>NC_041392.1:334031006-334054200 GCF_002162155.2 Triticum dicoccoides | reverse complement strand
CCATTCGCCGCCGCGGGAGCCACGCCCCGGCGACCGGATCTGGTCCCCCCGTCCTTCTCCTTCAGATCCAGCGAGCCCCGCCCGTTCCGGCCATCTCCATCCACCCCGGCGCCGATCTCCGGCGAGTTCAAGCTCACTCCGGCGAACCTCGGGATCCACGCCAAGAGCAAACCCTAGATCTGCTTCAATTTCAGGCCCTGTTCATCATGCCATAACTTGTTGCATACTACTCTATTTTGTGCGTGCTATATATCAAAATGTTCATAAGGATGTGCTCTTCATTTTGTTTCGTTGTGATATCCTTGTTTGAGCCCATCTTGATGCCCAAATGACTGATGCAAGAGTGCTATAAAATGTTAGGTGCTGATTCTTAGCAGAGTATGAGCATTTGTCATTTTTGCTACATTTGTTGTGTGCTGCATATGGGCATGAGCTCTACATGTGTTTTGGGCTATGTCATGCCGTCTTTACAGGGGTGTATGCCATGTATTTTTGTGATCAATGTGGTGACTAGCACAAGCATGCAACGTAGCTCTCGTGATATTGCTGATTTCAGGGACTTAGAATTTCAGCCATTTCCCTGCTATTATTTTTATGCCATGTATTCATGATGCTACAGAGTGATCCATGCTTATTTTGAGTATCTTCAGTAAGGATGATTTTGACATATGGATATGCTCTATCCATCCATGCCCCTGTTTGCAATTATATAGTCGCCTAGCATGACTTAATCTTGCTCTACTTTTGCTATAAAATGTTCCTGGCAGATTGTTTACATGTTAATCAATTTTGCCATGGATGTTGTAGTTGATCCAAGCATGCTATAAACTTGTTCTTGCCATTGTTAGCCTTATTATCATGTCTTTGTGCTGGTAGTATGCTTAGTTTGTCATTCAATGCCTTGTGGTGAGTGAATCGAGCTCACAAAGATGCCTTCGTTATTCTGTTTTTGCCATGTCCAGTTTTCTGCTAAGTTTGAATCTGTTAACGAAACTTGCTATGTTTACATGGGTGCCATCGTATCTTCTGATCCTTTTTGGCTTATGGTCAGTAAGGGACTTTTGTGATATTCTTTGAGTAGATTCATGACATACCTTGTATTGCTATGTTCTGTTCCTGTAGCATGTTGTTTGCTTGCTCTAAACATTGCTTCCTGATGTTAATTCCTGGCATGTTAGTATTTTCACAAAGTCTGTGAAGCTGATATCTTTTGCACTTTTGCCATGCTTGTTTGAACCTGCTCTAGTGTGTTTTAGGCGTAGCTCAGTGTTCATCTTTTGTCAAGCATCTTGAGTAGATCACTGCCATGTGCTTTGTTGCTATGTTGGAGTGCGATAGCTTAGTTCCTTGTTGCATTATAGATGGCATCATGTTGTTAATCGCATAATTGTGCCATTCTTGTTTTTGCTTGCCATTTGCAAACCATGCATCCGATTCCGGTGATCTTTATATCGATTTCAACCGAAATCAACTCATCTTTCCAAAGGCACACTTGTTTTGCCAAGTTGATGCCTTTATCAATATTTTCCTTCCGGAGCACGCATATGCATTGCATATCACATCTCGCATATCATGCCTTGTTTTGCATCAAGTTGCTTGCGCATTTGATACGTCCATTTTGCATCATGCTTTTATATCAATATTTATTGCATTGTGGGCTATTATTACATATTATGTCACAATACTTATGCCTATTCTCTCTTATTTTACAAGGTTTACATAAAGAGGGAGAATGCCGGCAGCTGGGATTCTGGCTGGAAAAGGAGCAAATATTAGAGACCTATTCTGCACAGCTCCAAAAGTCCTGAAACTTCACGGATCATGTTTTCCAAATATATAAAAAAACATTGAGCGCAAGAACTTCACCAGGGGGGCCACACCCTGCCCACGAGGGTGGGGGGCGCGCCCTACCCCCTAGGCGCACCCCCCTACCTCGTGGCCCCCCTGGTGGCCCTCCGGTGACCATCTTCTGCTATATGGACTCTTTCGATGGAAAAAAATCATAAGCCATCTTCTCAAACGAAACTCCGCCGCCACGAGGTGGAACCTTGGCGGAACCAATCTAGGGTTCTAGCGGGGCTGTTCTGCTGGGGAAACTTCCCTCCAGGAGGTGGAAATCATCGCCATCGTCATCACCAACGCTCCTCTCATTGAGAGAGGGCAATCTCCATCAACATCTTCATCAGCACCATCTCATCTCAAAACCCTAGTTTATCTCTTGTATCTGATTCTTGTCTCCAAGTTCGGGATTGGTGCTAGTAGGTTGCTAGTAGTTTTAATTACTCCTTGTAGTTGATGCTAGTTGGTTTAATTGGTGGAAGATCATATGTTCAGATCCTATATGCACATTAATACCCATCATATTATGAACATGTTTATGCTTCGTGAGTAGTTACTTTTGTTCCTGAGGACATGGGAGAAGTCTTGCTATTAGTAGTCATGTGAATTTGGTATTCGTTCGATATTTTGATGAGATGTATGTTGTCTCTCCTCTAGTGGTGTTATGTGAACGTCGACTACATGACACTTCACCATTGTTTGGGCCTAGAGGAAGGCATTGGGAAGTAATAAGTAGATGATGGGTTGCTAGAGTGACCAAAGCTTAAACCCTAGTTTATGCGTTGCTTCGTAAGGGGCTGACTTGGATCCATATGTTTCATGCTATGGTTAGGTTTACCTTAATACTTTTGTTGTATTTGCGGATGCTTGCAATAGAGGTTAATCATAAGTGGGCAGCTTGTCCAAGTAAGGGCAGCACCCAAGCACTGGTCCAACCACATACCAAATTATCAAAGTACCGAACGCGAATCATATGAATGTGCTGAAAACTAGCTTGATGATAATCCCATGTGTCCCTGGGAGCGCTTTACATCATATAAGAATTTGTCCAGGCTTGTCCTTTGATACAAAAAGGATTGGGTCACCTTGCTTCACCTTATTTACTTTTGTCACTTGTTGCTCATTACAAATTATCTTATCACAAAACTATCTGTTACCACTTATTTCAGTACTGGCAGAGAATACCTTGCTGGAAACCGCTTATCATTTCCTTCTGCTCCTTGTTGGGTTCGACACTCTTACTTATCAAAAGGACTACGATAGATCCCCTATACTTGTGGGTCATCAAGACTCTTTTCTGGCGCCGTTGCCGGGGAGTGAAGCGCCTTTGGTAGGTGGAATTTGGTAAGGAAAAATTTATATAGTGTGCTGAAATTTACTGTCACTTGTTACTATGGAAAGTAATCTCTGAGGGGCTTGTTCGGGGTATCTTTACCCCGACCAGTAGAGCAAAGAGTTGCTCCTCAACCTACTGAAAATGAAAATGCTTGCTTTGAAATTCCTTTGGGTATGGTAGAAAAACTGCTAGCTAATCTTTTTTTAGGAGATGGAACAAAACATCCTAATGAGCATCTAATATATGTGGATGAAGTTTGTGGATTATTTAAGCTTGCAGGTGTACCCGGAGATGTTGTTAAGAAGAAGGTCTTCCCTTTATCTTTGAGGGGAGATGCATCGACATGGTATAGGCTATGTGATGATATGGAGTCTTGGAACTACAAATGATTGAAACTGGAATTTCATCAAAAGTTTTATCCTATGCAGCTTGAGAAAGCATCGCTCAAGCTTGGGGGAGGCTTAAATCAATGTTATATTCATGCCCCAATCATGAGCTCTCAAGAGAAATGATTATTCAAAACTTTATGCTCGGCTTTCTGGTAACAATCGCACCATGCTTGATACTTCTTGTGCTGGCTCTTTTATGATGAAGACTATTGAATTCAAATGGGATTTATTGGAAAGAATTAAATGCAACTCCGAATATTGGGACCTCGACAATGGTAAGGAGTCAGGTATGACACCTAGTTTTGATTGTGTTAAATCTTTTATGGATACCGATATTTTTCGTAAATTTAGCACTAAATATGGACTTGACTCTGAGATAGTAGCTTCTTTCTGTGAATCTTTTGCTGCTTATGTTGATCTCCCCAAGGAGAAGTGGTTTAAATATCATCCTCCCATATAAGTAAAAGTAGCTGCACCTATTAAAGTTTAAGAAAACACTATTACTTATAATGATCCTATTGTTCCTACTTCTTATGTTGAGATACCACCTTTCCCTGTTAGGATAAAGGATCATGTTAAAGCTTCAACTGTGGTTCGTAAAAGCAATATTAAAACATATACACCTCCTGAGCAAGTTAAAGTTGAACCTAATATTGCTATTGTTAAAGATCTCTTGTCTGATAATATAGATGGGCATGTTATTTATTTCTGTAAACCCTATGATACAGATAAACCTAGACCTGTCGTAGGCATGCCTGTTATTTCTGTTAAAATAGGAGATCATTGTTATCATGGCTTATGTGATATGGGTGCTAGTGCTAGTGCAATACCTTATTCTTTATACCAAGAAGTTATGCATGATATTGCACCTGCTGGGATGCAAGATATTGATGTTACAATTAAACTTGCTAATAGAGATACTATATCACCAATGGGAATTGTTAGAGATGTTGAAGTCTTGTGTGGGAAAACTAAATATCCTGCTGATTTTCTTTTTCTTGGTTCCCCACAAGATGGTTTTTGTCCCATTATATTTGGTAGACCCTTCTTAAATACTGTTAATGCTACCATAGATTGCAAAATGGATGTTGTTACTGTCGGTTTAGATGATATGACTCATGAATTTAATTTTTCTAAATTTAGTAGACACCACCGTGAAGAAGAATTACCTAGTAAGGATGAAATTATTGGTCTTGCTTCTATTGCATGAAAATGATATCTACTAGTGATCCTTTAGAACAATATCTGCTAGACCATGAAAATGGTATGTTTATGAATGAAAGAAGGGAATTAGATGAAGTATTCTTTAAATAGGAACCTATTTTGAAAAACAATTTACCTGTTGAAATCCTAGGGGATCCTCCTCCACCCAAGGGTGATCTCGTGTGTGAGCTTAAACCGTTACCTGATACTCTTAAATATGCTTATCTTGATTAGAAAAGGATATACCCTGTTATTATTAGTGCTAACCTTTCAGAACATGAAGAAGAGAGATTATTGAAAACTCTGAAGAAGCATCATGCTGTTATTGGGTATACTCTTGATGATCTTAAGGGCATTAGTCCCACTCTATGTCAACATAAAATTAATTTGGAAGAAGATGCTAAACCAGTTCATGATCATCAACGCCGTCTGAATCCTAAAATGAAAGAAGTGGTAAGAAAGGAGATACAAAAGCTCCTTGAGGCAGGTATAATTTATCTTGTTGCCAATAGTAAGTGGGTAAGTCCTGTCCATTGTGTCCCTAAGAAGGGAGGTATTACTGTTGTTCCTAATGATAAAGATGAATTGATTCCTCAAAGAATTATTACTGGTTATAGGATCGTAATTGATGTCCACAAATTAAATAAGGCTACTAAAAAAGATCATTACCCCTTACCTTTTATCGATCAAATGCTAGAAAGATTATCCAAACATACACATTTTTGCTTTCTAGATGGTTATTCTGGTTTCTCTCAAATACCTGTGTCAGCCAAAGATCAATCAAAGACTACTTTTACATGCCTTTTGGTACTTTTGCTTATAGACGTATGCCTTTTGGTTTATGTAATGCACCTGCTACCTTTCAAAGATGCATGATGACTATATTCTCTGACTTTTGTGAAAAGATTTGTGAGGTTTTCATGGACGATTTTTCCGTCTATGGATCTTCTTTTGATGATTGCTTGAGCAACCTTGATCGAGTTTTGCAGAGATGTGAAGAAACTAATCTTGTCTTGAATTGGGAAAAGTGCCACTTTATGGTTAATGAAGGTATTGTCTTGGGGCATAAAGTTTCTGAAAGAGGTATTGAAGTTGATAAAGCCAAGGTTAATGCTATTGAAAAGATGCCATGTCCCAAGGACATCAAAGGTATAAGAAGTTTCCTTGGTCATGCCGGTTTTTATAGGAGGTTCATCAAGGACTTATCAAAAATCTCTCGGCCTCTGACTAATTTATTACAAAAAGATATACCATTTGTCTTTGATGATGATTGTGTAGAAGCATTTGAAATACTTAAGAAATCATTGATCTCTACACCTATTGTTCAACCACCTGATTGGAATTTACCCTTTGAAATTATGTGTGATGCTAGTGATTATGCTGTAGGTGATGTTCTAGGACAAAGAGTTGATAAGAAACTAAATGTTATTCAATATACTAGCAAAACTATAGACAATGCTCAAAGAAATTATGCTACTACTGAAAAAGAATTCTTAGCAGTTGTATTTACCTGTGCTAAGTTTAGACCTTATGTCATTGATTCTAAAGTAACTATTCACACTAATCATGCTGCTATTAAATATCTTATAGAAAAGAAATATGCTAAACCTAGACTTATTAGATGGGTTCTCTTGCTACAAGAATTTGATTTACATATTGTTGATAGAAAAGGAGCTGAGAACCCCGTTGCAGACAACTTGTCTAGGTTAGAAAATGTGCTTGATGATCCACTACCTATTGATGATGGCTTTCCTGATGAGCAATTAAATGTCATAAATACTTCTCATACTGCTCCATGGTATGCTGATTATGCTAATTACATTGTTGCTAAGTTTATACCACCTAGTTTCACATACCAGCAAAAGAAAAAGTTCTTTTATGATTAGAGGCATTACTTTTGGGATGACCCACATCTTTATAAAGAAGGAGTAGATAGTGTTATTAGACATTGTGTACCTGAGCATGAATAGGAACAGATCCTATGCAAGTGTCACTGCGAAGCTTATGGAGGACACCATGCTAGAAATAGAACTACGCATAAGGTACTGCAATCTGGTTTTTATTGGCCTACTCTCTTCAAGGATGCCCGTAAGTTTGTCTTATCTTGTGATGAATGTCAAAGAATTGGTAATAGTAGTAGACGTCAAGAAATGCCTATGAATTATTCACTTGTTATTGAACCATTTGATGTTTGGGGCTTTGACTATATGGGACCTTTTCCTTCCTCTAGTGGTTATACACATATTTTAGTTGCTGTTGATTACGTTACTAAGTGGGTAGAAGCTATTCCAACTAGTAGTGCTGATCATAACACTTCTATTAAAATGCTTAAAGAAGTTATTTTTCCAAGGTTTGGAGTCCCTAGATATTTAATGACCGATGGTGGTTCACATTTTATTCATGGTTCTTTCCGTAAAATGCTTGCTAAATATGATGTTAATCATAGAATTGCATCCCCTTATCACCCTCAGTCTAGTGGTCAAGTAGAATTGAGTAATAGAGAAGTCAAATTAATTTTCCAAAAGACAGTCAATAGGTCTAGAAAGAATTGGTGCAAGAAACTAGATGATGCATTATGGGCCAACAGAACTACATATAAAAATCCTATGGGAATGTCTCCGTATAAAATGGTCTATGGAAAATCATGTCACTTACCTCTCGAACTAGAACACAAGGCTTATTGGGCTATTAAAGAACTTAATTATGATTTTAAACTTGCCAGTGAGAAGAAGTTATTTGATATTAGCTCACTTGATGAATGGAGAACCCAAGCCTACGAAAATGCCAAGTTGTTTAAAGAAAAAGTTAAAAGGTGGCATGATAAAAGAATACAAAAGCATGAGTTTAATGTAGGTGATTATGTATTGCTATACAACTCTCGTTGAAGATTTTTTGCAGGAAAACTTCTCTCTAAATGGGAAGGCCCTTATGTTATCGAGGAGGTCTATCGTTCCGGTGCCATAAATATCAACAACTTCGAAGGCACAAATCTAAACGTGGTGAACGGTCAAAGAATCAAACACTATATCTCAGGTAATCCTAAAAATGTTGAAACCAATGTTATTGAAACCGTAACCCCGGAGGAATACATAAGGGACACTTTCCGGAATGTTTCAGACTCCGAAAAGGAATAGGTATGTGGTACGGTAAGTAAACCGACTCCAAAACAATTTTTAAGGCAATATTTCTCCGTTTTGGAATATTTAGAAAAATAGAAAAATAAGCAGTAGTCCGGGAAGGACATGAGGGCTCCACGAGGGTGGAGGGCGCGCCCTACCCCCCTGGGCGTGCCTCCTACCTCGTGGGCACCTCGTGTGCTCTCCGGACTCCGTTTTCTTATAGGACACGAATTTTGGTCGGCAAGAATTCATTATATAATCTCCCTGGGGTTTTGACTCCCGAATCACGCAATTATATCCTATTTGTGTTTCGAGTTGTTGCTGCTACAGATTAGAGCAGGATGTCTTCGCAAGAGTCAGTCGGGGAGAGCCGGGTGTCTCATCCGGCACCAAGATCAACGACAGACGATCATGTTGACCCCTTTGGGCCAGCAATGGAGGAAGAGATGGAGGCTGATTTGAAGAGTATAGATGCCATGGAAGAGGATCAATAAGTCACTTCTCGCCTCCAAGCTGGATTCACAATGGGAGAACTGCAGAGCTCAGCTATTCCAAACTCGGTTATCCCTTCCAATGTTAGATTTCTTTCTTATGAGAATATGAAAAAGAGTGTCACTAGTTGTCCCGCTGCTATGCATCACCCTTGGGTGTGGGGAGCTTTGCCTGTTACAGGAAAATTCCGAAAGGAAATAATGGACCTCAAGCAGCAAGTCAACAAGCTTGAGGAGGAGAATCGTATCTTGAGGGGCATCATCCCCAAGAACATCAGATCACCATCCCCGAAAAGAGAGACATAATCACATGGGTATGGGCACTCCACTTGGCAACTGCCAAGCTTAGGGGAGTGCCCCGGTATCGTATCACCATCACTTTTATCTTTACCATTTTTCTTAGTTCGATCCTTTTGGTAATATCTTGTTCTAGTAGAATAAAAGCACTTAGTATGATCTAGTTGTGAGTTTTTCTTTATTACCCCTCTATTTAATCGAGTCCATGAGCTATATAATAAAGATAGTGTTGAGTCAAGGGCTTGATTATTTTGCCATGATCCTAAGTGAATAAAGGAAAAGAGAAAGAAATAAAAAGAAACAAAGAGATCATGTGACTCTTATGGAGAGTAATGAGCTCACATAGAAAGAGTATGATGAACAAAAGTTGTGGAGAGTTGACAAACATAGTTTTGGTCATCGTTGCAATTAATATGAAGTAATAAAGAAAGAGAGGTCTTCACATATAAATATACTATCTTGGACAGCTTTTATGATTGTGAGCACTCATTAAAATATGACATCCTAATGAGTTCACATTGGACAAGGAAGACAACATAATGGGTTATGTTTTCTTACATCTGAGACAAATTATATTGTCTTGGATCCTCCAACATGTTGAGCTTGCCTTTCTCCCTCATGCTAGCCAAATTCATTGCACCAAGTAGAAATACTAGTTGTGATTCCAAATACCCTTAAACCAGTTTTGCCATGAGAGTCCACCATACCTACCTATGGGTGTTGTAAGATCCATCAAGTAAGTTGTCATCGGTGCAAGCAATAAAAATTGCTCTCTAAATATGTATGATTGATTGGTGTGGTAGAAATAAGCTTTATGCAATCGTGTGATATGGAAGTAATAAAAGCAACAGACTGCATAATAAAGGTCCATATCACAAGTGGCAATATAAAGTGACGTTCTTTCGCATTAGGATTTTGTGCATCCAACCATAAAAGCGCATGACAACCTCTGCTTCCCTCTGCGAAGGGCCTATCTTTTACTTTTATGTCCTATACTGCAATAGAGTCATGGTGATCTTCACCGTTCCTTTGTACATTTTATCCTTTGGGAAGCACAATATGTTGGAAAGATCCTAGTATATATGGCTAATTGGATGTGAGTTCTAATGAACTATTACTGTTGACATTACCCTTGAGGTAAGACGTTGGGAGGCGAAACTATAAGCCCCTATCTTTCTCTGTGTCCGATTAAAACTCCATAACCATAAGGATTGCGTCAGTGTCAGCAATTGTGAAAGACTATATGATAGTTGAGCATGTGGACTTGCTGAAAAGCTCTTATACATTGACTCTTTCCTATGTTACGATAAATTGCAATTGCTTCAATGACTGAGATTATAGTTTGATAGTTTTCAATGAAGTTTACGATTCATATTCTATATTGTGATTGAATTATTACTCTAGCATAAGATATCATATGGCAAGAATTATATAAGTTGCTGTTCTAAGAATGGTCATGATGCCCTCATGTCCGTATTTTATTTTTATCGACACCGTCATCTCTAAACATGTGGACATATTTTTCGATTTCGGCTTTTCGCTTGAGGACAAACAAGGTCTAAACTTGGGGGAGTTGATACGTCTGTCGCTGTCAAAACCGGCGGATCACGGGTAGGGGGTCCCGAACTGTGTGTCTAGGCCGGATGGTAACAGGAGGCAGGGGACACGATGTTTTACCCAGGTTCGGGCCCTCTTGATGGAGGTAAAACCCTACGTCCTGCTTGATCAATATTGATGATATGGGTAGTACAAGAGTAGATCTACCACGAGATCAGAGAGGCTAAACCCTAGAAGCTACCCTATGGTATGATTGTATGTTGTCGTTGTTGTCCTACGGACTAAAACCCTTCAGTTTATATAGACACCGGAGAGGGTTAGGGTTACACAAGGTCGGTTACAAAGGAGGAGATATCCATATCCGTGTTGCCTAGCTTGCCTTCCACGCCAAGTAGAGTCCCATCCGGACACGAGACGAAGTCTTCAATCTTGTATCTTCATAGTTTAACAGTCCGGCCAATGGAGATAGTCCGGCTGTTCGGAGACCCCCTAATCCAGGACTCCCTCAGTAGCCCCTGAACCAGGCTTCAATGACGATGAGTCCGGCGCGCAGTATTGTCTTCGGCATTGCAAGGTGGGTTCCTTCTCCGAATACATCACAGAAGAATTTGAATATGAGGATAGTGTCCGACCCTGCAAAATAAGTTCCACATTCCACCGTAGAGAGAATAATATTTTCGCAGATCTAATTTCCTGGCTTGTTTTGGCAGCATGACGTTACATCATGGCCCGGTGATTATTCGAACCGTTTCTTTTAACCAATCCCGCACATAACGCGAGGCAGTTTTTCGACACGTCTTGTCAAAGCAGAGATCATGTCCCATTATTACGGGATTCTCCTCAATACGGGCGTGGGTAACCCAACCACGCCATCAATTGCGGCGCTTGGGGGATAAGCGAGTTTTACCAGGCAAGTGGGGACGCTTAGTTTCGTCCGCCCATATAAAGGGATAAGGATTCACCTTTCTATCCACGCCTTCTTCCTCCCTTACCCATCTGTTTTCGCACACTCGAGCTCTAGCGCCCAACTCCGCACTTCCCACCTCAACCTTCTCCAATCATGTCCAGAGTGGGAGGTAGGTGGATGGTATCCTCCGTCACGAAGGGACACATCAAGAAGTTGCGCGGAGCCGGATACCTAGCTACATCAATCGCACATCGGCTGCCCGCCGCGGGGCAGATCGTCCCTACCCCGGAACCTCACGAGAGGGTAGTTTTCCTTCACCACTTCCTCCGTGGACTAGGGTTTCCCCTCCATCCATTCGTCCGTCGTCTCATGTTCTACTACGGGATAGACTTTCATGATCTGGCCCCGAACTTCATCCTCAACATTTCGGCGTTCATCGTCGTGTGTGAGGCTTTCCTCCGCATCCAGCCTCACTTCGGCATGTGGTTAAAGACCATCAATATCAAGCCGAAGGTGGTACGAGGCCAACAAGCAGAATGCGGCGGAGCCATGGTGGGCAAGATGCCCAACGTCATATGGCTCGAAGGCTCCTTCGTGGAGACAATAAAGGGATGGCAGTCGGCGTGGTTCTACATCACCGAGCCGCGCGACGCCAAATGGGCGGTAGCCCCCGAGTTTTGATCCGGATTCACTACACGGCTCACTTCCTGGAAGGAGAAGGGCCTGTCGTGGGATTCATCGGTGGAGCTAGACGGACTCCAGAAATGTATCCGGAGTATGGCAAGCAAGAAGCTCAAGCTTGTCAACATAGTCCAAGTTATGCTCATCCGCCGGATCCTCCCGTGTCAACAACGGGATTTTACCTTATGGGAGTTCGACCCGGCCCAACACCAGACTCTGAGTGAGCTCTTTGATACGATGCACAAGGACATCTGGAAGGTGATGTTCAAGGGCGCCCAGGTCCCTCCGTCTCTCGCCGAGGATCATGGACTAAGCGCAAAGCGCCTAGCGCGTTCGGTGAGTTCAATACGTCCCGTAAGATATTTATTTTGCCAAGCTTAATTAAGTGCGGGGTCTAATCTTCAGGCCTTTGACAGGACTGGGTGGAGATGTCGGGGCAGATCGACTGTCCGGCCCCTTTGCCCGAAGATACTGCGGGCGCTCTCTTGACGGAGATGCTGACTCCGGCTCCTTACAAGGTGCCGGAGAAGACCAAGAAGGCCAAGGGAACCCGAAAGAGTTCCCGGCGCCAGGTGTTATCGGACTCATCGTCCGATAACTCTGTGGCACACTCCTCCCCCGAAGACGAGGAGGAAGAATAAGATGCTCCCCCTCTAGGCGGGGGAGACAAGAAAAGGAAGGCCGCCCCAACTGGGGAGGCCGAAGGGTCCAAGAAGGGAAGGATTCTCCTTCCGGGAAGTTCCACCGCCGTTGATGAAGGCGAAGACGAGTGGTTGCCCAGGGTTAAGCCCCCGGGGAGATCGTAAGTATTCGGATACCAGAGTAACTCATAGGATTCCTTTGTCGCACTGCTTTCCCTAACACCGAACTCAATTATGCAGGCCGCCACGAGCCAGTATCGATGTATCATCGGACGGCTCCTTGGGCTTGTCGGACATGGATAGCGATCCAGTCCCGACCGCCACCTCCCCGCATCCTGCCGACGACGCCGAGGTGTTGTCTCAAGAGGTACCGGATCGAGGGGAGACAGTCCCGAAGGGGCCTCAAGGCGACCTTCCGGACTCCGGGAGCCGAGGGGACGGGGCCCCTGAGAGCTCCGAGTTCGGCCCTCAGCCGAACACCGCGCCGGAACGTCTAGCGGATCCAGGCTCGGGCTGGAGGCCTCCCTCTAAGAGGGGCAAGACGCCTGTGCCGGTGACCTCTGTCCATCCAGAGGCGCCGGACAATCTGCTGGAAGCGCTTCGCAGCGCTTCCATCGACGAGGAGCACCACACTATCATGAGTGCGGTGATCCAGAAGGTTCAGTCTGCCAAGAGCGGATTGACTGAAGCCTGTGCCAGCCTTCTAACAGGCTTCGAGGTAAGTGTTTTAAAATGTAGTAGAAATATTACCGCATAGACAGCAGCCCCTGATGCTTTGTTCGGTGTTCACAAAGAAAAGCCGAACTGAGGATCAAATAATATCGCAGGAGTCTAATATAAGTATGTCAATATGCATATGCAGGCTTCGTTGCTGGCGTCCGCCGCACTAACTGCGGAGGTCATCGTACTGAAGCAGGACCTCGAGGGGTCCAGGAAAGAGCTCGGCCTTGCCAAGAGGCAGCTCGAGGAGAACAAGGGTAAGTAATACCCTATCTTATGTATATATAAAAGAGGACGCGATGGCAAAATGATAGGATCATCGTATGTTTGCCAGGGGCCACGACCGAGGTGGCGACCCTGAAACAAGCGCTAACCAAGGCCGAAGATAAAGCGGCCAAGGAGCGCACCGAGCGAGAAAAGCACGAGGCTCGGGTGGGCGAGGTGCAACAAGAGCTCCAGGCTCTCGTGACGAAGCACGAGGCGTTGGAGCTTGACTCGAAGACGCGAGAGTTTGAGCTTGCCGTGGCCCTTGAGAGCGCAAAGAGTGCCAAGGCCGAGGCCCAGAAGGCCCTCCAAGAGATTGACACGATGAAGAAGATAGCGGCGGGTAAGGCTTTCTATATGCAAAGCAAGCATGTAAAAGTAAATTACCGATTACTTACCCGGATCCGGAGCTCTTCAGGAGCATTCCAGATTTGCCCCGCAGTGTGTCCCATGCCGCACAATTTTACCAGGCCGAGGATGGAAGCTCAACGGAGAAGCTGTTCTGGTCTT
Source organism: Triticum dicoccoides (assembly GCF_002162155.2). Classification (NCBI taxonomy): domain Eukaryota; kingdom Viridiplantae; phylum Streptophyta; class Magnoliopsida; order Poales; family Poaceae; genus Triticum; species Triticum dicoccoides. Next base: position 334,040,246 of record NC_041392.1, on the reverse strand, counting down.
AGTATGCTGAGGCCGAACACCCAGTGCCAATGAGCGACCAGCTGAAGCAGATGGTCGAGCAACATAAGGCGGCCGATCGGGCCATGAAGAGCTTTATTATCTGGCTGTGGCCTGGCGACGCCCTTCCGAACAGCTTCTTCGGCCTGGTGAGGCGGCTTGTGGATGCCTGCCCGCGGCTGGAGGTCGTCAAGCGATCTATCTGCATTGAAGGTGCACACCGGGCTTTCGCCCGTGTGAAATTGCAGTGGGTCAAGCACCGTGAAGCGGATCAAGGAGGGGCCGCCTGAGGGCAAGGAGCACCGCCACCCCGAGATGTACTATGAGGGTGTTCTGTCGGGTGCCCGTCTCATCGCGGACGAGTGTTCAAAAGATGTAATATTTAAATGAGACTTGCTCGTGTGATCCTGTATGATGAAAACTTGTTTCATATGCGCTATGCAACGCTTGTGTGAATTTAAAATATTACCTTCTGTTTGGCCGTTTATCCAATCTGAGAGATGGCTAGTCCTCGGCTTCTGCCCCCATGCCACGAGTGCTGGGGTGTTCGGGATAAACCTGAGCACTCTTGTTCCCATATTTGGGTCCTTCGAGGGAGGTGCTAAGCACAACGAACAAGGCAACCTGACTAATAATGCTTTATCACTCTCATTTAGCCATAGAATTCTATAATTTTAAATTTCGGCGAAGCCCCTGGTATTCGGAAGGCCGAATTCGGGGTGCAATACACGCCTGTAAGCCGGACAGGGCCGGCCCCTCGCCCTAAGCGGCATAAGTCTTTAGGGACTCAAAAAACCTCGCCGAACAGCGACCAGTCTCTCGCCTTATCATGACAGTCAGTTTTAGCTTTCTCTACTGAGGTGCTAAGCCCGGCAGAACCGAGGCACAATCGCAGTAGTTCTCCTACTGCTACCTTAGCCAATAGAGCGGAACATAAGGTACCAAAACATAGGAGCCGAGCAAACCCAACATTTGACCAAAGACATGATTCGGAGCTGATGCATATAATGCTATAAGTTCGGGGTGCCACACTTGTGAAAGTGTTCGGACTTTTCACACCGTATTGTGGGGTACGTAAGCCCCTGGTGTATTGGTCGTACCATAGTGTACGGTTGCAAGGCGTCATTAATGAACACACACACACACACACACACACACACACACACATATATATATATATATAACAAGAATGCAATAATAGTCGTAATGTCATGCATTGTTTATTAAAAAATTGTGTTAAAGCAGAGTGATACAGATAGTGTGATAAGCAAAGAGTAGGACTATGTCCCTTCCAAGGGCAAGCTGAGGAATGATATTAAATTGAATATTTCACTCATTACTGTAATCAACCTGGGAATTCCGTGGTATAACGTAGCTGTCTGCCTCCTTGGTTGCTGCATCATGTCTTCGGCAATAGTGCTGCCGAACAGTGTTTACAGAGATTAAGGTCCTGAAAGAAAAAGAAAAATAACCGAACGGGAAGCCCCTACACTACAGGAATCCAGTACTTAGCCATCTGCCATGGCGGACGGCAAAGGCAGGGACGGCTGACGGCAAAGCACTTTGCCGTCCGCGGCGGACGGCAAACAGTGACGACAAAGATAGGGTCGGCAAACAGGTCCTTTGCCATCTGCTTTTTATGGCGGACGACAAAGAGCTCTTTGCCTACAGCGGCTGAAGGCAAAGAGGGGGGACGGCAAAATGTTGCACGTCCACCAGCGTTACTCCGTTAGGCGGCTAACGGCGGCCTTTGCCGTCCGCCAGGGGACGGCAAATTTGAGCGCCTCTTTGCCGTCCGCCAGACGACGTCAGCTATACGTCAGCGCCCGCTCTTTTTTGCCATCCGCCCGGCGGACGGCAAAGGCAAAGTCTTTGCCATCAGCTTGGCTTTGCCGTCCGCCACGGTAGGCAAATTGGCCAAATGGTCCATCCCCAGGAAGCATAGGTGGGCGCCACGTGCCCCCTTTGCCGTCTGTCACCGACGGCAAAGGGGTCTTTGCTATCTGCCGCGGACGGCAAAGAGCCTGCACTGCCTCTTTTTTGTTCTGTTTTTCTTATATCCAACAATTATCACAACAAATATTTCACAGCACATATATATCCATCACATAAATATCCAGCACATATATATCCAACATAATAAATATCCAGCACATATATATCCATCCATACATACATAGTAGGTTGCACATAGTTCCATCAATCCATACATATTACAATATGCAAAGTTTCATCATAGCAAGCGAGTAGAATACAAGAAGTGCATCAAAGGAAAAAACAGGAAAAAGCAAGCAATCCATCATAGGAAGCTGGCTTCCGTGAAGTGAATGAAACCTGCAAAATGACAAATAAGAAAGCTAGAAAAACAAGACTAGAAGAAGAATTAGACTAGAAGAAAATAATAGAAGAAGAAGACTAGAAGAAGAAGTATATGCCATATATTAGCTAACTTAGGTGAAATGTATCGTTTATGAGCTAACCTAGGTGAAATGGGTAGTTTATGAGCTATCCTAGGTGAAATGGATCATTTTGGAGCTAAGTTAGGTGAAATGGGTCGTTTATGAGCAAACCTAAGTGAAATGGGTCGTTTATGAGCAAACCTAGGTGAAATGAGTCATTTATGAGCAAACCTAGGTGAAATGGGTCGTTTATGAGCTAAGTTAGGTGAAATGAGTCGTTTATGAGCAAACCTAGGTGAAATGGGTCATTTATGAGCTAACCTGGGTGAAATAGGTTGTTTACGAGCTAACCTAGGTGAAATGGGTCATTTATGAGCTAACCTAGGTCAAATGGGTCGTTTATGAGGTAACCTAGGTGAAATGGGTCGTTTATGAGCTAACCTAGGTGAAATTGATCATTTTGGAGCTAACTTAGTTGAAATGGGTCGTTTATGAGCTAACTAAGGTGAAATGCCACATTTTTTTTAGCTAACTAAGGTAAAATGGATCGTTTTTGAGCTAACTTAGGTGAAATGGGTCATTTTCGAGCTAACCTAGGTGAAATGGGTCATTTTGGAGCTAACCTAGGTGAAATGGGTCATTTTAAAGCTAACGTAGGTAAAATGGATCATTTAGGAGCTAATCTACGTAAAATGGGTCATTTTAGAGATAACTTGGATAAATTGGATCACTTGTAAGCTAACTAAGGTAAAATGAGTCATTTTAGAGCTAACTTAGGTAGAATGGATGGTTTCTGAGGTCAGTAAGCTTATTAAGTCATTTTGGAGGAAAAGAAGCTAACTCTAGGTCATTATGGTAAGCATATTGGAGGAAATAAAGCTAAGTCTAGGTCTTTATGCATTTGTTAAGCAAAACACTAGAGAAACTTACCGTGATCATGGAGGTGTAGGAGCGGGCTGGCTCGCGCCGGTAGCTGGAGAAGGAGCGGGCTGGCTCGCGCCGGTAGCTGGAGAAGGATCGTGCGATGCGTTTCTGGAGTTAAGCTGCACCAAAGATCATTTCCAATGTCTCGTTAGCATTATGACACTCAAATGTTAAGACTAGCAAGTAATGTCCATTCAAATTAAACTCACCATGCTCCCAGGAGCAATCACTGGCATCGGCGGAGTGGTCTGACCGGACTTCTCGCACACAGACTGCACATTTGGTTTTCACAACAGAGTCATACTAGTTAGTAATGAGACTCAAATGTTAAGACTAGCAAGTAATCTGCAGAAGAAACTTACCACAAGGAGCTCGTACATGGCCCTTGCCTGCATGTCATTCCATTCCCTCTCCTGCTCCAACATCTTTGTCATCTTCTCCTCCAACTCCCGCTGCCTCTCCGCCACCTCCGCCAGAAGTTTCTCCGTTCTTTCTCTCTCACTCTGTATAGCAGCCTGCAACACCACTCACATGACCATTTGTAATCATTGATGGAAGCGCACACAATGTAATGGACAAAGATAGCTGAGTACGTATAACTAACCTTGAAGGCGAGTTGGACTGGCCGTTCACGAGGCCTTATCTCAGGAGCGGAGCTCGATTGCCGCACCTTGATCTCCGGGAGAATGTTAGGACAACGGATAAGTTCATCTCCCATGGCTATGGAGCCATGGGACCTCCCGCCACCAGATATCATCAGCAGCTCTGTATCAATGGGACCCTGGCTCGGGTTAAAGTCCTCCCTTTTCCTTGCCTTCCCCTGATCTCTATATTGCACGAGCTTGTCATGGGCGGAGATGTTGGTGAAGTTCTTTGGATCATCGAGGTCACACGCAGAGAATGCCTTGACTTTCTTGTAAGGGCCAGTGTGGGCCATGGCATACAGGTCGTACACCTCTGGTACCTTATCCGCCTTATTATAGCGTGCCTGAAAGAGAGAAACAAAGTAAATTAGTAATTAAAGGGCTAAAGCTAGCATGATGAATGAATTTCATGAATCATGAAGCAAACCACATACCCAGTTCCGCCCGTACTGAAATAAGTTGGAGCTGCCTTGGTGGTGTGGCACACCTTCCATTTGGGCACGTTTGTCCTTGGCCTCTTTGTGGGTGGCCAGCCATTCTTTTGAGCACCACGCATTGACCAACACCTCCCAACAATCCATCCGATCCGCACACCATCTCGGAGGGGCCTAAGTTAGCAAATAGAAACTTGAGCGCTACGGCTATGAATTACTAAATGAAGGAATTAAGTACAAGGCCTTAAGAATTACCTTCATGTACTTCTCCTTACTCAAGAACTTATCACGGCACTCCTACTTGGGCTTCTTGATACCACGCCCGGCATAGTAGTCTTGAACAGCCTGCACCCGAACATGTGCAAGGCCACCTTGACGTAATCGGTCAAGCATTGATAGGTCATCCGCAGCAGTAACCTCTTCTTGTTTAGGCTCTTCTTGTTCCTCCTCTAGGGTGATGTTGGATTCATTGTCGCTGTCTACTTCAATGTTTTGGGGTGAAGTATAGCGGTTCTTGAAACGCTTTTTGGAAAGAAGTGTCTCTTGGAAGAATTCTCCTTCATATGTGTCTGGGTTAATGTGAGGTTCATAATCCTCTTCCTTTGGGGGAGAAAGTCTAGCACGTGGCGGCACTTCATAAACAACATCCCAACCTTTCAGATTTGGATTAGTTTGGCAGGCCCACGGTAGATAGAATACTTGGGTCGCCTGTTGAGCCGTAATATAGACATCAGGAACATCTAAATGGGTGCTTTTGTTGATTTCAACTTGCCCTATATGTTCATGAGTCCTTCTAGTCTCCTTCGGCTGAAACCAATAACATTTGAAGACTACGACATTCGGTGGGTTTTCACCATAGAACAGAAGTTCATAAATTGCTTCAACTCTCCCATAATACTCGGTACCTCCTTTGTCGATAGCAGATACACAACAATTTGTAGACTTTCGGTCGGCCATAGATAGCTCTTTGCCATAGGTACGAAAGCGATACCCGTTGATGTCGTACTTGTCAAATGAATAGACCTTATAGTCAAAACCATTAGCGACTTGTCTCAATTCGGCGTCCATAGACTCTGAATTAGCCTACAAGTTTAATATGAAAGGATTGTTGCATTATGCACAAATTAGCGAATGAAATGAAATTGTCTAATAGAAATTACCGTTTGTTTGAACCAAGAGATGAAACCGGGATAGCCGCCTCCTTGCTTTGCGAGAATCTCATACTCTTCGATGGAATCCTTTTGGATCTCCGCTCCATACGAGAATATGGCGACGTATCGACTGTATGACATATCCAGGAATAAGAGCAGTTCAAAGGAAATAGAATTTGCGAAACAATGTACCGAGAACTTACTCAATGTACGGCCGCACTTCTATCAGGTTGTTGAAGATATACAACGAAATGGTCCGCCATTCTTTGTTATCCAAAGATACTGGATGTGAAACACTAGCTGGTGCGAGATTCCCTTTGAATAGGCTGAGGTTGGATCCACCCTTTTTAGGCTCGTCAGCATTGTACCGAGGCTTCGGATTATGCAAATGACGATTTTTGACTTCGTAGTGCGCTATTATGAAGTTTGCCGCCTCCTCTGTGATGAATGCCTCAGCCATCGATGCTTCAATTCTACGTTTATTTTTACATTTTTCTCGAAGCGTCTTCTGCATCCTCTCATTTGGGTAGCACCAATGATTTTGCACGGGCCCCCCAATCTTGCCTCGGTCGGGAGATGCAAAATCAAATGCTGCATTGGATTAAAGAAGCCCGGTGGAAAGATCTTCTCTAACTTGCATATCAACTCCGGCACCAACTCTTCCATTTCTTCTAGCACGCCAGGCGATAGTTCTTTCGCACAAAGAACACGGAAGAAATAGCTGAGTTCTGCCAGTACTAGCCATTCATCCTCAGGGATGAAGCCACGCAACATCACCGGCATTACCCGCTCAATCCATATGTTCCAATCATGACTCTTGAGACCAAATATCTTTAGTTTATCAAGACTTGCTCCCCTCTTTAGATTCGCTGCATACCCATCGGGGAACATCAACTGCTGTTGCACCCACAAGAGAATTTCCCTCATAGCTGGCCTTCCAAGATTGAACCATGCCTTTGGCTTCGTCCAGTTCTGCTTTCCTTTCGGTTCTTTCATGTTTTGTAACGGTCTATCACATAGCGCCTCCAGATCGACTCTAGCCTTAGTATTATGCTTTGACTTCCCATCTATGCCGAACAATGTACCAAAAAGTGCCTCGGCGATATTCTTCTCAGTGTGCATCATGTCGATGTTGTGTGGGCAAAGGAGGTCTTTGAAGTAAGGCAGATCCCATAAGCATGTTTTGTGAGTCCACACGTGCTTAGTATTATACCCCTTGAAGTACCCTGGACGTTGTGGATCTGGCTCGAGAGCGTTTAACTGATCCAGGGTCTGTTGGCCTGTCAATGCAGGTGGTGCAGAGTTTTTGACAACTCTACCCCTGATGAAGTTCTTCTTGTCTTTCCTGAACTTATGGCGAGGATCCAGGAACTGTCTATGCATGTCGAAGCAAGAAAATTTGCGACCGGCCTGAAGCCAACGAAACTCAAGAGCTCCCTTGCATGTGGGGCACGGGAACCTTCCATGCACACACCAGCCAACGAATAGCGCATACGCCGACAAGTCATGCGTTGAGTACATGTACCAGACACGCATTATGAAGTTCTGTTTGCTAAAGGCGTCATATGTCTTGAACCCATTATCCCAGGCTTCTTGCAATTCATCCTTAAGCGGCTGCATGTACACATTCATATTTTTCCCCGGATAGTTGGGTCCTGGAATTATCAACGTCAGGAAAATGTTCTTTCGTTGCATAATCTGTCCGGGGGGGAGATTGAGTGGAAAGACAAATACAGGCCAACAACTGTATTGGGCTGCCGTCATACCAAACACACTGAACCCATCCGTGCTGATGCCGAGTCGAGGATGCCTCGAATCTGCTGCTTTGTCAGCATGTAATTCATCAAACTTTTTCCATGCAACACCATCCGATGTGTGTACCATCATCAGATTCCCATCTGCATCTAGTTCGGTTCTTTTGCCTGTTTTGTGCCATGTCATCTGTCTGGCCGTCTCTTTGACCATGAAAAGACGTTGAAGTCTTGGTACGATTGGCATATACCGAAGAACACTAACGGGGATTTTGGTCTGTGTCTTCTCACCCATACCGTTGTCTACCACAATATACCTGGAAGACTTGCAAATGGGACAATAGTTCAAGTCCACATAGTCAAGCCTAAATAAGGCACATCCTTTCTCACAGGCATGTATCTTCTCATAGGGCATCTTCAGTGCACGGAGGATTTTGTCCGACTGGTATAGGTTTGCAGGCATTACATGGCCTTTGGGTAGAAAGCGTCCAAATACTGTCATAATTGCATCATAGCATTCTCTGCCCAAGTTGAACTGAGCCTTCAGAGCCATTACTTGTGAGATGGCATCCAACTGACAAAGCTCAGTGTGCTCGTGGAGTGGACGTTTTGAAGACTCCAACATTTCATTGAAGGCCTTTGCAGATTCCTCCATCTCCTCGTCCGAATCCCAAGCATCATCATAGTCTTGCACCATGTTTTCCATCCCGGGTACCATGCTCGTCGGTGCGATGACGATCCACCTCAGCTCGGTCACGTTGGCCAGACTCACCATGAAATGTCCACACCGTATAATCGGGCGTAAAACCACTCTTCTGCAGGTGTTTGCCCATTTCAGCCTCTATCTTCTTTTCCCAATTGCCGCACCGGAAACAGGGGCACCAGGTTTTCTTTTGGCCATTTGCAAATGCGGCTTGCACAAACCCCTTAGTTTTTGTGAACCATTCAGCGCTCCATTTGTTCTAACCAGTGTGACTGGTATACATCCACGCACGGTCACTCATCTTGACTTTTAGAGCTACTGGACACACAACAATTATATATGTAATTCACCATGTATATATTCATCAGTTGATCTACTTTGTCAATTTTATTACGTCCATGCAACCTACACTCTAATAGGTAATGATAGGTCCTAATCCCACCCGTGTATGTGTAGATTGGGTTCATTTTCCCATGCTATGATCCGGATCCGACGCAAAATTTCGGCAGCACCTCCCCGCTGTTCTCCTGATACACGTCTCTGCAATAAACAGAGAGGATGTGTACCCGGAGAACAACAGGGGAGGCACTGACGAAATTTATGCGTCGGATCCGGAGCAAAGCATATGGGAAAACAAACCCAATCTACACATACTCGGGCTGTCCATGGATAGCGTTGGATAATTCGAAAGAATCAAGGTTATAAATATGCAAATGCATGCATATTTATAACTATGACGCTTTCGAACGGGAGACACATATTGGTTACGCATACTGATGATTCAAGACACATATATAGCTAGCTATCAAGTTTCATCGGAATAGATCAAATAATTAATGGGGGAGGAGGACTTGTCATTTGTGCTCACCCACGAACGAAGGGGCAGAGCTCGTCAAACGCACGGCGAGGTCGTCGAACACCAAACCTCGCAGCGATGAAACAACTGCACATTTGAAACTACACGAGCAACACAATTATATATGATGTTTTTCATAACAAAATCGAAAAATATATGACCTAACTAATAATTCACAAATATATGACCCCGTCGGCCTCTGGAAGGCCAAAGAACACCTTTTCGGGAGGTGTCGGTGGTCGGGGTGTCCTGTCGGTGTCGGGGTGCCGTGTCGGGGTCGGGGTGCTGTTTCGTGGTCGGGGGGTCAGGGTGTCGTGTCGATGTCGGGGTAGTGTCGTGTCGGTGTCGGGGTGTTGTTTCGGGGTCGGGGTGTGGTGTCGG
>NC_041392.1:334030496-334030907 GCF_002162155.2 Triticum dicoccoides | reverse complement strand
GGTCGGGGTGTCGTGGTCAGGGTCTCGGGGTCGGGGTCGGGGTCTCGGGGTCGGGGTGTCGTGTCGGGGTGCCGGGTACCGTGTCGGGTCGGTTTTTTTCCTTTTCTTCTTCTTCCTCCTTTTCCTTTTCTTCCTTTTTTTCCTTCTTCTTCTTCTTCTTCTTCTTCTTCTTCCTCCTCCTTTCCTTTTTCCTCTTCTTCTTCTCCTCCTCTCCTCTTTTTTCTTCTTCTTCTTCCTCTTCTTCTTTTTTCTTCTCCTCCTCCTCTTCTTCTTCTTCTCCTGATCTCCTCTTTTTCTATTTTTCTTCTTTCCTAAAACTAAACTAAACCTAAACCTAAAACTAAAAAAACAGAAAAAGAAAAAAACTAAATCTAAACCTAAAACTAAACTAAAACTAAACCTATAAACCTA
>NC_041392.1:333921581-334029996 GCF_002162155.2 Triticum dicoccoides | reverse complement strand
GAGTAACTGGGGAGAGAAAGAGAGAGAGAGGGGCGGGGTGGGGCGCGGCCATTAACGTTAGTGGGGCCCTCCCTCTTTGACGTCTGCCCCTTTCCCGTCCGCCTTTTTGCTCTTTACCGTCCGCTAGCGGACGGCAAAGAGGTGGGGCCATTAGGTTTTTTTTAGCAGCTCGTCAGTGGGGCCCCTCCCTCTTTGCCGTCCGCTAGCCGACGGCAAAGAACTGGCTGATGGCAAATTAGGTCTTTGCCATCAGCCAGTTCTTTGCCGTCTGCTTTTTGGTAGCTGATGGCAAAGAGCTTCTTTGTCGTCCGCTAGCTGACGGCAAAGAGCTGGCAGATGGCAAAGTAGCTGATTCCAATAGTGCCTAGTGCGGTTTAGGCCGCGTCTTGGGGCGTGCTGCAGTTGTGCCCCCCTCCCCACCTGTGCCCATGGTATTTTTAATGCGTAATTATGTACGCGCGGCACGAGTTTCGCTGCTGTGCTGGGATTGGGGTGGCCGCTGTATTGCTATGCGAGCTCAGATCGCGCCAGGCGATCTATTTGCCGATTGCCCTGAGTGCGCTTTGAAGGTGTCCGGGCTGTGAAGCAACGAACTGGTTGATTGCCTTGAGAGGCTGCTTTGCGTTTCTGCTGCGAGGGCTGCGGTGTGCTCCTTTGTTCGGAGAGAGCGCTCTGTGTTTCCATTGACTGTAATAACTCCGCGAGGTCCTGGCATCTTGAGCTTGAGGTATGCATACTGCGGTACCGCATTGAATCTAGCAAATGTGGTTCGCCCGAGCAGCGCGTGATAACCACTGCGGAACGGGACTATATCGAAGATTAAATCTTCGCTTAGGAAGTTATCCGAGGATCCGAAGACCACTTCCAGTGTAATTGAGCCTGTGCAATGGGCCTCTACACCTGGAATGACGCCCTTAAAGGTCGTTTTTGTGGGTTTGATCATTGAGGGGTCTATACCCATTTTGCGTACTGTGTCCTGATAAAGCAGGTTCAGGCTGCTGCCGCCGTCCATAAGGACTCGGGTGAGGTGAAATCCGTTGATGATTGGGTCTAGGACAAGTGCGGCGAATCCGCCATGACGAATACTAGTGGGGTGGTCCCTGCGATCGAAGGTGATCAGACATGAGGACCAAGGGTTGAACTTTGGGGCGACTGGCTCCAACGCATATACGTCCCTGAGCACACGCTTCCGCTCCCTCTTGGGGATGTGGGTTGCGTATATCATGTTCACCGTCCGCACTTGCGGGGGAAACCTCTTCTGTCCTCCAGTGTGCGGCTGCCGAGGCTCCTCCTCGTCATTGCTATGCGACCCCTTGTCCTTGTTTTCGGCAATTAACTTGTCGGCCTGCTTGAACACCCAACAATCCCTGTTGGTGTGATTAGCTGGCTTGTCTGGGGTGCCGTGTATTTGACACGAGCGATCGAGTATACGGTCCAAGCTGGACGGACTCGGCATACTTTGTTTGAAAGGCTTTTTCTGCTGAACGGGTTTAGAGCGTTTGAATCCGGCATTGACTGCCGTATCCTCAGTATTTTTGCTGTTAATGCGGCGCTTATGCATGTTGCGACGTGACCTGCTTTTGCCGTCCTTGGTATCTAAGGTACCATGGTTCTTGGATATGTTATTACTGCGAGCCAGCCAGCTGTCTTCTCCCGCACAAAAGCGGGTCATGAGCGTCATGAGAGCTGCCATAGATTTTGGCTTTTCCTGACCAAGGTGCCGGGCTAGCCACGCGTCTCAGATGTTGTGCTTGAAAGCCGCTAAGGCCTCCGCATCCGGACAGTCGACGATTTGATTTTTCTTTGTAAGGAACCGAGTCCAGAATTGCCTGGCCGACTCTTCTCGCTGCTGAATTATGGGGCTCAAACCATCGATATCTTGTGGTCGCACATAAGTGCCCTGAAAGTTGTCGAGGAATGCGGCTTCCAGATCTTCCCAACAGCTAATGGAGTCCGCTGGCAAGCTATTAAGCCAATGCCGCACTGGTCTTTGAGCTTTAGTGGGAGGTATTTGATGGCATGTAAGTCATCGCCACGGGCCATGTGGATGTGGAGGAGGAAGTCCTCAATCCATACTGCGGGATCTGTTGTGCCGTCGTATGATTCAATATTTGCAGGTTTGAAACCTTCTGGGAATTGATGTTCCATTACTTCGTCTGTGAAGCATAAGGGGTGTGCGGCGCCTCTGTATTGGGCTATATCGCGACGCAGCTCGAATGGGTCTTGCCCGCTGTGTTCGGCCCGGCCGGATTTGCTTTTACTGTATCCGGCGTGACGTTTGTCGTCTCGTGATCCGTAGATCGATCTTGAATGCTTTGCCTTGTCCTCCAATATGTCTCGCAGGTCTGGCATATCTCCCCATGCATTTTTATTTGAATGGCATTGGGGTGGAGGCTGAGCTTTTGGCTGGAATGCCTCTCTATCGTGGCCATGAGGTGGCCGATCAGCCGTATCATACGCTTCTTCCTCCAGTCGGGGTAGTAACCTGCACCTTGGGTAACTCTTGGAGGGGTGCTCGAGTTTATATTCTTCGGCCGCGAGGACTTCAGTCCATTTGTCAGCTAGCAGATCTTGATCAGCTTGAAGCTGCTGCTACTTTTTCTTCAGGCTATTTGCCGTGGCCATAAGCCGGCGCTTGAAGCGCTCTTGTTCGACGGGATCATCTGGTACGGCGAATTCATCATCGCCGAGGCTTGCCTCGTCTTCGGAGGGGGGCATGTGATTGTCATCCTCCTCCTCTCCGTCTGCCGCTCTCACAGGAGAGCTGGCTCCTCCATCCTCCTATTCTAAGTCGTGCTGGAGGGGTTTGTTGTTTTCTTCGGCCCTATCCGGAGTGTTATTATCTCCTGTGCCGGTATCACCACTTTTTCTTTGGCGGGACTTAGAGCGGCACCGCTGACGTCGGCGTTTGGGTTGCTTCTTGGAGGGGTCATCATCCGCTATCCCGTCGCCATTGCCTTCTTTGGGTGTATCCACCATGTATATGTCATATGACGAGGGGGCTTTCCAGTGCCCTATAGGTGCTAGTTCATGTTCGTCTCCTACATCGTCGTCCATACCGTCGATGTCTTCGGAGTCTAAGTCGAGCATGTCGGTTAGATCATCGACAGTGGCTACGAAGTGGGTGGTGGGTGGGCGTCGAATTTCTTCGTCGTCCGCATCCCAATCCTATTGGCCATAATCCGGCTAGGGCTCTCCTGACAAAGAGAGAGACCTTAGTGAATTCAGAATGTCGCCGAAGGGCGAGTGCTGCAGGATATAAGCGGCGGTGAATTCCATGATCGGCGCCCAATCGGATTTGATTGGCAGGGGTGCGGATGGTTCGTAGTCCGGAAAAGAGTCCAGCACCTTGGAGTCACGGGCTGCGCAGAGGGTTAGGCTGGTGTTCGGCTCGATCACTGTTGAGACTGCAACCCCTGAGGCGGTGTCTAACCACCCGTCCTCGGCTGGCGCAGTTGGCTCCGAGCTAAGGGTCGGAGTTGATGCGGGCGTAGCCTCTGGGGTACCGTTCGGCGGCGGAGCTAGGTCATACCCATCGTGACAGTGCGGCGTGCCCGGCTGTGGCTCGAATCCGTCGAAGATCAAGTCCCCGCGGATGTCGACCGTGTAGTTCGAACTTCCAAATCTGACCTGATGGCCAGGGGCGTAGCTTTCAATCTTCTCCAGATGGCCAAGCGAATTAGCCCGCAGTGCAAAGCCGCCGAATACAAAGATCTGTCCCAGGAGAAAAGTATCACCCTGGAACGCATCGCTATCGATGATAGTAGGAGCCATCAAGCCTAACAGCGACGGCACAGAGGAACTCTCAATGAAAGCACCAATGTCGGTGTCAAAACCGGCAGATCTCGGGTAGGGGGTCCCGAACTGTGCGTCTAGGCCGGATGGTAATAGGAGGCAGGGGACACGATGTTTTACCCAGGTTCGGGCCCTCTTGATGGAGGTAAAACCCTACGTCATACTTGATTAATATTGATGATATGGGTAGTACAAGAGTAGATCTACCATGAGATCAGAGAGGCTAAACCCTAGAAGCTAGCCTATGGTATGATTGTATGTTGTCGTTGTTGTCCTACGGACTAAAACCCTTCGGTTTATATAGACACCGGAGAGGGTTAGGGTTACACAAGGTCGGTTACAAAGGAGGAGATATCCATATCCGTATTGCCTAGATTGCCTTCCACGCCAAGTAGAGTCCCATCCGGACACGAGACGAAGTCTTCAATCTTTTATCTTCATAGTGTAACAGTCCGGCCAATGGAGATAGTCCGGTTGTCCGGAGACCCCCTAATCCAGGACTCCCTCAACGTCCATTTTGCATCATGCTTTTATATCAATATTTATTGTATTATGGGCTGTTATTACACATTATTTCACAATACTTATGCCTATTCTCTCTTATTTTACAAGGTTTACATAAAGAGGGAGAATGCCGGAAGCTGGGATTCTGGCTGCAAAGGAGCAAATATTAGAGATCTATTCTGCATAGCTCCAAAAGTCCTGAAACTTCACAGATGATGTTTTCCAAATATATAAAAAAACATTGAGCGCAAGAACTTCACTAGGGGGGCCACACCCTGCCGCGAGGGTGGGGGCACGCCCTACCCCCTGGGCGCGCCCCCTACCTCGTGGGCCCCCTGGTGGCCCTCCTGTGACCATCTTCTGCTATATGGACTCTTTCGATGGGAAAAAATCATAAGCCATCTTCTCGGACGAAACTCCTCCGCCACGAGGCGGAACCTTGGCGGAACCAATCTAGGGTTCTGGCGGGGCTGTTCTACCGGGGAAACATCCCTCCCGGAAGGGGAAATCATCGCCATCGTCATCACCAACGCTCCTCTCATCGGGAGAGGGCAATCTCCATCTACATCTTCATTAGCACCATCTCATCTCAAAACCCTAGTTTATCTCTTGTATCTGATTCTTGTCTCCAAGTCCGGGATTGGTGCTAGTAGGTTGCTAGTAGTGTTAATTACTCCTTGTAGATGATGCTAGTTGGTTTAATTGGTGGAAGATCATATGTTCAGATCCTATATGCACATTAATACCCCTCTGATTATGAACATGTTTATGCTTTGTGAGTAGTTACTTTTGTTCCTGAGGACATGGGAGAAGTCTTGCTACTAGTAGTCATGTGAATTTGGTATTCGTTCGATATTTTGATGAGATGTATGTTGTCTCTCCTCTAGTGGTGTTATGTGAATGTCGACTACATGACACTTCACCATTTTTTGGGCCTAGAGGAAGGCATTGGGAAGTAATAAGTAGATGATGGGTTGCTAGAGTGACAGAAGCTTAAACCCTAGTTTATGCGTTGCTTCGTAAGGGGCTGATTTGGATCCATATGTTTCATGCTATGGTTAGGTTTTACCTTAATACTTTTGTTGTATTTGCGGATGCTTGCAATAGAGGTTAATCATAAGTGGGCTGCTTGTCCAAGTAAGGGCAGCACCCAAGCACCGGTGCACCCACATACCAAATTATCAAAGTACCGAATGCGAACCATATGAACGTGATGAAAACTAGCTTGACGATATTCCCATGTGTCCTTGGGAGCGCTTTACATCATATAAGAGTTTGTCCAGGCTTGTCCTTTGATACAAAAAGGATTGGGCCACCTTGCTGAACCTTATTTACTTTTGTCACTTGTTGCTCATTACAAATTATCTTATCACAAAACTATCTGTTACCACTTATTTCAGTACTTGCAGAGAATACCTTGCTGGAAACCGCTTATCATTTCCTTCTGCTCCTCGTTGGGTTCGACACTCTTACTTATCGAAAGGACTATGATAGACCCCCTATACTTGTGGGTCATCAGCATTGCGCCGTGGTTGATTGTTGTTTTCCTTTGCTTGTTTTCTTGCCTTGGGTGGAGCCGGGAGACGAGTTTGTGATCGAGGAACCCGTTGAGTACACTTACGAGGATCAAGTTTTCATCAACTCGGAGAACTTTCAGGCAAGATGACGATACCCACGAAATCACTTCTATTTTTGCTTGCTAGTTGCTCGCTCTATTGCTATGCCGCGATACCTACCACTGGCTATATCATGCCTCCCATATTGCCATGGCAAGCCTCTAACCCACCTGTTCCTAGCAAACCGTTGTTTGGCTATGTTACCGCTTTGCTCAGCCCCTCTTATAGCGTTGCTAGTTGTAGGTGAAGATGGAGTTTGTTCCTTGTTGGAACATGTATATTGTTTTATATCTTGTTTACTTTAATGCATCTATATACTTGGTAAATGGTGGAAGGCTCGGCCTTATGCCTGGTGTTTTGTTCCACTCTTGCAGCCCTAGTTTCCGTCATACGGGTGTTATGTTCCTTAATTTTACGTTCCTTATGCGGTTGGGTTATAATGGGAACCCCTTGACAGTTTGCCTTGAATAAAACTCCTCCAGCAAGGTCCAACCTTGGTTTTACCATTTTCCACCTAAGCCTTTTTCCCTTGGGTTCCGCGGACTCAAGGGTCATCTTTATTTTAAACCCCGGGCCAGTGCTCCTCTGAGTGTTGGTCCAAACTGGGCGATGTCTGGCGCCCCCTGGGCAACTAGGGTTTATGCCAACCCGATGTCTTGCCCATCCGATGTGCCCTAAGAACGAGATACGTGCGACTCCTATCGGGATTCGTCGGTGCATCAGGTGGATTTGCTGGTCTTGTTTTACCATTGTCGAAATGTCTTGTAACCGGGATTCCGAGTTTGATCGGGTCTTCCTGGGAGAAGGAATAACCTTCATTGACCGTGAGAGCTTGTGATGGGCTAAGTTGGGACACCCCTGCAGTGTTTTGAACTTTCGAAAGCCGTGCCCACGGTTATGGGCAGATGGGAATTTGTTAATATCCGATTGTAGAGAACTTGAAACTTAACTTAATTAAAATGAATCAACCGCGTGTGTAGCCGTGATGGTATCTTTTCGGTGGAGTCCGGGAAGAGAACACGGTCTCGTGTTATGCTTGAACGTAAGTAGTTTCAGGATCACTTCTTGATCATTATAGCTTCTCGACCGTTCTTTGCTTCTCTTCTCGCTCTCATTTGCGTAAGTTTGCCACATCTATGCTAGTGCTTGCTACAGCTCCACCTCACTACCGTTCCTACCCATAAGCTTAAATAGTCTTGATCGCGAGGGTGTGAGATTGCTGAGTCCCCGTGACTCACAGATTACTTCCCAACATATGCAGGTGCCGATGATGCCAGTGCAGGGGACGCTACCGAACTCAAGTGGGAGTTCGACGAGGATTCGGGACGTTAGTATGTGTCTTTTCTGGATGATCAGTAGAGGAGCCCAGTTGGGGCGATCAGGGATCTAGCATTTGGGGTTGTCTTTCTTTATTTTGGTTCCGTAGTCGGACCTTGATTGTATTTTGGATGATGTAATGCTATATTTATGCATTGTGTGAAGTGGTGATTGCAAGCCAACTCTTTATCTCTTTCTTATTCAGTACATGGGTTGTGTAAAGATTACCCCTCTTGCGAGATTCCTACCATGCTGTTATGCCTCTAAGTCGTGCTCCGACACGTGGGAGATATAGCCGCATCGTGGGTGTTACACGTTGGTAATCAGAGCCTTCCTAGACTTAGCAGCCCCCTGCTTGATCAAATCGCTGACGTTGTTGAGTCTAGAACAAAATGTTTTGAGTCTTATAGGATTATATATATCGGAGAGTAGGATTCTTTTTACTCCTTAGTCCCTTCGTAGCTCTAGTGAGGCCTCCTGACGTAGAGTTTTGACTCTTCTCTTCTCAAATTTCACTAAATTTTTTTAGGATCACGCGGGTATCTTGGAATCGTTCCGATGGTTTTGTGACGAGAACATTGTTCTTGGTGCCTCCTGACATTTAGGGGTTGTGACAGTGTACCGGGGAGTTGAGCTCTGAGGTGTTGTTTTCACAATTTTATCGTTGCAGTTATGGAATACCTGAGTTTCGCCGACATCGAAAATCTCCTTTATGCAGCTGTATGTGAGATAACCTCGACACCACCCAGTACTGGGGCAGGAGTTCGGGAGTATTGCCATAACTCGTATAACGGATGTTTTTCGAAGGTTGAGGTAAATGATTTCCGAAGGTTTCTTGGTTATGTGTTGAAGGATGCATATAGCTGGATGTAGGATTTGCTAGTTTTGGGTGAGATATTATGCTTCCCCTGTATCCCCAACACCTGATTGCATAACCAGAAAGTTTCAGCAGTTTTATAGGTGGGAATTCATGTAGCTCTAGTATTTTCTTCCTGCAGATACTTGGTTTGTGATTGGGTAATCCTTACCAATTATTTGTTCATATCCGTACCTTGTTGCTTTATTCATCTACCTTTATCTAAGTGGCTTCTCAACTTATGGAAGTGTGATGATTTACTTTGGAGTTCATTCGTTCATTCTTGTTCGAATGTTAAGGCTATATGTTGCAATTTCGATCCATTGGTTTAGCTTGAATATATGTCTGTCAAGATGCTAATGGATGTCAACCTCTTTAGGATGGCTCCTCCAACGCGTCAGAATCCGGAACCTCCGCCACCACCTCCACCACCGGAGGCATGGCAAGCTGTCATAGCCGCCACCAATGCCAACACTCAGATGCTTTTGCAAATCTTGCAAGAGCGCAACCAAGGAAATCAAGGACAAGGCAATAATCAAGCTCAGTTTGCTACCCTCAATCAGTTCCTCGCAAACCAGCCGAAGTCCTTCAGTAACTGTGTCGAGGCCATAGACGCCGATGACTGGCTCGTGGATATCTGCAAACATTTTGAGTGCAGCAATGTCAGGCCTGAGGACTTTGTTAAGTTTGCTTCGTTTCAACTCGAAGAACAAGCTGATGAGTGGTCTCAACAATACAAAGATTCTAGAGGAGGTCGTGTGATTACCTAGGATGATTTCCGCCGAGACTTCAAAGCTCACCACATTCCACAAAGTATTGCTGAGAGTAAGCATGAGGAGTTCCGCAACCTCAAGCAAGGCAACATGTCTGTTTACCAATACAACATCCTGTTTCAGAGGCTCACTTTCTTTGCTAAACAAGACATCCCTGACGAGAAGAGCATGATTTATCAATTCAGAGGTGGCCTCACAGAAGATCTACAATTAGCTCTCGTGCTTCTTGAGCTAACCAAGTATGTTGAATTCTACAACATGGCACTAAAGCAAGAGGCTTCTCAGCTCAAGTGTGATGCTTCTAAGAAGAGAGTCAGGGATGCAACTCAATCGTCTTCTTCATCTCAAGTGGCAGCTAAGCAGCAGAAGTTCTGGTTGCCTCCTCCTCCTCCGTTCCGTCAGCCTTATCAGCAGAAGAGTAAAGGTGGCTGTCGGTCTCAAAACCGGCGGATCTCGGGTAGGGGGTCCCAAACTATGCGTCCAGGCCGGATGGTAACAGGAGGCAAGGAACACGATGTTTTACCCAGGTTTGGGCCCTCTTGATGGAGGTAAAACCCTACGTCCTGCTTGATTAATATTGATGATATGGGTAGTACAAGAGTAGATCTACCACGAGATCAAGGAGGCTAAACCCTAGAAGCTAGCCTATGGTATGATTGTTGTATGATGAAGTTGTCCTACGGACTAAAACCCTCCGGTTTATATAGACACCGGAGAGGGTTAGGGTTACACAAAGTCGGTTACAATAGTAGGAGATCTAAATATCCGCATCGCCAAGCTTGCCTTCCATGCCAAGGAAAGTCCCATCCGGACACGGGATGAAGTCTTCAATCTTGTATCTTCATAGTCCTGGAGTCCGGCTGAAGGTATAGTCCGGCTACCCGGACACCCCCTAATCCAGGACTCCCTCAGTAGCCCCCGAACCATGCTTCAATGGCGACGATTCCGGCGCGCAGATTGTCTTCGGCATTGCAAGGCGGGTTCTTCTCCAAATTCTGTGTACCTGCTAAATAATGTCCGATTTTCGTAATGTAGAGCACCTTGGCTTCCACGCCCAATAATGGTCGTCTTCCACGTGTCAAATGAATGCGAAAAGTTGGGGCATTTTTACATTCACACCCCTAGCCGCATAAACGAGCCGCCTATTTAATGGGATGGGGATTCAGATCCAAACCACACCTTCTCCTCTCCGCGAGTAATCATAAGAGCGCCTCCAGCAAAGGTCCATTCCAACATGGCTAGCCGTCGCAACTCCTCCTCTCGCCCTTCCAGTCCTAAACCTGGAGACTGGGAGAGGTGCTCCATCCCACACAGCGAGCTAGTGTCGCTTCAGGCCAAGGGATTTCTACCTTAGGCCTATATGGTCCCGGTCCGAGCTAGACTCGCCACCTATAATGGCGGAGAGTAAGTGAAGAGCACCCCCAATCCCTCCAAAGGAGAGCGGGTGTGCCTCGTCCCTTATCTAATAAGAGGACTTGGATTTCCAATTCATCCATTTCTCCGTGGGCTTCTGGAGTTCTACGGCCTCCAGCTGCACAATATCATGCCCGGATCCATATTGCATATCACGGGCTTCGTCGCCCTTTGCGAGCTATTCTTGGGTGTTGAGGCTCATTTCGCGCTATGGAAGAGGTTATTCTGCCTGGTGCCCCGCTCTCAAGAGGGGTCTATATATCAAGTGGGCGGAGCCGAAGTGTGGCGTATCGCCGGGACCGGATATCTATCCGGAACCCCAAAGAAGGCGTCCGAGGACTAGCCTTCGGAATGGTTTTATATAGATGATGTCCCGCTGCCGGATCCTATCCGGGTCGGTCTCCCCAAATTCAACAGTGCTCCCTTAAAGAAACGCCTAAGCTGGTGTCCGCGGAGCTCTTAGAAAGAAGGCGACAGGGACGTCCTTCACCTGATGGGCCAGATAAGACTATTGGCTCATTCCAGACTAACCATGATTGGAGTCATGGCGGCATGCATTATGCGGGGGGTGCAGCCGCTTCAATATAGAGGCCACCCCATGTGGGATTTTAACGGGAAGGATGAGGCCACCCGTTATGGTCGTAAGGGGCCGGCCTCAGCTGCCGCTCTAGTAAAGGTCTTATCCTCTTTGTACAAGGGAGAAGAGGAGGAATTCCTCCGCGTCAACCCGCAGGGCAGATTTACTATGTACAACCCTCCGAGTTGGGTAAGTGGACAATTGTGCTTGCCCATCCGTTTTATATTCCCATGATTAAATATGTAGTCTAACGACTTCAACGCAGGAACTGTGTCAGGAGGTAAAGGATATAAACAGCCGTCCCCCATAGCCCGAGGATCCAGAACGGTCCCTCGATCCGGACTCCGAAGAGGATCCGGACATATCGGTGGAGCTGATCGACGGGGTGTTTCATCAGCTAGGCAAGGACAATACCTTGGTGGCCATTACGGCTGATTACCTAGGGTTAATTCCGGCCTCCTAGGTAACAGAGAGCGGAGTCTCATCCCCTTGAGAAGGAATCCATTCTCACTCATTTCAGGTTTCCTGACAACGACCGTGTTTTCCAGGGGAGGTTTCCGAGGCAGGAGGCCGAACCTGCGGCGGCTAGCCAACGAGGGGCCGCAGGGCCCCGTGGGGTAAAAAGGAATGTAGTCCGGACTGAGACACCAGCGCAAAGGTATAGCGCACCCTCTTTTTTCCTGGTGTTATTCCTTCAGGGCATATTAACGTTCGTGCTATCTTCAGGAGGAGGAGACCTCGCCGGACTACATACGGAGAGGTTGCCAATCGCGCTTCCACCAGCCAGGCTCCAACGCCTAGCCCGGAAGCGGAAATGAACACAAGGCGCGCACCGGACGCTCCTCCGACAGAGGATGCGGACAGGCTGTCTATCACCAATTCCGAGGTGGAGAGTGCCATGAACCACAGGCGTCGCTGGACAGTTCTTCGCGACGCTTGTTTCTCCCAAGAGGCATTAGATGCCTTCAATTCGGAAGATGCGTACCTCCGTGCCGCTCAAAATGGTTTAGCCAGAGCCACGGAGCAATATGTAAAAGACATACGGGTAAGAATTTTTTTGGTATATATATATATATATATATATATATATATATATATATATATATATATATATATATATATATATACCAGTAGCCCCCGAGACTTGAAACAGTTAGAGTAACTGATTTAAGGATCATTTGTTATGCAGGTTCTCACAGAGAAGAATACCGTACTGTCCCAAGAGTTGGAAGAGTGCAAAGCCCAACTGGAGGCCACACTAGCCGCGGCAGGGGAGCCCAAAGAGACCCCCTCTAGTAAGATACACTTCGAAAGATTAGTATCTTGCAAAGTGCAGCGTGGGTGTAAATCTGGCAAATCATATTGCAGATGGCGCCGGACTGGATCCGGAGAGGCAACAACTCTTACGCCGGCTAAAGGCCGGTGAGAGTATGCTGACAAGGGTGAGGCGGGAGAAGAATGATCTTCAGGATGCCAACACCAAGCTGGACGTTGAACTTAAAGATGTTCGTGGCCAGCTGTCGGACTCCACTAAGGAGAATCAGCGGCTTCGACGTGGCATATTTAGTAAGTGCTTAAGCGAATCTTTCAAAGAAAAGAGTTCGACGAGGAAGTCGACTAACAGAGTAATGTCTGTAGGTATGCTAACGGGTCGTCCTGCAGAGGAGATGCCCGGTTCTACGGGTGACCTTCTTCCCGAGCTCTCGCAACTGCACGAGCGAGTTCAGCAGGCGATGCGAGGCATTGCCCAAGCCTTATGGCCTTCCCACTCCATACCCGAGGGCCTTGGAGTGCTTTCGGAGAAGCTTAAGGGAGCTCGGCGGCGCTTCCGGTTGTGGAAGATATCGGCCTGCCGACAAGGCGCTAGGGAGGCCTAGGCCATGGTGAAGACGCGGTACACGAAGTCTGACCCAAACCACATGGCCGAGGCCGGACCTGTGGGGCCTGACGGGAAGGAGATCCCTGTAAGCTTAGTGTACGGCCAAGTAGAATTGGCCGCCAAGTATTCCTAGCAGGACCATAAATTAGACAGCCTGTTAGATGGTATTGAAGAGGAATACAATCAGTCAGAGTGACTATGTAATTTTAATTGACATGTGTAATGCCTTCTAGCCAGATTGTAGATCGTTTGTCATTGCCGACATTTTCGCTTCAACCTCAGGATCTGACGGTCCGGAGTGTGTCCGAATACCCTACCGGTTATGTAAGAACCGGGGTATGCATGGAGACCAGGCGTAGGGGTCATTAGTGCTTTATCAGACAAGTGCCCAACTAGTTATGTTATATTACATGGTTAGTAAGAAACATCTTCCAGAGAGAATAGTTCCGTTAGGGGTTCCTTTCTCTGGGAGGCATGCCCTAAAGTGCATGTCCGGACTGCAAATGCAGGAAAATCATCTGGGGGCATATATATATAAATAAGTAAAAAAAGAGTCATCTTTTAGTTCACCGACTGAATATTCCCTTAAGAACGCTAGCATTCGGCTTCACCCAGTCTGAGGTACACATCCGGCTAATCCGACAGTAACAATCGCAGAGGTGCTCCCTTTACCACCTAGCCGAACAATCGAGAATGTAGGGGTAAGCACAGGAGCCAGGCAACCCAGCTTTGCCAAAACTTAAGTCATATCGATGCATATAATGGTGAAGAAAAGGTACATACGGAAGTTTGACACATGTGGTGGGCATGAAGCCCGTATAAATAAGCTTCTGTTAAAGAAGCCCCCAGGTTTAATGAGCGTGAGTAGAACGTCACTTGAGGAGCCTTTAAGGGCTATAAAAGAAAAGGGGGGAAGGAGAGAAATGTAAGATAGAAAATGTAAAAAATGGACAGAGGAAGGAGACAAACACAGAGTCCGGCGCTAGGCATAGAATCTACGGAGACGGGCTGCGTTCCATAGGTTCGGCTCGAGTCGGTTATCCGACACATCTCGCAGGCGGTATGCTCCACCAGTCAGGACTTGGTCGATTATGAAGGGACCTTCCCACTTGGGCTTCAGCTTGTCCTTTTTCTTGTCCGGCAGGCATAGAACTAATTCACCAACGTTCTAGTTTTTGGCCCGCACTTCTCTGCTTTGATATCTTTGAGCCTGCTGTTGATAGAATGCGGAATGGGCTTTTGCCACATCGCGCTCTTCCTCTAAGGCGTCCAAACTATCCTGCCGATCGAGCTCGGCTTCCCTTTCTTCGTACATGCGCACTCGAGGTGAGTCATGAATTATGTCGCAGGGCAAGACTGCCTCTGCGCCGTACACCATAAAAAATGGTGTGTATCCGGTGGTGCGATTCGGCGTGGTCCGCAGCCGCCAGAGTACGGAGTCGAGCTCCTCTACCCAGTGCGTGTTAGATTCCTTGAGGGACCGCACTAATCTGGGTTTGATGCTGCTCATGATGAGACCATTTGCACGTTCGACCTGACCGTTAGTTTGTGGGTGATAGACGGAAGCATAATCGAGCTTGATGCCCATGTTTTTGCACCAGAGTTTTACCTCATCGGCCATAAAGTTCGTGCCGTTATTGGTGATAATGCTGTGGGGGACACCATAACGGTGTATGACCCCGGATATAAAGTCTATCACAGGTACGGATTCGTCCATCTTAACAGGCTTGGCTTCTATCCATTTGGTGAACTTATCCACCATGACCAGTAATTATTTTTTCTTATGGGTTCTGCCTTTAAGGGGTCCCACCATGTCAAGCCCCCAGACCGCGAAAGGCCAAGTGATGGGGATAGTTTGGAGGGTGGTGGGTGGCATATGGCTTTGGTTTGCAAAAAGATGGCAACCGGCGCATCGTTGGACCAAGTCCTGAGCGTCCGCCCGGGCCGTCGGCCAATAAAAGCCTATACGGAAAGCCTTGCTTACAAGGGACCGGGCTGCGGTATGATGGCCACCGAGTCCGGCATGAATATCAGCCAGCAGGTTCCGCCCTTCCTCTTCGCAGATGCACCTTTGAAGGACTCTGGTAGTGCTTTTCTTATAAAGTTCTCCCCCATGGACTTTATAGGCTTTAGATCGCCGCACTATACAGCGTGCCTCGTTTTAGTCCTCTGGGAGTTCCTGCCTAGTAAGGTAGGCTAGGAATGGTACTGTCCACGGGGCGATAACGGCCATTAGTATGTGGGCTGAGGTTGTGATTTCATTGGTAGAGCCTCCGATTATGTCAGATTGTTCGGCATCGGACAGTGCGGTTGGGTCCGGGCTAATATTGCCATGTTCCCCTTCCCATACTATGGATGGCTTGAACAGCCTTTCCAGGAAGACGTTGGGGGGGAACGCATCACGTTTTGCGCCGATGCGTGCCAGGACGTCTGCCGCCTGATTGTTTTCTCGGGCTATATGGTGAAATTCGAGCCCCTCAAACCGAGCTGACATTTTGAGGACGGCGTTGCGGTAAGCTGCCATTTTTGGATCCTTGGCATCGAAGTCTCCATTTATTTGGGATATCGCGAGGTTCGAATCCCCGCGCACGTCTAGGCATTGAATGCCCATGGATACTGCCATCCGGAGACCATGTAAAAGGGCCTCATATTCGGGTGCATTGTTGGAGTCCGTGTACATAATCTGGAGTACATATTGAACTGTGTCTCCTGTGGGGGACGTCGAAACAACGCCGGCCCCAAGTCCGGCCAACATTTTGGAACCGTTGAAGTGCATGATCCAGTTTGAATATGTGCCGTACTCTTTAGGGAGTTCGGCCTCCGTCCATTCTGCGACGAAGTCGGCCAAAACTTGCGACTTGATAGCTCGCCGTGGCCTATAAGTTATGTCGAACTGGAGGAGCTCGATGGCCCATTTTGCAATCCGGCCCATTGCGTCACGGTTGCTTATAATATCGTTGAGTGGTACTTATGATGCTACTATGATTGAACACTCTTGAAAGTAGTGTTGTAGCTTCCGGGATGCCATGAATACCGCATATGCAATCTTTTGATAATGTGGGTACCGTGATTTGCACGGGGTGAGGACAGTGGACACATAGTAAACCGGCTTTTGAAGGGGGAATTTGTGTCCGTCTGTTTCCCGTTCGACGATGAGTAATGCGCTAACAACTTGATGGGTTGCTGCAATGTACAATAGCATTGGTTCGCCGATGTTTGGTAGCGGCCAGGACGGGGTTTGTTGCCAATATGGATTTTATTTCCTCGAGTCCGACCGTGGCGGCATCCGTCCACCCGAAGTGTTCGGTGCGCCGAAGGAGGCGATAGAGGGGTAGCGCCTTTTCTCCCAACCGGGAGATAAAGCGGCTTAGAGCCGCCACGCATCCGGTTAATTTTTGTATTTGTTTGAGGTCCTTTGGGATATCCAATTGTGACAAAGCTCGGATCTTGGCTAGATTTGTTTCGATTCCTCTACAGGATACAATGAAGCCCAAGAGCTTTCCGGCTGGAACGCCGAAAACGCATTTTTCCGGATTTAGCTTGATGTCATATGCTCGGAGGTTGTCAAATGTAAGCGTCAAGTCATCTACTAGAGATTCGACATGTCTTGTTTTTACGACCACATCATCCACGTATTCCTCTACTGTTTTGCCGATCTGGTTTGCCAGACATGTCTGAATCATGCGTTGATATGTTGCGCCAGCATTTTTGAGTCCGAAAGGCATTGTTTTGAAGCAGAATGGGCCGTATGGGGTGATGAATGCTGTTGCGGCTTGGTCTGACTCGGCCATCTTGATTTGATGGTAACCAGAGTATGCGTCGAGGAAGCACAACGAATCGTGTCCTGCAGTGGCGTCGATAATTTGATCGATGCGGGGGAGGGGGAAGGGATCCTTTGGGAAAGCCTTGTTAAGGTCTTTGAAGTCAACGCATAGGCGCCAGGATTTGTCCTTCTTTGGTACCATCACTAAGTTTGCTACCCAGTCCGGATGTTTTATATCTCTGATGAATCCGGCCTCCAATAGTTTGGCTAGCTCCTCTCCCATTGCCTGTCTCTTGGGCTCAGAGAAACGCAGAAGGGCTTGTTTGACAGGTTTGAATCCTTTTAGGATATTTGAGCTGTGATCGGCCAGCCTGCGTGGGATTCCTGCCATGTCTGAAGGGTGCCAAGCAAAAATGTCCCAGTTCTCCCGTAGGAATTCTCGCAGTGCCGCGTCTACATCGGGTTTTAATCGTGCCCCGATGGAAGCTGTTTTATTGGGGTCCGTTGGACGGACCTGGAATTTGACTATTTCATCCGCTGATTTAAAAGAGGTGAACCTGGATCTTTTGTCGAGTATCACATCGTCCCTGTTTACCGTGGAGCGCAGCGTAGTCAGTTCCTCAGCCGCTAGGGCTTCGGACAGTGCCTCAAGGGCCAATGCGGTTGTCTTGTTTTCGGCGCGGAGTGCTATGTCTGGATCACTAGCGAGAGTGATGATTCCATTCGGCCCGGGAATCTTGAGCTTCATGTACCCGTAATGGCGTATTGCTTGGAAGATTGTAAACGCTTCCCGCCCCAGCAGAGCGTGGTATCCGCTACTGAACGGGGCCACTTGGAATGTGACCTCTTCGGACCTATAATTATCCGGCATGCCGAACACCACATCTAGTGTGATTTTTCCTGCACATCGCGCTTCTCGACTAGGGATTATTCCTCTAAAGGATGTGCTGCTTTGCTCAATGCGGTTCCAGTCTATTTCCATTTTTTAAAGGGTTTCCTCATAAATGAGGTTCAATCCGCTGCCTCCGTCCATGAGTACCTTGGTGAGGCGAAAGTCGTCCACTATAGGACTGAGTACCAATGCGGCTGGTGCTCGAGCTGTTCGGAATTTAGGTTCGTCACTGGCATTAAAAGTAATAGCCGTGTCACTCCATGGGTTTATTGTTTCTACTTGATAGACTTCGGCAAGGCTGCGGAGTGTTCTTTTTCGCATATTATTTGATGTGAAAGTCTCGAAGACTGTTAAGACTGTACTGGAGTCCCTGCGGTGGCTTTCTGCGGCCTCCGGGATTAGGAGATCTTCGCCCCTTTTGGCCACCTGCTGGAGTATCCAACATGCTCTAAGGCTATGAGTTGGTGTGGCGTCCTCTGTACTATGAATTTTACAGTGTCCATTAAGCCATCCCTCCAGTACAGTTCCATGCCCTGTAGAGGGTTTTGGTTTTTTGGTTTTTAACCCGGGTGTCTGATGATGATGCACCCTTTTATTTCGGACGAGGTTTCTATTCAGGGCCGGATTGTCCCAAAATTTAGTTTCGGTTTTCCGGGCGCTTTCCATCGCACATTACTTTTGTACTGTGGACGCTAAGTCAGTGAAGCGTGTAAGATCACGACGACCTGTGGCGTTGAGGATTCCCTTGTCCGTGCAATTATTGCAGAAGATTGAGATTGCGTCTTCCTCACGGCAGTCCTTTATCCTGTTCATAACCAGGAGGAACCTTGCCCAGTAATGATGTACTGTTTCTTCGGGCTTTTGCCTGATTTGGGATAGATCGCTTATGTTCGGGTGGGTGGGTGGAATTAAGTCCGGAACTTCATCCAATCTAAGACTCAGAGGCCAAGGAGTTTCCGAACTCTGAAGTTTGGATTCTTGGATGTTGTCCAGTGAATCTAGCTCGTTGCCTGATTCTAAGTTCAGGTCATGACTTACATCCTCCCCTCCGCGGGTATCGGCTTGGAGGGATCGGGAATCCGGACGTAGCTAGTCCTTAAGATAGATGAAGAGTCACCACACTGTGCCTCTACCACGGCAACGTGATGGGTGACTTGGGGAGAATTAATTTCTCTTAGATCGGGTTTTAGCCCAATCTGGTCATAATCCGTAGTGACCCCCAAGGCGGCGATGCGATCCAAGAGCTCGTTTACGGAAGAGAGCTCCATTGGATCTAACTGCTCAACGAGTTCCGAGCTGATGTGAAGATTGCTTTTGATGACCCGAGAGGTCACCATCGGCGCAATGGCCGAACAGGCGGTCATGAGAAAACCACCTAGTCGGAGAGTTTGGCCGACAGCCAAGGCTCCCTTAGTAACGGCGCCGTCTTTAAAGACGGGAAGAGGCATCCTTCCTGATTGCTACGGCACAACGGAACTCTCAATGAAAGCACCAATGTCGGTGTCAAAACCGGCGGATCTCGGGTAGGGGGTCCCGAACTGTGCGTCTAGGCTGGATGGTAACAGGAGGCAAGGAACACGATGTTTTACCCAGGTTCGGGCCCTCTTGATGGAGGTAAAACCCTACGTCCTGCTTGATTAATATTGATGATATGGGTAGTACAAGAGTAGATCTACCACGAGATCGAGGAGGCTAAACCCTAGAAGCTAGCCTATGGTATGATTGTTGTATGATGAAGTTGTCCTACGTTCTAAAACCCTCCGGTTTATATAGACACCGGAGAGGGTTAGGGTTACACAAAGTCGGTTACAATAGTAGGAGATCTAAATATCCGCATCGCCAAGCTTGCCTTCCACGCCAAGGAAAGTCCCATCCGGGCACGAGACGAAGTCTTCAATCTTGTATCTTCATAGTCCTGGAGTTCGGCTGAAGGTATAGTCCGGCTACCCGGACACCCCCTAATCCAGGACTCCCTCAATGGCAATGGATCTTCCCACCCACCCAACCCAGGCTATCAGAGTAAAGTGCAGTCTCATGCTCCAAGGTCAAGTGCTCCTTATCACCGTTCGCTCTCAGAGGTTACTTGCAACAAGTGTCAGCTGTCAGGACCCCGATTCCAAGTCACTTCGATCTAGCCGGTAACACCTCATATCACTTTGCGGCCTCACGCACGGTATTCCCATGGGTGTCGCCTTACCATGGCCCGGGACTGTTTGCGCCTTTCGGCTCACGTATATGATAGTGTCGCTAGCATCCATATGACAGAGAACCCGGGCCGACATGACTAGTCGTGAACCCAAAGTGGCACTAAGTTACTGGGACAGGCATACATGAATCAACATCAAGCATGTCAGTCAGCAGCGTGCGAATCCAGGCTGTAGCACTGGGCTAACAGGACTCCAGTGAACCGGGCTGTAGCAGGGTAGGCAGGACTCTGGATGTCACCGCGTGACATTTCCCCGAAGGGACAGACACAGGATCGAAGTGAATCACCTGCCGTCCAGTCAAGTGATCCGGAGCAGTAGTGCTGGGCTACCAGGACTCCGGTGAACCGGGCTGTAGCGGACTACTATGGCTCATGGAAGCACAAGACTACATTTCCCCATAAGAAAGGCTACCAAGGATAAGCAACTAGGTTGTCGGATCCCACACATACCAAGCATTTCAATCATACACACAATATGCTCAATATGTGCAATACAACATGGCATCACAACAAGACTCTATTACTCAGAATATTTATTCATTAGGCTCCGAGGAGCCAAGTATTACAAACACGGGTCTCACGACCCAACATACAGAGCTTATAAGCAACAAGCACATGCGGAAGCTTAACTTGTCTGAGTAGAGCCATCTATAAATGAAGAAGGCTCAGAAGCCTGACTATCTACAAGACCCTCCCAAGGGTACAAGATCATAGCTGAGGTAACAAGCTAAACATAGAAGTCCACATAGAACTACTAGCGAGACTGAAGTCTCTCTGCAAAAACATAAATTAAGCAAACATGAGTACAAATGTACCCAGCAAGACTTACATCAGAACTAGCTATGTATGCATCAGTATCAAGAAAAGGTTGGTGGAGTTTAACCGCAGCAAGCCAGCTTTTACTCGGTGGCTATCCTGAACTACGACTGCAAGTAACTCTTTTGAGGTGGCACACACTAGTCCACATATTCACCATATCAATACACCACTATGGATCCGCTCCCGTCTCCCTACGAGACCGCCATCCATAGCACTCACGCTTATCTTGTGCATTTTAGAGTATCCACTTTCACTTGTCTATGAACTATGCAAGGGGTCCAAGTTTCCATATCCGAGGAATCCGGCTATTCGAATAGATAATGATAACCCTGCAGGGGTGTACTTCTTCACACGTGCTCTCGCCACTTATCGCCATGTACACGTCATGTACCTCGGCAACCTTCAAGCGAAAGCCGGGCGAGGGTGTCGGCCACGACCTGACTAACCACACAAGTCTCTCGTCCAGGTTTATCGCCTATTCTGGTTCCATCCGCAAGGAGATCCGGCCGGGGTGTCGCTCACGGCCCCAAACGATGTGTGCAGGGTTCCCAAGCCACCATCCGGGTGCCACTTGGTACACCGTGCCATTGTGCCTAGTCTGTCAAAAGCCCACCTGTACCGGGTGCCACTTGGTAGACTACTAACACTACCTACAAACACCAGAAACTAGTGGCAACTCCTGGACAGAGATCGAGTTGATTAATAAGTCGAGACGGGTCGAGTTACCGGAACCCAATGTATGGTAGTAACTATTCATGGATCACGAACACAGAACTCAGTTCCTGAGGACGGCTGCAATGAGACAACCCACCATGTAATCCTACATGGCCTCTCACCGCTACCTTTACCAAATCGTGTTCACACACTTAGCTCTCAACAGTAGGACATGTTCACAACTTTCCAATTCACCCCCGATGAATCAGACCTGACACAACTCTAAGCAATAGCAGGCATGACAAACAAGCATGAATGAGTAGACACATTAGGGCTCAAACAAATCCTACTCATGCTGGTGGGTTTCATCTATTTACTGTGGCAATGACAGGTCATGTAGAGGAAAGGGGTTCAACTACCGCAGCATGTAACAGTTGAATCGTTGTTGTCCTAATGCAGTAAAAGAGAGCAGGAGCGAGAGAGTGGGATTGTATCGGAATGAACAAGGGGGTTTTCCTTGCCGAGCACTTCTGAAGATAGTATAGCTCTTCATCGGTGTCATCAATCACGTTGTCGGAAGCAACGTCTACTAAGAGGGGGCAATTACCGGCAAACAAGGAAGAATACAATCAATGCAATGCAACAATATGATGCATGATCATGACATGGCAATATGTTGTGATTTGGGCTAATGCAACAGAAAGTCATTTTAATTGAAGTGGAATTCAAAACTATATCAAATTCCAACTCCAAACCTATTATGAAATTTGCCCTAATCATGTTTCATCCTAAACAGTGAGCTTAACTTGCTCAAACATGCATGAAAATGCCACAAACAGATTCTTCATATTTTTCTGATAATTTTTCATATATAATTTATTTCATTTGGAGTTACGGTTTATTTTCTATGATTTTTTGAAGTTCAAAACATTTTCTGGATTTTCTGGTTATTTAGAATTAAACAAAAACCAGTAAATGATTTACTGCGTCAGCATGACATCACGCTGACGTCAGCGGTCAACGGAGCAGCCCAGGTCAAACCTGACCTGTGGGCCCACTGGTCAGTGACCCAGTGCTGCCTAGAGTCACAGACAGGTGGGACTGGTCAACGAACACGTCATCTGAGTCAACGCTGACGCCTGGGTCCTGCTGGGTTATAAATTAATCTAAATAGAAAATAAGCCCAGAGTTAATTTGGTGTGGGGCCCAGCTGTCGGTGTCATTGGAGTGGATAATTGGTGGGTCATTAGCCACTAATGATGCCCACGTCGGCGGCTAAACACCGGCGCTAAGCACAGCACAGCGGCGCTCGCCGGTCGGCTATTTCCGGCCACGGTAGCAGGCGCGGCTAGACCCTATGGATGCACCACGAGGAGGCGCATCAGGTGGTGGCAGCAGCAAGTGCTGGGGTCGTCGGAGTTGACGGCAACGAGCTTGGCTGCGGCGGCCGGAGCTCGGGCGTGTGCGGGGACGCGGCTGCGGTGTGCGAAAGAGCGGGGCAAGACGCTAGTGATGCTCTATGAGTCGCGGCGAGCACAACGGATGCACGCCCGTGACCAAATGGTCAGTCGGCCACGTCTGCGATGAAGCCAGGTAGCGGCGCAATCGGCCGTCAAGGGGGCAACGACTACAGGGCGTAATCGAGCTCGGGGAGAGGGGGTTCCGGTGCGGGAGCTCATGGTGGTTGCAGAGGTGTCGATGTGGGCTCGGGGAAGGCTCGGAGCAGACGGCACGGCGGTGGCGATCTCGGCATCCTAAGGTTGAAGAAGAAGTCGGAGACGATGCGTCGGGGCGGAGCTCATGGGCACGTCAGAGGGGCGAGGGGTGGCCGGTGGCCACGGTGGTGCACGTCGGCGAGCTGCGGTGATTCTCGGGGTTGCTCGGGGCTACGAGAAAGCGAGATCCAGAGGAGAGGGAGAGGGCTAGACAGCGAGGGGAGAGGCAGGGGAGGTCGGGGACGTCTCCTGGCGTCGCGAGAAGGACCAGAGGGGAGGAAGTAGGAGGTGGCGTCCGGTGCGTGCATGGGCAACATGCCTCTGCCTACTGGCAGAGGTTGAAGACGCCGCTTCGGCCTGGTGGGCTGGGCCAGCTACAGAGACGGGCCAGGTAAGCGCGCCAGGTAAGTTTCTATCCTTTCTACTTCTTTCTGTTTTTGTTTTATATTTTTGTTTTTCTGTTTTATTTAGTTTTAAAACTAAACCATTTTTGTTGCCTCTGTAAATTATTGTATGTACTAGAGATATTACTCTAGAGCCCCACAATAATTTCCAAAATTATTGGACATGTATTTCTTTTATAACAAAAATAAGGCCAATTCAAATACATTATGGTTTAATTCAACATGCCCAATTTAACTACCCTTAATGCCCTAAAATATTGGTTTGGATTTTTACCTCTTGCCAATATTTTTAGGGATTAAAGTGAACATTTCCTTGGTCTCATTTGAAGAAATTTTTAACTTGCTCTTTAAAAGATTTCTGAGGCTTTGGGAATTCCCTCAATTCAATTTTCCTTTGAATTTAAACATGATGCAACAACCAAGATAGTCCAAGGCCAAGGTAAAGCTAGGGATGTGACAACTCGCCCCCACTAAACAAGAATCTCGTCCCGAGATTCAAGACGTGAGGTAAGGAGACAAGGGGGGGGGGACACAAGGCTAACACCATCTTCTCGATCCAATTGTTCTTCTCGAATATGTTGATTCATTGCATCATATTGATCTTGACGTCTTTGCTTTCGAAATCTTCATTCAACTCGATGACGACCAAAAAAGATTCTACAGCAAACGATCTTCTCGAAGATCGAGAAACTCAAGATCAACTCATGGAGTGAGACGTTGAAACATCTCTTGGGATGAGACACAAAACACACATCGAGAGAGATGGGAGGTAATAGATGACAAAGGTTCAAATTGGTAGGAAACAATTCCACGCTGGAGTAGGATGGTGCATGGTTTCAAAGTAGCGAGGAGGTAATTGCCATGATTCCATAACGGGACACCTTAGGGAAAGGTGACTCGTAGAGCTATTCCCTTAAGTGGCAAAAAGAATTACTTTTGATATAATGATCATTGAAACTCTTTATGCCAGCCTAAGACAATCACAAACGATCATTCAGGGAGGTTAGAAAGAATGGCATATATCGACTAGAATGGATGATGTGGACTACCTTGTTGAAGACAACGCAATGGATGATTTTTGCTTATCATCGGAAATGGATGGGACCCATGGTAGGACCACTTTTGGAGATGATCCTGGAAGCAACTGCGAAGAAGGGCAGCCCATGGGAAATTGGTACAATGGCGATGCAAGCTGGGAACAAAATGCAAATGCTAGGAATGATCCAACCATCATATCTGCCGGAGATTCAGATATGGTTGGTAACGGAATATTTCAGACAGCGTGTCTAGAAAAGGAAAGGTAGCAACACAAATCGACGAGATGACGCTGCGAGATTCTCAGGAGATGAACTACGATAGCAACCTCCAAAACACGAGCTGGTTATGCTACATACATGTGAACACGATGTCCCAGACAAGCATGACCACATAGTAGTCTTACAATGAAAGACTACCGAGTTCAGGTGGGAACCATCAATGAGGATACCGAAGTCCTATCTTAAGTCCGGATTAACTCTTATGAAGGAACTCTTTCTCCTTGAACAAACCAGTCAATGGCTTGGTGTACTAGGAGATGCACATGGAATGGAGGTAGCGAGCCTGTCGAACCATAGCATACCTCGCACATGTATGACTGACTTGGGATAGTTCCAGAGGAAGCAACATTGACTTTCTCGAATTCATGGTGGCAACTTGCATCAAATGCACATGTATTCGGGGAAGTCACTTCTTTAATCCGAACATATGCTTCATGAGCGGGACATGAGGGCAATGCTTATAAAGTTTCCAACACTACTTAGATGTTCGACATGAATCATGGAAAAGATAAGGATGTTGTCGATGGGCTCAACAACAATTCATCCAGGTTCCCATGAAGATGGAATTCCATGACTATGTGAACAAGGTGATAGCATTGGTCAGACCAAAGGATGTAATGGTGTATGCCCGAGGGAAAACCACGAGTAAGACAACATTACGAACATCGTTGATTCTGATTTGATTCGAGGATAGCCCATGCTCAAATCAAAGTTTTGTCAAGACAATAGATCCAACAACTGATCAGAAGGACCAATCGATGAAGATATCATCTTTCTTCAACTAACACACAACAGAAAGATATCCCTTTGAGACGAACTAAATTTGGTAAGCTTTTATCTTCCAACTCTCCAAGTTGTTGTTTAGCTTAACCAACTAGCTCAGGGGTATCCAACACAGATTCTTGGAGAAGGAGTGATTTACAAGAAACCAACTTGATCACGAACTCAACAAAGCGGTCAGGTGACAACCTGGTAACACTTCCGAGAAGATACTCGGAAAATCATGAACCATCGATATGTTACTAAGCCCAAGATCAATCCTGCTTTTCAGGGCAAGATGATATGATCGAGGGAGCGAGGGATTGACACAATCCTAACTCATTGATCGAAGAGTGCACCAGGAAATATGGACTAGGTAGCAAGATCCATCTTAGAATGGTAGTTCAATAACCAACACGCAAAGAATGAGAATATTGTCCATTTACTACCAAGCAACGAGTTGCTCGGAGTATTGATTTCACACATCACGATTCACTTGTCGGCATTCCGGTTACAATAACACGGGAACCGAGGAATGAACAAAGATGGCAAGAAGTATCACTGCAACAAGAATTTATAACAGATGGTGCAATTCTCATGATATTCCTGACATCAAGAGGGCAATACTTCAGGTTAGAATAGAATCAAAAGCAGGATTGGCATTTTGACCTGCGGAGTACAACTGCTTTGACCCAATCCTAGAAGTGGTCGAGGTACTGGAGTTTGTTTCCCCTAGTCATTCCGGAACAAAATGGCTTGATGGACCACAAGAATAATAGACATCGATGAACACGAATGCAGAACTTTTCCTGACTGTCAATTGATAGACTAGGGTCGGAATACAGCTGAGGAAGGTCAACTCAAGGAACATATAACTTTCTGAGTTGTGGATGCATAGATTAGTATGTCGAACCAGGTTCAGCATGTTTCTTCTGGATAACCCACGCAGAAGAAGAAGGACTGGTAGATTCACAATTTGAATGGAGAACTCGTCAAGAGCACTCTTATTGTGATCTTTTGGTTCAACGAACTTCCGCCAAGGATGGTTCATGGTATTAGGAAGAATGATATACCACGGACCTCAAGAACTATCGCAAAGGTTACTAATATCCTAAAGGTATGAGCAACACTATCAACACGAGGTAAATCGAGTGAATCTTGGGCTCAAGAACCCAGAAATAGAAGGCCTACTACTAAATGGCATCACGGGATGCTTTTAAGAACAATGGCCAGAATCATCACACCGGGAATACAAAACATGGCTAGATTACTAGGTAATCTTCTAAGACACCTAGGGTCATAATAATAACTCCAACATATATGTCGAGGCAATAAATTACCTCAACGCATCGGATAGTGTGGTTAGACTGGCCCAAAAAGACATCGAACACAGGAGAAAGGGATTTGCAAATGCATCAGATTGTTTAGAAACCTGGGATGACTCGGACATCATAACAGATGTAATTGCTCAAAATGATTTGAGACATCCTGCAAAGATGGTGGCATAACCTCTCAACATCACAATATCAAGGTTCTGAGGCCAGCTATGAACATATCGAAGTAGTAGGAACTGAACTGAGGATTGAACTCAACAATCCTAGGCAACTACGGTTTAGTAACATGTCATCCTAAGAGATAGAAGATAAGCCTAGTTCTTAACCCCGTAGGAAAGATAAGATGACTCATATGAGAAGTTCATGAGGATAAGGAGTAAAAAGAGCCTTACGTCCCCATCGACAATCAAGTCCCTTATATAACTAAAGCATTTCTAGACACGACTTCGACCATCTTGGCTTGGTAATCCTACAGGCAGTTACGCTCTGATACCAAAGCTGTCAAGACCCCGATTCCAAGTCACATCGATCTAGCCGTAACACCTCATATCACTTTGCGGCCTCACGCACGGTATTCCCACGGGTGTCGCCTTACCATGGCCCGGGACCGTTTTCACCTTTCGGCTCACGTATATGATAGTGTCGCAAGCATCCATATGACAGAGAACCCGGGCCGACATGACTAGTCGTGAACCCAAAGTGGCACTAACTTACGGGGACAGGCATACATGAATCAACATCGAGCATGTCGGTCAGCAGCGTGCGAATCCGGGCTGTAGCACTGGGCTAACAGGACTCTGGTGAACCAGGCTGTAGTAGGCTAGGCAGGAGTCTGGATGTCACCGCGTGACATTTCCCTGAAGGGACAGACACAGGATCGAAGTGAATCACATGCCGGACAGTCAAGTGTTCGGGAGCAGTAGTGTTGGGCTAGTAGGACTCCGGTGAACCGGGCTGTAGCGAACTACTATGGCTCATGGAAGCACAAGACTACATTTCCCCATAAGAGAGGCTACCAAGGAGAAGCAACTAGGTTGTCGGATCCCACACACACCAAGCATTTCAATCATACACATAATATGCTCAATATGTGCAATACAACATGGCATCACAACAAGACTCTACGACTCAGAATATTTATTCATTAGGCTCCGAGGAGCCAAGTATTACAAACACGGGTCTCATGACCCAACATACAGAGCATACAAGCAACAAGCACATGCGGAATCATAACTTGTCTGAGTACATACAGCTATAAATGAAGAAGGCTCAGAAGCCTAACTATCTACAAGACCCTCCCAAGGGTACAAGATCGTAGCTAAGGTAACAAGCTAAACGTCGAAGTCCATGTGGAACT
Organism: Triticum dicoccoides; assembly: GCF_002162155.2. Lineage (NCBI taxonomy): Eukaryota > Viridiplantae > Streptophyta > Magnoliopsida > Poales > Poaceae > Triticum > Triticum dicoccoides. Next base: position 334,002,047 of record NC_041392.1, on the reverse strand, counting down.
ACTAGCGAGACTGAAGTCTCTCTGCAAAAACATAAGTTAAGCAAACGTGAGTACAAATGTACCCAACAAGACTTACATCAGAACTAGCTACGTATGCATCAGTATCAAGAAAAGGGTGGTGGAGTTTAACTGCAGCAAGCCAGCTTTGACTCGGTGGCTATCCTGAACTACGACTGCAAGTAACTCTTTTGAGGTGGCGCACACGAGTCCACATATTCACCATATCAATACACCACTATGGATCCGCTCTCGTCTCCCTACGAGACCGCCATCCATAGCACTCACGCTTATCTTGCACATTTTAGAGTATCCACTTTCACTTGTCTATGAACTATGCAAGGGGTCCAAGTTTCCATATCCGAGGAATCCGACTATTCGAATAGATAATGATAACCCCACAGGGGTGTACTTCTTCACACACGCTCTCGCCACTTATCACCCTGTACACGTCATGTACCTCGGCAACCTTCAAGCGGAAGCCGGGCGAGGGTGTCGGCCACGACCTGACTAACCACACAAGTATCTCGTCCAGGTTTATCGCCTATTCGAGTTCCATCCGCAAGCAGATCCGGCCGGGGTGTCGCTCACGGCCCCAAACGATGTGTGCAGGGTTCCCAAGCCCACCATCCAGGTGCCACTTGGTACACCGTGCCACTGTGCCTAGTCTGTCCCAAGCCCACCTGTACCGGGTGCCACTTGGTAGACTACTAACACTACCTACAAACACCAGAAACTAGTTGCAACTCCTGGACATAGATCGAGTTGATTAATAAGTCGAGAGGGGTCGAGTTACCGAAACCCAATGTGTGGTAGTAACTATTCATGGATCACAAACACAGAACTCAGTTCCTGAGGACGGCTGCAATGAGACAACCCACCATGTACTCCTACATGGCCTCTCACCGCTACCTTTACCAAATCGTGTTCACACACTTAGCTCTCAACAGTAGGACATGTTCACAACTTTCCAATTCACCCTCGATGAATCAGACCTGACACAACTCTAAGCAATAGCAGGCTTGAAAAACAAGCATGAATGAGTAGGCACATCAGGGCTCAGACAAATCCTACTCATACTAGTGGATTTCATCTATTTACTGTGGCAATGACAGGTCATGCAGAGGAAAGGGGTTCAACTACCGCAGCATGTAACAGTTGAATCATTGTTGTCCTAATGCAGTAAAAGAGAGCAGGAGCGAGAGAGTGGGATTGTATCAGAATGAACAAGGGGGTTTTGCTTGCCTGGCACTTCTGAAGATAGTATAGCTCTTCATCGGTGTCATCGATCACGTCGTCGGAAACAACGTCTACTGAGAGGGGCAATTACCGGCAAACAAGGAAGAATACAATCAATGCAATGCAACAATATGATGCATGATCATGACATGGCAATATGTTGTGATTTGGGCTAATGCAACAGAAAGTCATTTTAATTGAAGTGGAATTCAAAACTATATCAAATTCCAACTCCAAACCTATTATGAAATTTTCCCTAATCATGTTTCATCCAAAACAGTGAGGTTAACTTGCCCAAACATGCATGAAAATTCCATAAACAGATTCTTCATATTTTTCTGATAATTTTTCATATATAATTTATTTCATTTGGAGTTATGGTTTATTTTCTATGATTTTCTGAAGTTCAAAACATTTTCTAGATTTTCTGGTTATTTAGAATTAAACAAAAACCAGTAGATGATTTACTGCATCAGCATGACATCATGCTGACGTCAGCGGTCAACGGAGCGGCCCAGGTCAAACCTGACCTGTGGGGCCCACTGGTCAGTGACCCAATGCTGCCCAGAGTCATAGACAGGTGGGCCTGGTCAATGAACACGTCAGCTTAGTCAACGCTGACGCCTGGGTCCTGCTGGGTTATAAATTAATCTAAATAGAAAATAAGCCCAGAGTTAATTTGGCGTGGGGCCCAGCTGTCGGTATCACTAGAGTGGATAATTGGTGGGTTATTAGCCACTAATGATGCCCACATCGGCAGCTAAACACCGGGGCTAAGCACAGCACGGCGGTGCTCGCCGGCCGGCCGTTTCTGGCCACGGTAGCAGGCGCGGCTAGGCCCTACGGATACACCACGAGGAGGCGCATCGGGTGGCGGCAGCGGCAAGTGCTGGGGTCGTCGGAGTTGACAGCAACGAGCTTGGCTGCGGCGGCCGGAGCTCGGGTGTGTGCGGGGACGTGGCTGCGGTGTGCGAAAGAGCGAGGCAAGACGCTAGCGATGCTCTACGAGTCGCGGCGAGCACAACAGATGCACGCCCGTGACCAAATGGTCACCCGGCCACGTCGGCGATGAAGCCAGGCGGCGGCGCGATTCGGCCATCAAGGGGCGATGACTACAGGGCGTAATCGAGCTCGGGGAGAGGGGGTTCCGGTGCGTGAGCTCACGGTGGTTGCAGAGGCGTCGATGTGGGCTCGGGGAAGGCTCGGAGCAGACGGCACGGCGGTGGCGATCTCGGCATCCCGAGGTTGAAGAAGAAGTCGGGGACGATGCGTCGGGGCGTCCGGTGTCACGTGAGTCGTCGAGGAGGCGTAGACGACGGAGGCGGAGCTCATGGGCATGTCAGAGGGGAGAGGGGTGGCCGGTGGCCACGGTGGTGCACGTCGGCGAGCTACGGCGATTCTCGGGGTTGCTCATGGCTACGAGAAAGCAAGATCCAGAGGAGAGGGAGAGGGCTAGACAACAAGGGGAGAGGCAGGGGAGGTCGAGGACGTCTCCTAGCGTCGCAAGAAGGACCAGGGGGAGGAAGCAGGAGGTGGCGTCCGCTGCGTGCGCGGGCGACACGCCTCTGCCTACTGGTAGAGCTTAAGACGCTGCTTCGGCCTGGGCTAGCTACAGAGACGGGCCAGGCAAGCGCGCCAGGTAAGTTTCTATCCTTTGTACTTCTTTCTATTTTTGTTTTCTATTTTTGTTTTTCTGTTTTGATTTAGTTTTAAAACTAAACCATTTTTGTTGCTTCTGTAAATTATTGGACTAGAGATATTACTCTAGAGCCCCACAATAATTTCCAAAATTATTGGAAATGTATTTCTTTTATAACAGAAATAAAGCCAATTCAAATACATTATGGTTTAATTCAAAATGCCCAATTTAACTACCCTTAATGCCCTAAAATATTGGTTTGGATTTTTACCTCTTGCCAATATTTTCAGGGATTAAAGTGAACGTTTCCTTGGGCTCATTTGAAGAAATTTTTAACTTGCTCATTTTTTTAAAAGATTTCTGAGGCTTTGGGAGTTCCCTCAATTCAATTTTCCTTTGAATTTAAACATGATGCAACAACCAAGATAGTCCAAGGCCAAGGTAAAGCTAGGGATGTGACATCAGCTGAAAGGGCACTATCACTACAACAAGAACCCCCCTTCAGCAACGCATAGATATGTTGGCGTTTGTCCATATAAGCGTTGCTATGGTCTACACCAACAGATTCATATGCGTTGCCATTGGTGGCGTTGCAAGGGTCTACAACAACGTATATAGATCTGTTGGTAATCTGGGAAATAATGTGTTGCAAGTCAACAACAGATTCATGAAACACTTCTATGCGTTGGTGCTTGCAAAATAGAATAACCTCCATATATAATCATTTTTTGTGGGTATATGTAATCATATATAACATTTTTGTTCTTTGCACTGGTGCTTGAAAAATAGAGTAACTTCCATATATAATCATTTATAACAATAGGTAGTTCAAATGGCAGTACAAGCTAGAACTTTACTAAAATTCAAAAGAGTAGAAATGAAAGTGATATACTGATTCGATGGAACAATCTGTTACATTACAATGCAAGTATCATCAATTAGGAGTACATCACTTTCTTAGAAAATATAAAAACTGAAAAATATAAAAATTCTAAACATTAAGAGATCTGTCTTGTTTCTCCTCCAACTACAAGAATCATCATATGTTCTCGAAGGTCCAAGTAATCGTCTTGTATTGAAATTCTGAAACTACAAAGAAAAGTCATAATACCATTTAGGCTTAAATTCAAAATTAAGTTTAGAAATATACATATTATCCACTGTTCCCAAAAGGGTCCATAGAAAAATTACCAAGTGTGCAAGAAAATATTGTTGGGGGGGGGGTGGGAATACCTATAAGCCTATGTATGTCTGAAAAATAACTTAGTAGTACATGTTAAAACACTAATTATGTTTGACCAATCGGATGTGTCTGTTCACTATGAACAACCAACATCATGTATTCACTACTAACAATTATCCAAGATTGTATTCTATTAGCAATGAGATGAGTTGATCAACCAACTAAATGATGAATAGGTAAGCAATAAAATCGACTATACAAAATTGGATATTTCCGTTTTCCAAAAGTCTCAACATTAAATAGTTTTGTGTCACCATTACTCAAATACTGCTCATGCTTGGTATGATGTATTAGGGGAAAAGAACTCAATGCCAGCAGCTAAAAAATCATTAACTAGTCAACATCACACAGAACTTCATAGTTGAGAACTACAATGTCACATTATAATTTCTGAATTCAAGAATAAGATTCTTGGAACCATTAGAAGAGACAACATGAAAAAGAAACACATCATTAGATTTGGGCTTCTTTAGGAAAAAGTAGTGGAGTTTTGTTTCTAGAGAAGGTAGGATCCAAGGTGTTTACAGGGAAATAAAAATAATTTAATGTGGCACTATTTAATTCTTCAAGACCAGCCTAACTCTAAAGCTTTTTTTGCAAAGCTCATATCAGTACTTACCCAATTTTAAGAAACACTACCCATGTGCCTTTTCTACCAACGTGGCATATATCATATATAGAATATAATTTGATCTTCGGTCGCAAGTCAGCTCCCTAGTCATGTACTCATTCCGTCCGAAAATGTAAGATCATTCTTTACACTATGATACTATCAAAAATGGTATTACATTTTGGGATGGAGGAAGTACCATTTGTCATGTCACCTAATAATTCAATATCAATACATATATGAATCTACAAAATATGGGCCTGAACGTAAGTTAAGACCGACATATATTGGTAGACTTAACTAACAGGCTCGTTGGACCAGTTAGTGTAAAAAAATGAAGGAAATGAAATAAATAAGAATGCTACATCATGAGGAGAAGATAAGGAAATGAAAACCTTAGTGGCCTGAACCAGGGGAGGTTTATCAAGTAAGCGAATGGGTTGCCCCACTTTCTGCGATTATGTCGTAAGCTGCACATTTCCAGCTGCCCCTAAATCTCCACACAATTAAAGAAAGTTAATCCCTCACACGATCAGCCAAGGCAAGGTAAATATTTTAACACAATCTTACCTATTTGCGCATCTATTGTCAACAGTTCGAAACCTGACCAGTAGGAAAGTTTCATAACAACATCATGGTTGCTGCAAGTGTCTAGACTTTAGAAACTGACAGACTGTTAGCTGACATCTTCTAGGCACAAAAATTGCAAGGAAAAAAAATCACATGATGAGATACTCGTGGAACAAATAATACCAACAATTATAAGGAAAAGGGACCATGGAATCAATAAGGAGCTAGAGGGTTCCAAGATTATTATTGTATGCATTCTACATATGGAATACTTTTTGCAATGAATAGTATAAAAGAAAAGCTAATCAAGAGAAAGATTTGAGAGGAGATAACAAGTAGTAGGTTCAATTTGCAAGAATTTTAAAACATACAGATCTTCTATATTTTTTATTTGGGAATGCATATTATCTTCTATCTACTGTATATGTACTAAGGAGCAGCAAAATCAGCAGCGGCGACAATAGCAATCAGCGGCAGCAGCAATGGCAACCAGCCACAGAAGAAAACAATCAACGTCAGTGGCAATCGTCTTCTATCTGTTGTATAGGTACTAAGGAGCAGAAAACTCAGCAGGGACGATAATTGCAATCAGCGGCAGATACAATGGCAACCAGCGGTGCTAGCAAACAATTAGCGACAGCAACAACGGCAATCATCTTCTATCTACAGCAAAATCAGCAGCAGTAACAAACAATCAGTGTCACCATCACCAAGGGCTATACTTTCCATCACCACGCACACACCACATAGACACATGAAAACGAGTCAAGCACACACGCAGCTGCAGGCAAACGCACGCACGGCCACCCGAGCAAGACCACGCCGGTCGTCGGGCGCCAAAATAAAGCCAAAAGAAGCATCATCGCCACTGAAGGCTTTGTGAGCCGCAAGAAGCCAAGAACCACACGCACACGCGGGATCCAATTGACAGTTGAGGAACATGACCGGAGCTCCACACCATGCTCCTCTGACCTCGGGCTCATCCCAACTTCCGGCCAGCATCGAGTTACCACCAGTCCACCACAGAGAGACGTCCACCCCAGAGAGATGGGAGTAGAACCCTACACCACAACTTGTTTGAGAGATCCATGCCCGAGCCGGAAGCAGCGACGTGGAATAGTGCCCTCCAAAATAGAGGCGAGTGTGTTGCGCCGGCGATCCTTGTTTACTAGGGTTATTGCAGGGACGCGTGCAGTGGCGTGGAGTACTTCGCCACTTCAGAATATAGGAGGAGAGCAATGGGGGAGTCTGGCCTATGAGCGACGATGTGAGACAGCGATGGATCTAGGCGGAATTAAATGTGGCAGCGACTCGTCATGGAAGTCGGGTGAGACAAAGGGGAATCGGGGAAGAGAGATGGCGGACGAGGTATACGGGAGGTGTGGGTACAGAGAGGTTTGATATTTTTTAGGGGCGAGGAGGTTAGCTCTAAGCATGGAAGGGTTAGGGACGAGGAGGTTTTTTTGAAGGGCTAGGGATGAGGAGGTTAGCTCTAAGTGCGGGAGGTGGGAGGTGGATAAACAACATATCCTATAATATCGTTGGTACACATGCGTTGGTATAGGGGGGTTTTGTTGTAGTGTATGGAAAAAAATGCTTCAACCAAAGGCGCCTTTCGCCTTCTCCTCCTGTGAGATCTGCCAGCAATGCAGTGGTCAAGCATAATTCCAAGTCGGCAAGGGTGAACATGATGAACACAACTCAGGCAGAGGACTCTTCAGAAGTGATCATGGGTAATCTTCCAGTTAATGATATTCCTCCAAGAGTCTTATTTGATACTGGTGCATCTTTGTCATTCATATCAAAGCCTTTTGCATCCATGCATGATTTGCATACTGTTGATTTGCCTAAGCCGATAGCGGTTTCCTCTCTGGGTTTGTTCATGAATACCAAAATGATGGCTCCGGATGTTTCAATCAAGATGGGAGATTATAATTTCTGTCCTCTCCAATTGTTCTTGGTGACTCGGATATTGATCTAATTCTCGGCATGGATTGGCTTTCTAAGCACAAGGCTCAGCTTCATTGTGCTGTCAGGCCGATTCAATTCACACACTCTTCTGAAGATGTGATCATCTTTGCCGCTCGGGATGATACCATTCGACTGTTTTCTCTCAATGAGAAGGGTGAGTTGGATGCCATCTCTCAGATTCCAGTCGTTTGTGAATATCAAGACATCTTTCCAGAAGAGCTTCCAAGAATGCCTCCACGTCGGCCAGTTGAATTCGTCATCGATCTTGAGCCTGGCATGGAACCTACTTGCAAACGTCCTTACAAGCTTGGACCAGAAGAGTTGAAGGAGCTAAAGAAACAACTCGATATTCAAGAGTGTATGGGTCTCATCCAACCGAGTTCTTCTCCATGGGGTTGTGGTGTTCTTTTTGTCAAGAAGAAGGATGGAACAGACCAACTTTGTGTCGACTACCGTCCATTGAACAAGATGACCATAAAGAACAAGTACCCACCTCCCAACATCAATGAGCTTTTCGAACAACTCAAAGGTTCTCAATTATGCTCCAAGCTTGACCTCCGTATGGGCTATCATCAGATTCACATTCGTGAACAAGATATCCCCAAGACAGCATTCAGAACAAGCTATGGTTCATATGAATACACTGTCATGTCTTTCGGCATTGTCAACGCTCGTCCAACGTTCTCTCGCATGATGAACTTCATCTTCAACCCTTAGATAAATGATTTCGTCTTGGTGTATGTCGATGATATTTTGGTCTTTTTCAAGAACAAGGAGGATCATGCCAAGCACTTGAGATTGATGCTGGACAAACTCAGAGAATAGCAATTCTATGCTAAGTTTTCAAAGTGCGAGGTTTGGCTCGATGAGGTCCTCTACCTTGGGCATATCATCTCCGCCAAGGGCATAGCTGTTAATCCTGAGAAGGTCTCTGCAATTGTGAATTGGGAACAACCTCAGAATGTGAAGCAACTCCGCAGTTTCCTTGGGCTTGCAAGCTATTGTCGAAGATTCGTTTAGAATTTCTCTAAGATTGCAAAGCCTTTTTCCAACCTCCTCCAGAAGCATGTGAAGTATGTCTGGATGCCTGAATGTGACATCGCTTTCAACACCCTCAAAGAGAAGTTAGTCACAGCTCTAGTTTTGACTCCTCCTGATGAATCCAAACCATTCGAAGTTTTCTGTGATGCTTCCCTGCAAGGTCTCGGTGTTGTGTTAATGCAAGAGAAGAAAGTTGTGGACTATACCTCTCGCTAGTTGAAGCCCAACGGAAAGAACTACCCCACTCACGACCTCGAGTTGGCGGCAGTTGTCCATGCTCTTTTAACTTGGAGACATCTCTTGTTGGGAAGGAAAGTGGACATCTTCACTGATCGTAAGAGCCTCAAGTACATCTTCACTCAGCCCAACCTCAACCTCAGGCAGACTCGTTGAGTCGAAATGATTCAAGAGTACAACCCGAGTATCGAAATACTCCAGGCAAGGCCAATGTCATTGCAGACGCTTTGAGCAGGAATGCTTACTTTAATAGTTTAATTCTCAAGCCCTTCCAACCGGACCTTTGTGAAGCTTTCTGCAAGCTTAATCTCCAAGTTGTTCCTCAAGGATTTCTTGCCAACCTCCAAGTCTCTCCTACTTTGGAAGATCAAATTCGTGAGGCACAACTTCTTGATGCCATGGTAAAGAAGGTGAAAAATGGGATCACCAAGAGCCAACCCAAGTACAAGTGCTATGGCCTTGATGACAAAGATACTCTTTTCTTCGAGGACCGAATTGTGGTTCCTAAGGGTGATCTACGTAAAGTCATTATGAACGAGGCTCACAATTCCCTCCTATCCATTCATCCTGGAAGTACGAAGATGTACAATGACCTCAAGTAGTCGTTTTGGTGGACTAGAATGAAGCGAGAAATTGTTTAGTTCGTGAATGAATGTGATGTCTGCAGAAGAGTGAAGGCATAACACCAACGGCCAGCTAGTCTCCTCCAACCTCTTGCCATTCCAGAATGGAAGTTTGACCATATTGAGATGGACTTCATGATTGGATTTCCAAAGTCCAAACGTGGAAATGATGCTATCTTTGTTGGCATCGACAAGCTTACTAAAGTGGCTCATTTTCTTCCTATCAAAGAATCTATCACAGCATCTCAGTTGGCAGAGCTATACACCTCCAGGATTGTCTCCTTGCATAACATTCCGCAGTTGATATCTTCAGATCATGGAAGCATCTTTACTTCTAAGTTCTGGGATTCCTTCTAGAAGGCCATGGGCCCAAACATTCGCTTCAGCATAGCCTTCCATCCTCAAACTAGTGGCCAAGTCGAGCGAGTCAATCAAATTCTTGAAGATATGCTTAGGGATTGTGTCATGTCCTTCGGTATGAAGTGGGAAGATTGTCTTCCATATGCCGAGTTCTCCTACAACAACAGCTTCCAAGCGAGTTCGGGAAAGGCCCCATTCGAGATTCTCTATGGCAGAAAGTGCCGTACTCCTCTTAGTTGGTCAGAGACTAGTGAACGCAAACTTATTGGCAATGACTTAATCTAAGAGGCTGAATAAATGTGCAAAGTCATTCATGAAAATCTCAAAGCCACGCAATCGCGCTAGAAGAGTTACTATGATAGCAAGCATCGTGACTTGGCTTTCAATATCGGAGACCATGTCTACCTTCGCGTCTCTCCAATGAAAGGTACTCGTCGCTTTGGTATCAAAGGGAAGCTTGCCCCTAGATACGTGGGTCCTTTCAAGATCATTGGCCAAAGAGGCAACCTCGCCTATCAACTTGAACTTCCGTCCAACTTTGCAAATGTGCATGACGTGTTCACATGTCTCAGCTTCGCAAGTGCTTTAAGACTCCTGACCGCACCATCAACTTTGAAGAGATTGATCTCCAAGAAGATTTGTCTTATTATGAGCATCCCGTTGCTATTCTTGAAGAAACTGAGCGCAAGACTCGCAACAAGTCTATCAAATTCCTGAAAGTGAAGTGGTCACACCATTCCCACTAAGAAGCCACCTGGGAACACGAGGACCGACCCCCTTTGTTCCGAATATCCGGAGTTCTTTCAGTCCTAGATCTTGGGACGAGATCCTTTCGTAGTGGTGGAGTGTTGTAACGCCCCGGATGTAATTTGCCATATTTGTACTCCAACTCTTGCCATTTTCGGCTCTAAGTTAAGATTTTTCCCTTAGTGGTTGGGTCTTGTCTTTGTTTTGCATTTTGTTCATGTAATGCATTTCATATCATGTCATCATGCGCATCGCATTTACATACATGTTCGTCTCATGCATCCGAGCATTTTCCCCGTTGTCCGTTTTGTAATCCGACACTCCTACGTCCTCCGGCGCCCCCTTTTGTCTCTTTTTGTGTGCGGGTGTTAAATGTTCTCGTAATGGACCGTGATTTGCCAAGAGTCCTTGGTACACCACCGGTAGACTGCCTGTTAAGTTTCGTGCCATTTGGAGTCCGTTTGATACTCCAACGGTTAACCGGGGAACTGTAAAGGCCTCGTGTGTGTTGCAGCCCAACACCCCTCCAATGTGGCCCAATAACCCATCCAAACCTATCCCATGTCCTCCGTCGTCAGATCACGATCGTGTGGTCGAAAACTACACCTCATTTGGACACTCCCACCTCCTTCTATGTATAAATATGTGCAACCCCCTCCAAAATTCAGGCGAAACCCTAGCCTTCTTCCGCCCAGCGCCGCCGGACACGTCCGGTCCGGCCGGACAAAATGCGCCACCGCCCCGAGCCTCTCAGAGCGCGCCACGTGGCCCCGAGCCGCCCCAGCGCCGCCGGCATGCCGCGGTTCCCCGAGGCCCGGTCGTCCCCGCCGCCGCCTCTCCTCCCGGCCCGCGCGCCGCCCCGCTCCTTTCGCCGCCCGACCCAGTACGCGCCGCCGCCTGAGGGTCTCGCCGCCGACCGCCGCCCCGTCGTCTCCAGCCGCGTCGCCCTGCGGCCTCCGCCATTCGCCGCCGCGGGAGCCGCGCCCCGGCGACTGGATCCGGTCCCCCCGTCCTTCTCCTCCAGATCCGGCGAGCCCCGATTGTTCCGGCCATCTCCATCCACCCCGGCGCTCGTCTCCGGCGAGTTCAAGCTCACTCCGGTGAACCTCGTGATCCGCGCCAAGAGCAAACCCTAGATCTAGATCCAGAGGTTGACCCCAAAAATCCACTAAGTCCTTTTTCTGCTACAATTTCAGGCCCTGTTCATCATGCCATAACTTGTTGCATACTGCTCTGTTTTGTGTGTGCTATATATCAAAATGTTTATCAGGATGTTCTCTTCATTTTGTTCCATTGTGCCATGCTTGTTTGAGTCCATCTTGATGCCCAAATGACTAATGCAAGAGTGCTATAAAATGTTAGGTGCTGATTCTTAGCAGAGTATGAGCATTTGTCATTTTTGCTACATTTGTTGTGTGCTGCATATGGGCAAGAGCTCTACATGTGTTTTGGGCTATGCCATGCCGTCTTCACAGGGGTGTATGCCATGTATTTTTGTGATCAATGTGGTGACTAGCACAAGCATGCAAAGTCTGTGAAGCTGATAACTTTTGCACTTTTTCCATGCTTGTTTGAACCTGCTCTTGTGTGATTTAGCCATAGCTCAGTGTTCATCTTTTGTCAAGCATATTGAGTAGATCACTGCCATGTGCTTTGTTGCTATGTTGGAGTGCAGTAGCTTCTTGTTGCATTCTAGGTGGCATCGTGTTGTTAATCGCAGAATTGTGCCATTCTTGTTTTGCTTTCGATTTGCGAACCGTGCATCCGATTCTAGTGATCTTTATATCGATTTCGACTGAAATCAACTCATCTTTCCAGCGGCACACTTGGTTTTCCAAGTTGATGCCTTGATCAATATTTTCCCTCTGGAGCATGCATATGCATTGCATATCACATCTCGCATATCATGTCATGTTTTGCATCATGTTGCTTGCACATTGCACCGTGGTTGATTGTTTTTTTCCTTTGCTTGTGTTCTTGCCTTGTGTAGAGCCGGGAGACGAGTTCATGATCGAGGAACCCGTTGAGTACGCTTACGAGGATCAAGTTTTCATCAACTCGGAGAACTTTGCAGGCAAGATGACGATACCCTCGAAATCACTTCTATTTTTGGTTGCTAGTTTCTCGCTCTATTGCTATGCCGCGATACCTACCACTTGCTATATCATGCCTCCCATATTGCCATGCCAAGCCTCTAACCCACCTTTTCCTAGCAAACTGTTGTTTGGCTATGTTACCGCTTTGCTCAGCCCCTCTTATAGCGTTGCTAGTTGTAGGTGAAGATGGAGTTTGTTCCTTGTTGGAACATGGATATTGTTTTATATCTTGTTTACTTTAATGCATCTATATACTTGGTAAATGGTCGAAGGCTCGACCTTATGCCTGGTGTTTTGTTCCACTCTTGCCGCCCTAGTTTCCATCATACGAGTGTTATGTTCCTTGATTTTGCGTGCCTTACGCGGTTGGGTTATAATGGGAACCCCTTGACATTTCGCCTTGAATAAAACTCCTCCAGCAAGGTCCAACCTTGGTTTTACCATTTGCCACCTAAGCCTTTTTCCCTTGGGTTCCGCGGACTCAAGGGTCATCTTTATTTTAAACCCCCGGGCAATCCTCCTTTGAGTGTTGGTCCAAACTGGGCGATGTCCGGCGCCCCCTGGGCAACCAGGGTTTATGCCAACCCGACGTCTTGCCCATCCGGTGTGTCCTAAGAACGAGATACGTGCGACTCCTATCGGGATTTGTTGGTGCATCGGGTGGCTTTGCTGGTCTTGTTTTACCATTGTTGAAATGTCTTGTAACCGAGATTCCGAGTCTGATCGGGTCTTCCTAGGAGAAGGAATATCCTTCGTTGACCGTGAGAGCTTGTGATGGGCTAAGTTGGGACACCCCTGCAGGGTTTTGAACTTCCGAAAGTCGTGCCCGCGGTTATGGGCAGATGGGAATTTCTTAATATCCGGTTGTAGAGAACTTGAAACTTAACTTAATTAAAATGAATCAACCGCGTGTGTAGCCGTGATGGTCTCTTTTCGGCGGAGTCCGGGAAGAGAACACGGTCTCGTGTTATGCTTGAACGTAAGTAGTTTCAGGATCACTTCTTGATCATTATAGCTTCTCGACCGTGTTTTGCTTCTCTTCTCACTCTCATTTGCGTAAGTTAGCCACATCTATGCTATTGCTTGCTGCAACTCCACCTCACTACCGTTCCTACCCATAAGCTTAAATAGTTTTGATCGCGAGGGTGTGAGATTGCTGAGTCCCCGTGACTAACAGATTAATTCCCAACAGATGCAGGTGCCAATGATGCCAGTGCAGGGGATGCTACCGAACTGAAGTGGGAGTTCGACGAGGAATCGGGACGTTACTATGTGTCTTTTCCAGATGATCAGCAGTGGAGCCCAGTTGGGGCGATCGGGGATCTAGCATTTGGGGTTGTCTTTCTTTATTTTGGTTCCGTAGTCGGACCTTGATTGTATTCTGGATGATGTAATGCTATATTTATGTATTGTGTGAAGTGGCGATTGTAAGCCAACTCTTTATCCCTTTCTTATTCAGTCCATGAGTTGTGTAAATATTACCCCTCTTGCGACATACCTACCATGCGGTTATGCCTCTAAGTCATGCTCCGACACGTGGGAGATATAGCCGCATCGTGGGTGTTACTAGTTGGTAATGAGAGCCTTCCCCGACTTAGGAGCCCCCTGCTTGATCGAATCACTGACGTTGTTGAGTCTAGAACAAAATGTTTTGAGTCCTATAGGATTATATATATCGGAGAGTAGGATTCTTTTTACTCCTCAGTCCCATCGTCGCTCTGGTGAGGCCTCCTGACATAGAGTTTTGACTCTTCTCTCCTCAAATTTCACTAAAAAAAATTTAGGATCACGCGGGTATCTTGGAATTGTTTTGATGGTTTTGTGACGAGAACATTATTCTTGGTGCCTCCTAACATTTAGGGGTTGTGGCAGTGTCCCGGGGAGTTGAGCTCCGAGGTGTTGTCGTCACAATTTTATCGTTGCAGTTCTGGAATACCTAAGTTTCGCTGACATCTAAAATCTCCTTGATGCAATTGTTGGTGAGATAACCTCGACGCCACCCAGTACTGGGACGGGAGTTAGGGAGTATTGCCATAACTCGTATAACGGATGCTTTTCAAAGGTTGAGGTAAATGATTTCCGAAGCTTTCTTGGTTATGTGTTGAAGGATGGATACAGCTGGATGTAGGATTTGCTAGTTTTGGGTGAGATATTATGCTTCCCCTATATCCCCAACACCTGATTGCATAACCAGAAAGTTTCGGGAGTTTTATAGGTGGGAATTCATGTAGCTCTAGTATTTTCTTCCCGCAGATACTTGGTTTGTGATAGGGTAATCCTTACCAATTATTTGTTCATATCTGTACCTTGTTGCTTTATTCCTCTACCTTTATCTAGGTGGCTTCTCAACTTATGGAAGTGTGATGATTTACTTTGGAATTCATTCGTTCATTCTTGTTTGAATGTTAAGGCTATATGTTGCAATTTCGATCCATTGGTTTAGCTTGAATATATGTCTGTCAAGATGCTAACGTATGTCAACCTCTTCAGGATGGCTCCTCCAATGCGTTAGAATCCGGAACCACCTCCACCTCCGGAGGCATGTCAAGCTATCATGGCCGCCACCAACGCCAACACTCAGATGCTTTTGCAACTCTTGCAAGAGAGCAACCAAGGAAATCAAGGCCAAGGCAATAATCAAGCTCAGTTTGCTACCCTCAATCAGTTCCTCACAGACCAGCCGAAGTCCTTCAGTAACTGTGTCGAGGCCACAGACGCCGATGACTGGCTCGTGGATATCTGCAACCATTTTGAGTGTAGCAATGTCAGGCCTGAGGACTTTGTCAAGTTTGCTTCTTTCAACTCAAAGACCAAGCTAATGAGTGGTATCAACAATACAAAGATTCCAGAGGAGGTTGTGTGATTACCTGGGATGATTTCCGCCGAGACTTCAAAGCTCACCACATTCCACAAAGTGTTGCTGGGAGTAAGAGTGAGGAGTTCCGCAACCTCAAGCAAGGCAACATGTCTGTTTACCAATACAACATCCTGTTTCAGAGGCTCGCTCGCTTCGCTAAACAAGACGTCCCTGACGAGAAGAGCATGATTTATCAATTCAGAGGTGGCCTCAATAAAGATCTTCTTTGAGAATTTGTGTTGCGCTTCCGTGTCGTGCTTCTGTTTCGGCTATTTAGGCGCGGTTCGACATCAACATCACCGCCGCTCATCTTCGCCACAGACGCGTCATCAACAACGACCACCTCGACTACATCTTGGTATTCACTCCACTATTTTACCACCATACTATACACAAGAAACGGCAACCTCACCTTGGTATTGGACATATCATTCTTGCCATTACATTGATAGCCATCATAGCCTTACTCCTTTGCGCCGCTTAGCCACCGAGACTGGCCGTTGAGTATTGCTGGCAATGAGGCTTGTGCACATTAGTGATCATACTTCACATAGCATAAATACATCATTGTTGCATATCTTGGTATCATCTCTTGTGTCACAAGATTGTCATCGCATACACAAGAGCTCAAACAACAAAGAGCCAAACAAGCTTTTAAGCAAAAGGGAGAGACAAGCGAAGAGCTTTTAAGAAAGAACCATAGCATCATACAACATTAAGATTGTCATATTAGATCATTTTGGATCATATCATAGAAACACCTTGCATAGAGCATACTTGGGATAGAAGTCATCGCATTTTTGCTTAGTAGGTTGTGCACAAGTCTTTGTATCCGCCTATTGTGCAATCGTGCTAGCGTCTCTCTAGTGCTGTGCAACAAGAGCATTTTTGTGGATTCCACATTTTGGCTCATCATTGGTTGCACGACCCCACTTATCTTTTTGCGTGTGTGTTTCCGTGTACCTTATATTGCTTGGTCTACTTGTTGCATTGCAATCTTGCGAATCTTTTCCAACATTATTGAAGCTCACTTACAATTGCATCAAATTTTGTGCCACCATCCTAACCAAGCTCCACCATAAGCTTTTACTTGTGTAGGTGTGAGAAACCGACAAGAATTGATACCAATTGTGCTATTTCCTTGTCCACATTGGAGTGATCATTGATCCACTTTCAACTTCGGTCAAGGTACATTTGGTATTCGTTCTTTTCTTTCTACCACTCACATTTTTATCTTGGAATGATGGATAGGCCAAGTACCTCTAACAACCCACTCTTCATTGAACACAATGATGATATGAACTCCTACGTCACCAAGAGCCACCTCTTTGGTGCACATCGTGCTTTGCATCAAGAGCAACAAGCAATGAGTGAACGCATCGACAACCTGGCTGCCGACTTGCGACTCTCTGAGCAACATACCAGGGACTACTTCGACCACAAGCTCGATGATCACAAGCAAGAGAATGATGCAAGAATGGACAAGATTCGCGCTTTGTTTCTCAACCGCTCTTCTTCCACTTCGTCTTCATCAAGAAGGAGCCGCTCAAGTCGACACTCTGACTCCACTCAATTCGGCTCAAGTACACCGACATCGAACACACTTCGCTGCGCCGCGCGCAATGATAGGCAAGGAAGCCTCAATCCTCTATGAGACACTGACTCTCAGGAGCATCGACAATGCCAAACCCAAGCGGATTTTGTGCTAGCACGAGAACGGCAACAACAACAATGCCAACATGAATAGGAAGAGCGAGCACGTCTACACCAAGATGCACAAGATGCCGAGGAACAACGCCAAGAACAACAACTCCGTGAAGCTCAAGCACTTGAGGCGAAACAAGCCCTCCAAGATTCAAGTCGAGCCGTAGCCAACCGAGGCTGACAAGCTCATGACCATGAAGAAGCACTCCGCGAAGAAGCTCACGAACGAAGATTTCAAGCTCGCGTGCATCATCCAGTTCCTCAAGTTCCTCCTCGAGCTCGACAAGCCCCTCCACAAGCTCGCCAATAAAATCAAGTTCATCAAGAGCATGAAGACAAAGGAAATCAACATGAGGTTGACAACCCTCCTCACCAAGACCAACACGAGCTTGACAATCATCAACAACATGGACATCATCATCCCCGACCCCAACACAATGAAGAGCAATGCTACGGCAAGCTAAAGTTCACCATGCCCAAGTTCAATGGAAGCAACGATCCCGAAGAGTATCTTTCATGGGCATTGAGGGTCGACAAAATCTTCCGTTTGCACAACTATGAAGAATATAAGAAGATCGCGATGGCATCCCTTGAGTTTCAAGACTATATCCTCATTTGGTGGGAACAAGTACTCAAGTGCCGTGAGGCAAGAGGTGAACCACCCTTCACTACTTGGGCGCAAATGAAGGATGTCATGAGAGCATGCTTTGTGCCTACCTACTATAACGACGACTTCTTCAAGAAACTCCAACTACTCAAGCAAGGAGCCAAGAGAGTTGAAGAGTACTACAAGGAGATAGAGATTGCCATGATAAGAGTGAACGTCATGGAAGATGATGAGCAAACTATGGCACGTTTCTTGAATGGACTCAACCATCCTATCAAGAAGATCGCCGACTTCCAACCATACCCAAACCTCATCGAGCTGGTGCATCAAGCTACAAAAGCGGAACGTGAAGTGCACGACAATTATAAGTATGCCAAGTTCTCATCCATGTCCTACGGCTTCTCCAAAAACCAAGCTTCAACGACTCCAACACCATCTACCAAGCCTTCTACAAGCAACGTAGACAAGTCGAGTTCCAAGAAAGCTTCATCAACTCCAAGTCATCCTCCTACAACGAGCAACTTCAAGCCGAGAGCTTCATCATCCTCAACCCCAACCGATGAGACCATCAAGACATGTTCCTTCAAATGCTTCACATGCAGAGGCCGAGGCCACAAGTCATATGAGTGCACCAACAAGCGGACCACGCATGATCCTCAACAACGACGACACTTATGACTCAATGAGTGAAGGAGAAATGGACGCCCTTGAGCAAGTCGCCATGCACCGGAAAGTGAGCGATGAAGAGGAACAAGTCTTTTGCGATGAAGATTCAAGTCCCGCTCTTGTTGTCTCCAAGGTCTTGACTCTCCAACATCACCAAGAAGAAGACCGATGATGCCACATCTTTCATACCAAGGTCGGCATCAATGGACAATCCGTCAAGGTCATCATCGATGGAGGGAGTTGTCATAACCTTGCAAGTGAAGAACTTTGCTCCAAGCTCCAATTACCCAAGACGAAGCACCCCCATCCATACAAAGTGCAATGGCTTAGCGACTCTGGCACTATCCAAGTTGAGCATCGAGTACAAGTCTCCTTCAAAAATGGCGCCTACGAAGACACCTTGGAGTGCGATGTCGTTCCAATGACCGTTTGCCACCTTCTTGGACGCCCATGGAAATTTGATAGAGGTGTCATCCACAATGGTCGAACGAACCACTACATCTTCAAGATGAAAGGAAAGGAGTACATACTTCGTCCCATGTCTCCAAGCCAAGTGATCACCGACAAGCAAGCCATCCATCGTGGAGAGAATAGTGAGAGAGAGAGCCACCAAAAAGAGAGTGAGCGCCACAAGCCCAAATCGAGCGCCTCCAAGAAGAGCGAAAATAACTTAGTCCTATTTGCCACCAAAAGTGAGATAAGAGGAGTGTGTGAGAACCCATCTAGTGTCCTACACTACGTCCTTTTGTAAAAAGACAATGAACCACAAGCTAACACCTCTCACACTCTTCATCTAGTGTTGTCTTCTCTTTTGCAGGAATTTCACGACGTTTTCCCCGACGAGATACCTCCGGGACTACCTCAACTATGAGGCATCGAGCACCACATCGACCTCATCCCCGGAGCACCTCTTCCGAATAAAGCTCCCTACCGCGTCAACCCCGAAGAAACCAAAGAAATACAAAGGCAAGTAAATCATCTCATAGACCATGGACATGTGCGTGAAAGTTTGAGCCCTTGTGCCGCCCCGGTCATTCTTGTGCCAAAACGAGACGGTAGCTTTCGCATGTGCTCCGATTGTAGACCTATCAATGCTATCACCGTTTGTTATAGGTATCCCATTCCATGCCTTGATGATATGCTTGATGTACTTAGTGGTGCCACTATCTTCTAAAAAATTGATCTTAAGAGTGGTTACTATCCAATCCGCATACAAGAGGGTGATGAATGGAAACCGCTTTCAAAACCAAGTTCGGGTTGTGTGAGTGGCTAGTCATGCCCATGGGTCTATCGGAAGCACCGGGTACTTTTATGTGTCTTATGAATCATCTCTTTAGCCCTTACATTGGTGTGTTTGTTGTGGTATACTTCGATGATATCCTTGTTTTTAGCAAGTCTCTCAAAGAGCATGTCACCCATGTCCGAACCATTTTACAAACTCTTCGAAAAGAGCATCTCTATGCTAATATGGAGAAATGCCTTTTTGGCGTTTATAAGCTTGTTTTCTTGGGTTTTGTTGTCTCTTCTAAGGGTGTTCATATGTAGATGAGTCCAAGATCAATGCTATTAAGACATGGCCACAACCAACCAACTTACAACAAGTGCATAGCTTTCTTGGCCTTGCAGGTTTCTATCATTGCTTTGTGAAAGATTTTAGCACCATTGCTTCGCCTTTGCATGCTTTGAGCAAGAAGAATGCACCTTTTATTTGGGGACCATCCCAAGACACCGCTTTCAATGAGCTTAAGAATTTGCTTACTCATGCTCCCGTGCTTGCATTACCCAATTTTGACAAACCCTTTGAGATTCATTGCGATGCGAGCGCTAATGGCATAGGAGGTGTGTTAACGCAAGAGAAGCACCCCATAGCTTACTCTAGTGAGAAACTTTCCGGAGCGCAGCTCAATTACCCCATCTATGACAAAGAGTTATATGCTTTAGTCCGCATTTTGCACGAATGGGAACACCATCTTCGCCCTCATGAATTCATCATTCATACCGATCATGAAACGCTCAAGTACCTTAAGGGTCAAACCAAGTTGAACAAGCGTCATGCTAAATGGAGTGAATTTATTGAATCTTTTCCTTATGTCATCAAGTACATTAACTGTAAGGAAAACATTGTGCTGGATGCCCTTTCCCGAATATGCATGCTTGTTACTCAACTTGAGTTGACTGTCATTGGCTTTGAGCACATAAAAGACTTGTATGAGCATAATCCTACTTTTGCTACTCCTTATGCCAAGTGCTTGACGCATACCCCTTGGGATCGCTATTACATCAAAGACGGATATCTTATGAGAGCTAACAAGCTTTGCATCCCCGAGTCTTCTCTTCGTTTGTTGCTTTTGCAGGAATCTCATGGAGGAGGCTTAATGGGACATTTTGGACGCGACAAGACTTTCGCCACGCTCTCCAAGAACTACTATTGGCCAAAGATGTTTCGTGACGTCAATCGCGTCTCCATCCGATGCTCTACATGTCACAAAGCTAAGTCTAAAGCTCAATCCCATGGCCTTTACATGCCTCTACAATTATCATACCAACCATGGAAAGACATTAGCATGGATTTTGTACTTGGCTTGCCTACGACTAGAAATGGTAAGGATTCGGTATTTGTCGTTGTGGAACGATTCTCTAAGATGGCACATTTCATTCCTTGCAACAAGATAGACGATGCTTCACATGTTGCCAATCTCTTTTGTAGGGATATATTGCGTCTACATGGAGTGCCAAAGACGATTCTGGGACCATGACGTCAAGTTCCTTAGCTACTTTTGGAAGACCCTATGCAACAAGATCGGAATCAAGCTACTCTTCTCCACGGCATATCATCCACAAACCGACGACCAAACGGAGGTGACAAACCACACACTCTCCACTCTACTTCGAGTACTCATCAAGGAGAACATAAAAGAGTGGGAGGCGTGCCTACCTATCGCCGAGTTCGCCTACAACCGCACAAGTTACTCAACAAGCGGCAAGTCCCCCTTCGAGGTTGTCTATGGATTCAACCCTTTGTCCCCATTGGAGATTCTCCCTCTACCACTACAATAGCGCATCAATATGGACGCAAGTGCACGCGTGAACCATCTCAAGAAGGTGCATAAATATACAAGGCACACCATCAAGCGCCAAGTAGAACGACTTGCGACCAAGCGCAACATTAACAAGCACCCCATGGTATTCAACATTGGAGGTCTTGTGTGGCTACACCTTCGCAAGGACCAGTTCCCCAACGAACGCAAGTCCAAACTTCGACCACGCGCGGATGGACCCTTCAAGGTCCTCGAACGCTACAACAACAACGCCTACAAGATCGACATCCCATGCGACAAGTACTCCATGAGCGACATCTTCAACTTCCAAGATCTCTCGCCCTACCATGGTGATGAGGATTCTGATCCGAGGACGGATCTTCCCCAAGGGAGTGGAGATGATGCGGAGCATCCCGCGATCATCCCCATGGACGCACCTACACCTCCAACGACACCACTTGGACCAATGACAAGAGCCCGAGCCAAGGCTATTGAAGATAACGTGAACTCACTCCTCTCCGAACTTCCACTTTCTATGCATGAAACATGGCTACTACCTAAGTCCGAGATGTTGTGCATGATTAGGTACCAAGAGGACCCTCCCGAAGATGCCCGTGAAGATGTATAAGTCCCAAGTTCACGGATGAAGAGAACCGAAGGAAGGAGTCAAGATCAACTCCTAGGCCCCGAACATCCGGCCCCTGGAAGTGTCTACGGCAGCAAGGAGCCAGCGGCCAAGTCTACAGGGCCCGGACTTCCGGCGTCCAGCCCGGCATCTGGCCCTGGCCTGGAAATCCAGCGTCCCACCCGGATATTCGGACTCCACCTATCCAGAAGGCAGCAAGACCACCCCCGCCAGCCCGGACATCCGGCCTTCCACGAACACCCGGACATCTGGCCCGACGCCCGGACATCCGGGCCCGTCTGTCTGCGCACAGTAAAGGGCCGAGGCCCATGTACCCCTTTCACCCCCTAGACAATAAATACTCTCCTCGTCCCTCTTTCTAGGGTTAGCATTGGTTTAGCTTACTTGAGATATAGAGCATTGCTCATCCACATCGGATCTACTCCACGAGAGAGACTGGGGCCCCTCTTCGGAGGAGATCCCTTTGGATTCAAGACCTCCTTGCGGATAAGAACATCAAGACCTCCTCATGGAGAAGACCGGATACCTTTGTATCATCCTTAGTTGTTTGTAGATTGTGTATTCTCTTATGTACTCGAGGACCTAGCACATGTGTGACTATTTCTTGTTGGTTTCGTGTTTCTCTCGTGTTTCCCTCGTGTTTTCCCTCGTTTCCCTCCTCGTGTTCTTCGTGTTCTTCGCGGGATCCGCTCCTTTCGTGAAAGGTCGGTTGATTAGGGTTCTACCCTACATCACAAGGGGAGCGAGTGCGGCTGGAGCGCAGCCAGGCGCTGCGTCAGGAACTCCTTGATGATCATGGCCCCTGTCAACTGCTCCGTGTCCAGGTCAGCCCTCATCTGCTCCAGCAACTTCTCCGCCCGGGGGTCGATGAGCTTCTCATGAGTCCAATGGTCCAGCTTCGCCGGGAAGGCAGTCGGCAGCTCCAGCCGAGCATGGGAGCGCTTGGCGTCCATGAAGATCCACTTGTTCTGGAAGTCCTCCACCTTCTTCCCAACCCTCGAGGCCGCGTTGCTACCATGAGACGCGATAAAGCAGGCGCATCTAGAGCACTGGCCGCTATTTAGCTGGAGCTAGAAGAAGTGGTGGAACAGCGCGACAGAGGGCATCACCCCCGTGAACACCTTGTAGTAGAAGGCGGATATTGATAGGAGGAGGATGGAGTTGGGATGAAGATGGAGGGCGTGGAGCCCGTAGTGGCGAAGGATGGCGTAGAAGAAGCTGGAGAAAGGGGGGACCAGCCCAGCGAGGACGCTGTGCAGGAAGATGGGGTAAAAGGTGTCACCCAAGGCTTCCGGCTTGGGAGAGCCGACCCAGAGCATCGTCTCTCCCCCCTCATTGATGTCGCCCACCGTCAGCGGGAACATGGCGGCGAGGTGCTTCTCTTCGGTGATGGTGGACGCGCTCAAGGCTGGCTCGAACCAAGATGCCGGGCGCGTAGCCGGAGCTGAAGATTTCGCCTTGTCGGTGGCCATCAGCGACAAGTTCAGGGGAAGGATTCAGCAGATCTGGAGGTGCTCGGAGCAGAGGAAGAAAGGGATCTGGAGCAAGACGAAGGAAAGGAAATGAAGGCTCCACACCAAGCACCAACATTTTGTCAGCCTAGGACAGTTGTCAAGGCCGTGTGGGGAAGTGGAGATGCCCACGTCCCATCAATCGCCACGCGTCGGCCAAGGCCGCAGGCGCTTAGGGCCCACGACGCTCCGCACTTGCCCCTTGGCTTTGCCTCGAAGCCAAGTTCGAGTGCGCCTTAGGCCCGGGGGATACTGTTGGTGTTCTCGGAATGGGGTTACCCAGACGTGCCTGCCTGCAGCCCACGGCGTGGCTTCATAGACGGCCTGGTACGTCCCGCCTTCAGCATCAACGACTCAAGACCCTCGCAAGGGACCGAGCTTCGTGAGGCAGACGACACCAAGACCTCCACGTGTAGCAGCCTCCTAAGGCTGGCTCCCGAGGAGCAGAGATTTCTATGCAGGCTTCACCTCATGAGGTTCGGATGACGTGAGCCAGGATGACCAAGGCTAGGCGGGCGCCAGCTGGCGTAGTGTACCAGTTTCCTCTTTGGTGCTAAGGAGGCAAGCGCAGACGCGGAGTCCCAAGGAATCAGCCAAAGGTTTCCATTCCGGTGCAACAAGACCAAGACCACCAGGACGACAGGATGGAGATCATCGCCAAGCCCACCGCTGCGTCATGACATGAGGCTTTTGCAGGCGAAGACTACTTTTGTCAGGATATCATGTACTAGTTGTCTCCCTTTGAATTTGGCCGTTGTGGGATCCCTTCCCATCTTCAATTGGGAAGAGAACCAAGGCCACTATAAATAGGACTTAGCCACCACCAGAGAGGGAAGACTGGATCTGATCCATTCCATCCTCGCACTCACCAGCTCACTCGAGCCCAAGAACACTCCTCCTCCTGAGGTGGTTCTCCCACTGTACTAGTTCATCCTCAGCCCCTCGAGGCCAATCCACCACAAAGAAGGAGTAGGGTTTTACACTTCAAGGTGGCCCGGACCTAGGTAAACTTATGTGTCTCATTTCCTTCATGTTTATCGAGCTAGGGCGAGAGATCAGCGAGTAGGCAGACTGGGGAGGTTGAGTTCTTCGCACGCACCCAGGGTTCGAACCTCTCAAGGGTCTGCGGAACCCGAAATTTGACATTTTATTTTAGTTGAACTGCACAAAATATGCTTAAAAGAAGAGGAAAGGTCAGGAATGTTTCAGTTTTTAGGAAACTACTATGTATGCCATCCTGACATCATCTGTTGTTGCCTTATTTATTCCTTCAAACAGGTGGTTAGAAACAGTCTTGCTACCATTTCCCATTAAGAAATTGGAATGCATATATTTGTGAGTCTATGCTTTAACTAGTGCCACTTTTATAGTAATCACACTTTCAATATCTATGCAAATAGGGATGCTCGATTTTAGTGGAACTACACAAAAAGTCCAAATGGTTCAACATTAGGAGCATGTTTTCTTCCAAACCTTTACATCCAATTGGTGGCACTATGAGATGTCCATTACGAAGGTACATGGTTTTCTACTATCTTGCTACAATTTTTGTCCTGTCATTAGATAGTAATATTAGTGGTTTGCATGTGAATTTATTGGAAGGGTGGACCTCCATTGGAGGTGCAGGACATGATTCAATGATTGGATGCTCAATTTTGGTTGCATTGATTTCACCTCTTCCGTCGCTACAAACATGGATATCCTTGGTCTGATGAAGAATAGGTGCTATATTTTTCCTCTGAACCAGCAAATCAATTCAGTATGAAATTGTCCAGGGCAAAACATGACAGTATCAAATTGTCAAGTGCCAAACATGGCAGATGCTAAGTGGAAGAGACGTGTTTAAACCGAAAATACATGGTGGAGTATATGTTTACTAACTGTTTGATATTTGTGCAAACAGATGTCTGCCCATTGCTATTTGGCAAACAAACAAAGTGCCCGCAATTTTGGTTCAACTTCACAAGAGAATAGTATAGTCGCTGCATAAAGTGCCATTTGAAAATAGACACAGAAAGATTGGATAGTCACTTCATGGACTGCACAAAAGTAGTATTGTACTATTTATTGGCCAACACTAGCTGCTTCATTGCTTTGGTCTGATTATAAAATGGACATCATTTTTCCTAAGTTAAAAGTTTGTATTCCGAAAATAGTCTCACCGTGTGATCGAGAGAAGATCAAATCATAATGAAGCGGCTGTTCCTCCATCATGTGTGGTTCATTCCCATGGTTCCAGCTGTTGGTGAAACCACTTACATTTGCAAGAGGAATTGTAGACTTTGCAAAAAAAATTGTCTTTAACTCTATACCGAATATTGGCAAGAGAAGCATCCATGTTAGTAGGAAGAATAAATGTTTTTTCTACATATTGCTTTTGGAGCTACATATTTGTATATGATCTGTGAATCATTGACATGCATTAACATGTTGATCTTATGTATGGGAATCATACTAGTTGGTTGTGAATTTGGGCTACTAATGTGAACATATTACAATGTCAGGCATGTGAGTCTCGTGTGAACATTTAGAACAAATCGGCTCTTACTACTGTGCACATCATGATCCTTATTTCTGTGTTCTCAGTGTTTACAAGTTACTAACAGTTCCTCATTTCTGTTCGCACAATATTTACAAGTTACTGAGCGATCAGTAGCTAGCCTACCAATGCGCTCCTGGCAGTTTTAGTTGCAACGCAAGATCCAAAGTGGAAGTGTTTTGAATAAAAATGCCTACCTTTGAAGAAATTGACATGCTATTCTGAAGAAAATGCCATGCGAATCTGAAGAAACTGCCAGCAAAAACGTTCGCAAATGCCTTATTTCCCAGCGAACGTGCATCCGCTATTGCGATCCTACACATACACTATCCTACCGAATCAATCCTACACGAATAACCAACGGATCACGCACGTACCACATCTGGATGATTCGAGCGCACTCATTTGACCGTCATGCCGACGTGCGACCCAACGCGTACGGGACGCACCACTGACGGGATGATACAGTCCTAATTTCAGTTTTTCTAGTTTTCCACGGCAAGCTGGCTTGCTAAGCCATGCCTTCTTATGAATTGAATTCTGATGACCATGATGACCGTCGCATTTCCCGCGACAGGCTGGTTCACATACCTTCTGCCTATAATTACTAGTTCCCGGCGTTCTCCGGTGGCACCATCACCCAACTCGCCCTATCCTCATAAGCCCCCGCCAGCCCGACGTCGCTCGCCACTTATCCTCGCTCTCACCATGTCCATCATGCCCCCGTCCGTCAGCAATAGGCGACGCCGGAGGTGGTCATCGCCAGAACTAGTGTTCGGTTTTCACCGGAAGGCAGACGGAGGGAGGAGGAATTCTATCGGTCTATAGATGGCAATGCAGAGTATGAGGACTTGTTGGAGCATGACCGCCTGGTGGAGGAGCAGCGTATCACCGATTTGCGCCACCAGTGGGGCATGAAGCAGCAGCGCACCGATGCTCTGAGTCGTGAGTAGAGCACCCACAACTAGGCCGACTACGTGGAGGACTGCGCCCAGCAAATAGCCCTGGAGGCTGTCGGGCACGCACGCGTTCAGGACGCCGAATTTTACTACCAGCTCGTCAAGTGGGCTTCCCTCTTAGAAGTCGAAGCTTCGGTGGACCAGCCGGCATGGAAAGGGCCAACGCGTGTGAGAAAAGCGCCCTATCGCATTTCTGGCATGTCCGAGGCGAGGCAGAGGACATCGGTGCCGGTGTTTAGCATGTACCGCAGACGGCGGCCGACATCGTCTAGTTAGCTAAGAGTAAGTTAGTACTTGTACACTACTAGAGTATTAGTGGTAGTAGATAGTTAACTTGACTATCATGGTTGTCAACACGGAAGTTCAGTACTCTATATCTGGATCAGACCTGTTACTTTGCTCTGAATGTTGAACTTTCTGTTTGAACGTATGGAAAGGTCTATTATTTTTTAAATGATTTGTATTTGTCCGCCACGGGTTTAGATGCTGACTTGTGGGCCTACTAGGTTGATGCGTACGCAATCAGGAGATGATTGTATGTGGAGAGGATGACATCAGGGACCCACCAAGGTCATGGTAGTACCCAAGCAAATGCCTCCTTATTTCAAGCCAAAAAAATGTTTCCTCCTAATGAATTTCTGACATCTAGGTCCCATCCCATTGTCAATGTAGTCAATAAACAAGAGAATTACACAATGGGCGTCTCACACCAGGGACCCAGCAGCTCGCCCAGTTATTTTTGTTTCTAATACGGAAGCCGGGTGTCAACTGGGCTGTGCAGGGCACTCTGGCCTGTTTAGATAGCCTTTACTTTTGAGTTTACCTCAAGACCAGCCCAGTAGTTTTTTTCTTTCTGAAAATGGCTAGCCCAGTTTTTTTGTGCTTTGTCAAGTAGGTCGCTTTGTCAGCCCTGTTGGGCTGCAAATCTTTCAAGATGAGGAGAGCTTCATTCGGCTGGCCTAGAAAATGGGCTATCAGTAATGAGAAATTGGTTGTACATTTTTAAAACACATCAAACTGGCAATTAGTTTCAAATTTCTTTTTTTCTCATTTCGAGATTTTAAATTCCATTGATTTTTATGCGTGGACAATTTGTTGGGTTTTATAATGATATACATTTATTTTTAAAATTAGTTTGAATGTGACTCGATATTTCAGGATTAAAAATAGTTCGGACCGCACTGAAATATGCAAAATTTCGTATAATTTTTTAACCGTGGCCACAATATGGGCTATAATGCTAACAAAAAGAATATGGGCTACAAAAAAAACCTTAAGAATTAGCAAATGGGTTGTAAATTATTAGAAATAATGGCAGATGGGCTGGATGCTGTTTTCCACATATTTGTTGCTGACTTGTGCACCTACTATAGGTTGACGCGTACGCTTTCCTAAAAAAAGGTTGACGCACAAGCAACGCCGTGTCAACTTAGTCAACACACGAGAGTAGTGACTATTGGATGTCTATCCAACGGCCGTCGTGCTTCTTCAATCTTTGTTCTTCCTGCTCCAGCCGCTCAAACAAGCGCCAGCGGGACTGCCTGCTCCCTCCTCTCGTGGCTGGCTGTGCTGCCGCGCAGGCCTCACCGCCCCACCCTACTCCCATCGCTGGCCTGGCCATCCCTCTACTCACCCACACCTGTTATTATTCTCCAGCGACGGCAGACGAACCAGTAAACCATTGTACTTCCTCCGTGTAGGAAACAACTGTCGGGTCTTTCCTGGATCCGTGTCGTTCCCTTCCTAGGCCTTGCTGTTGTCCACTGCCCTGGTGCTCTCGGCACGGCGTGGTCAACGTGGTCAATGAATGACATCCATCGAAAGAGGATTGTACGTGGAGAGGCTGACAGCTCGGTCCACGACCGCATGGAAGCATATGCCTCCTTATGACGCGCAAAATAATGATTCCTCCACCTGATAGCTGGGACCCACCGGAAGGGCCTCTGTATTTTGCAAAAAAAAAGTTCCTCCCGCTGAAATGTCAGACTCGCCAGCTATATCTTCGCACGCAAGGAACTACCTCCTTATTATGCACAAAAAGTGTATACTCCCCCTGCTAGCTGGGACCCACCGTAGTTGGAGGCTGACTTATGGGCATACTGACTTGGACGGAGGGCTTTGTCAACTTAGTCAATATGTACGATTCTAGCTCCAATCACCGTACGATGTCGATCCAATGGCCGTAGTGCTTCTTCAACCTCTGGTCTTCTTGCTCCAGCCGCCCAAATCAACGCCGGTCATGCAGCCTGATCCTGCCTTCCGTGGTTGTCTGTGCCATCGCGGAGGCCTCACCGCCCCCTACTACTCCCACCGCTGGCCAGGCCATCCCTCTACTCACCCACACCCCCTATTATTCTGCGGTGACGGCAGCCTCACACCGAAGCCGAACCAGTTAACCCTCGTAGTCCTCTCCGCATGGGCATCCACTACCTCGTCTTCCCCGGCTTCGCATTGTCCCCTTCCTAGGCCTCGCGGTCATCCACCGCCTTGGTGCTCTCGGCGCGCGTGGTCAATGTGGTCAAGGAACAGACTTCCATCGGAAGAGTACTACACGTGGAGAGGCTGACAGCTAGATCCATGGGCGCAACAAGGAAGTGCCTTCTTATTACGCACAAAATAATGATTCCTCCACCTGATAGCAGGGACCCACCGGACGGTCCACCATATTTCGCAAAAAAACTTTTCCGCCCTGATTACTGGGACCCACCAGCTACATCTTCGCATGCAAAGAAGTGCCTCCTTATCCTCCCTGATAGTCGGGCCCCACCTGGTCGAAGCGTATGTAGCGTTGTGGTTCTTGTCGTGAACGTGTATGTACATACTGGTTGATTGGTCTGTCTGCAGGCTGCAGCGATGAACCATGGCCGAGTAAGGAAGGGCACGTGCGTAGTAGAGGCGCGCATGTAGCATGTACACGTACGTACAGCCAGGGTGCAAGAAAGTAAATATGGCCACGTACATACATACGGGTGGGGTCTCGAATGGCTACTCGCTTATACGTACGGCCAGGGCTCGTGTACATGGAGAGGCAGTGACGGCATCCTGTTCATCGGCAGCCAACCAGCTTGGACAGAATAGCCGATCGAAACGAGGCCTGGCTACCGCAGAACGGAGGAAACGGCCTTGTGTTCGACCGCCTACGGTCAAAACGGGATCATTTTCACCGGGAGGGGTGTGGCATACCATGAAACATAGGAAATAGTCCTCTCTTTGACCTCCTACGATCAACGACGTCCTGTTGATGTGAAGGGGTGTGGCGTACCACAAAACAGAGGAAACGGACTTGTGTTGGAGCGCTACGGTCGAAACGGGGGTCCTCTTCGCCGGGAGGGGTGTGGCGTACCGCAAAACGGGACTCCACGGGCTACTGTTCATCTCCACCATCGACTGCCTCCACGGGCTATTGTTCATCCACCATCGACCTCCTCCAGCCTCCACCTGCGACTGTTCATCCACGACGTCTCCCTCCTGCCTCCACCAGCTACTGTTCATCCACAGGCTCTTGTTCATCCAGCCTCCACCGCTCCTCCACCGGCTACTGTTCAATCAACCCTATCCACGTGGTCTTGTTCAACCACCCCTCGACGGGTTACTATTCATCCAGCCCTCCACCGGCTACTGTTCAACTAGCCCTCCACAGGGTCCTGTTCATCTAGCCCTCCACGGGGTCCTATTCATCCACCCCAATCAGCTCAATCGGGGTCCTAATCATCCAGCGATAATGGCCTCTACTACCACACGGTCCTGTTCATCCAACCCCCAACAATGCTCACTTTTCATCAAGAGGCAACAGGTTCGATCGGCTTCAGTTAGCAACAGTGGCGAAGGAATCGCTCAATCGGGTTCAGTTAGCAGCCAGATCGATCGATCGCTCGGATTCAGTAACGCGTAGCCTGCACTGCAATCGCTCGGGTTCAGTTAGAGCCCAACACCTCGCACCCACGTGCGTACGTGTACGAGAGAAATGTGCATCGCTCGGCTCCCGACCACCCACCGTAACCGGGAACTCCCCGATATTTTCCTCTTCCTCGCTTCTACCACAGTTTTTTCCGTCATGGACGGCCCAAAGAATGTCATGCAGCTGCGTCTCCGGCCCGCCCAGGACTAAAAGCCCATTTTCTGTCATGTTTTTTGTCATAGGAGTAGGAGCCCACCACATCTATGATGATACCGGGTTTTGTCACAATTATCGTCATAGGAGTGTCATAAGCATGACATATTTTTTTCGTTCAGCCCAGAATGTCACGGATGTGTCTTTTTTGTAGTGTACATGATTGCCTCTAGGGCATATCTCCAACAGTCTCCCACTTGCACTAGAGTCAATCAAATAGACATCGAATGCCCATTGCTCTAACGTGCCTCTCATGCTTGGGTTGTGGAAGCGGCTTAGTCAATGAAACTATAACATTTGCATCTATGTGAATTTTGCATAACTCAACATCACCATTATTTATGAGTATCACGTGATATTTCTTATCTATGTGCCTGCTCTTGTGGTGATTCCTTGGCTCCTTGGCTTGTGCGATGGCACCAAAATCATCACAATAAAGGTCCAATAGTTTTACCGAGGCCGGGAAAATACCAAGATCATCCAGAAAGTTCCGGATGCAAACACCTTCCTTTGCAGCTTCACAAACTGCAATGTATTCGGCTTCTGTGGTATAATCAGACACAATATCTTTCTTGGAACTCATCCATCTCACTACTCCTCCATTCGTGACGTACACAAATCCGGATTGTGATCAACAATCATCTTTGTTGGTTTGGAAACTAGCATCGCCTTAACCCCTTACGACGAGCTCTTCCTCACCTCCATAAACTAGCAACATCTCTTTAGTCGTTTTCAGGTAATTCAAAACAGTATTTACCGCTGCCCAGTGACTCTCACCTGGGTTGGCCTAGTATCTACTTGTTAGGCTTATTGCAAAAGCAACATCAAGCCGCAATGATGGACCCGATTGCCGAGGTATACAGAATCCGACTCATCCTGCTTCGCTCATCAGATATCAAAGTACTCCGAGTCTCGCTTAGCCTTATATCATGTGAGACAAGCAAGAAACCATTCTTGGCCTCACTCATGTTGAACTGCTTCAACACTTTATCTATGTACGTGCTCTGGCTCAATCCTAGCAGCCTCCTCGATCTATTTAGATCTTGATGCCTAAAATGTAAATGCCTCACCAAGGTCCTTCATTGAAAACTTTCCATTCAATGGTTCCTTGACCGAGTTCAGCATCGAAACATCATTTGAGTAGTATGTCATTCGCATACAAGATCAAAACACTATGAAGCTCCCACTTAATTGCTTGTATAAGCAAGCATCCTCTTCACTTTTGATGAAACCGGGGCCAGTGATGACCTCATCAAAGTGAATGTTCCAACTCCGAGATGCTTGCCTCAACCCATGAACGGATCTCTTTAGCTTGCATACCTTACTAGCGCTAGTTGGATCGACAAAACCCTCGGATTGTATCATATACACGTCCTCAGTTAAATTTCCATGAAGGAAAGCCGTTTCGACATCCATCTTCCATATCTCATAATCGAAATATGCAGCTATAGCCGAGTTGGAGAACATGCCAAGGGGGAGCTGACTTGTTGGAGAAGTCTTGGTGTGCCGGGCTCGGCTGTCTTGAGCTGGCTTGTTGGAGAAGTCTTGGTGATTAGGCCGGGTCAAGGGGGCTTGGCCGGGTCGCTCGACCCGGCCAAGCCCGAGCCGTCTTGAGGGGCGATGCCGGCCCGTTGTTTTTGAAAAGGATCCGGGTTCCGTTGCCTGCCCGGGGTTCATTCCCCCGATAGTAGTCCCTGAAGCTGTGAAGGTCCGTCGTATTTGGATGGAAGGGCCTTCGCAGTTTCCCCCATTGAAGGCGGTGAATCTTGAGGCCGCCAGGACCGGCAACACCCACTGTGTGCTAGCTTACGGAAGCCGGATCGTGGCATCTTGATAGCGGCGGGAAACCGAGGAGTCCACCAAATCTTGGAGGCAATCTTTCGGGCTTCACGCGGGCACCACGTGCCGTCTAGGAGTCGGAGGGGCCTGACAAGCCACGCACGCGATAGGACATGGCGATGCGCAGGGGTCCGTGGCCGCACGCCCTCGGCCTACGCGCGCGGATTTATTGCGGCATCCGCGAGTCGGTTGCCATTCTCGAGGCAGTTATTGCACGCGTACATGCGCAGTTATTGCGGGGAAGTGGGAAAGACAAGCGCAAATGATCCAACTCCCCCACGTTTTAAACTGCGGCTTATAAATTGGGGCGAGGAGGGGGCAGCGGAAACCATTCTCACCCGCGCCCCTGCCTTTGTTTTCATTCCTCTACTTCTTGCGAACGCCGCACACCGCGACACCCATTGCTTTGAGCAGAGCCTTTCGGCCATCTTCTTCCTCTTCTCTTACTTCTTTGTCGATGGCGCTGCTGTCGGGCTCGTGGATGGGCTCCATCGTCACCCTCGGCGACATTGCCTACCTCCACACTACCAGGCGCCTGCCGGGGGAAACAGAGGTCGCCGTGCGCCCTCCGCAGGGCGAGCGGGAGCCGCGGCCCGAGGGCACGGAGCGGGTCGTTTTCTTCCCGCATTTCAAGCACGAGTTTGGGCTTCCTATGAGCAGCTTCTTCCACGATTTCATGGAGTTCTTCTGGCTCCAGCCTCATCATCTGGGCGTCGGTGCCATCATGCAGCTGTCGGGCTTCGTTACCCTCTGCGAGGGGTACCTAGGGGTCGAGCCTTTGATCAACCTCTGGGTGCGCTTCTTCTCCCTGAAGCAGCAGGGGCCGAGGGCCGGAGAGATGTCGGAGTGCGGGGCCCCAGTCATGTCCAAGCGGTCGGGCGATGACTGCCCGAAGATGCCGCTGGAGGATTCTGCCAAGAAGTGGCAGAATTATTTCTTATACTCCCGCAACCTCGGTGCGGATCACATCAACTTGCCGCCCTTCGTCAACTCGCCGCCAAAGGAGAAGGAAAACTAGGGGTACTACCCCAAGCGCCCATTGTAGGAGGTGATCAACCTGTGAGAGAAGGTGTCGGTGGTGAACGAGCGGAGGGGCTCACCGGCACCGATCTCAACACCGCTTTCATCGTCCGCCAGGTGTTGCCGCTGCAGCAGCACAGCCACCTCAACAGTCAGATGACCGGCCTTCAGGACCCCAACCGTATGGCGAACACGCGGCTGGGCATGGACCAGGTTGCGCACCGGGTCAACGACATCTCCAAGGCCAACCTGCAGGGCGACTGGGAACTCAGGAAAGCCCCATAAAGCCATGTCAACCTGGCACCGTCGGTGAGTCCTTGGTCTCCATTCTTTCCTGGTGCTTATCTTCTTATCCGCCCCAACGCAACGCGGGAAGTGCTCTGAACACCATCCGACATCCTTATGACCGGGCGTGGGCGAAGGTGGTGCGTGTTGTCTCGGAGGAACCCGAGGCCCACGGCAGAGAGGAGGAGGCGGCTGCTGACGCGGGCGCCGATCTGGTGAGTCTTGTGCTTTCTTTTTGAGTCGACGGGTCGCGGGACGGTCTCGAGGGGCTGACGCGAGCTATTGATGTAGTGGCGCCGGGTGGAGGAGGTGGTGGCGCGGTCGAAGCCGGGTCATCACGGGGAGGCGCGGCATGGGAAGGACAGCATCGCGCCGCGAGCCCCGGTCACAAAGCGTGTGGCGGACCCGGCCGGGGTGGCGAAACCGCCCGCCAAGAGGAGGCGCACCGCGCCGCAGGAGAGGGTGGCGAGGTCCGCCGTTCCGATGGTGCCGGGTTGAGTTTTTCTTTTAGCTTGGACCGAGTTGTCGAGTGCCTCTGCTTGTCTTGTATTTAGTTCGTCTTGTGTTTCAGGTCGCTGATCTCGCTGGCGGTGATGGAGGCGGATGTGGCATCTGTCGAGGGCACCGCGTTCTGAAGGAGCCGGTCCGGCACCGTCGACTAGGACGAGAGGAGCCGCAGCGGGCAGATCCGGACCTCAACCTGGACCCGGCCGATGCCGAAGGCCTGGCCTGGCAGGACCGGAATCGGGACAAGGTGGAGCTAGAGGAAGCGTCGACCCAGGCCTGGGTTAGGCCCACGGCGGCGTGGGCGCAAGCCGGCGTTGCCGGAGATGCCGACAAGGACGGTGGCGCCGGTGATGGTCATCGTGCCATTGTTGGAGGGGGAGCAAGGCCACGAAGGCCGTGCAGATGCGATGGACCTCGATCGGGAGGTCATGGTCGTCGGGGACGACACCCCGCCGTGGACTTATGTGGTCGAGAGGGCGGGGGCCAACGGAGGCGGCGGTGATGCCGTCTTGGGGGAGGCATCGTGGATGGCACCAACGGGCATGGCTCGGATGCCGACGGGCGAGACGCCGCCGGTGGTGGAGCTGCGAGCCAGTCGGCCCACCGAGCCGGCGTTGGAGCCGGAGAAGGCCCCGGAGGGGGCGCCGGCCTTAAGGGAGGCGGCCAGCAGGGAGCACGCCCTGGTGCTCAAGCCTGGGGGTCGCCGGGTCGCAGCCGACGTGGAGCGGGACCGGCGAGGTCTTCTTCGGGCCTCCGACCCAGGAGGAGGCGGTGATGACCGCCGTGACCCGGCGCCTATGAGGGCGGGTTGAACGGATTCATGACTTTGCACAGGCCGAGATCGAGGCGACGCAGGAGCTGGAGCGTCCCATGTTTGTAAGTTTCCCTTGCATTCTTCTTTTCCTTTTTTGTAGCTTCTTCTTCTTCATGGGGGCGCGCCAGCGCACCCACTGGGTATAGCCCCTGAGATTCGGGCCAACTACATAGCAGATGGGTCGAATCTTACCTTGGTCTCTTGTATTGATCATTGCTTTTTGCAGCAACTTGGTATAGCCCCCGAGATTCGGGCCAACTTCGTAGAAGCTGGGTTGGTATCTTCAACCGGCTCCTTGAGACGCACCGGCGTCTCAAGGAATGGCTCGCCGCCAAGGAGGAGGAGCTCCACGCCGCGCCAGGTACTTGTCTTGCATGCTCTTTTCTAGTGGGGGCGCGCCAGCGCACCCACTAGGTGTAGCCCCCGAGATTTGGGCCAACTGCGTAGCAGCTCGGTCGAATCTTAAAGTAGTACTTTGTTTTGAGTTTCTTTTCTGCAGCCGAGGTGTTGTCTTGGACGACCCGGCTGGTCCGGGACGGCTTCCACTATGACCGGCTTGTTGCTGACGCCGGTCGCCTTGGAACCGAGGTGGAGATGGCCAGGGCGGAGGCGACGGGAGCCCGGCGGGCGATCGACGAAGCCAGCCGGCTGCAGGAGCAGCTGGCAGGTGACAAGGGCCGCCCCGAGGCCAAGGTGGAGCGCCTCAAGGTGGAGGCCGCCAAGGTCGTGGAGGCGCAGCAGGCCCTTGCCGAGGCGGACCAGCAATGCGGCAAGGTGTCTGACAAGAAGAGGCAGCTTCAGGCTGAGGTGGAGCGTCTGAAAGCATTGGTGGCCGCGGCGGAGGAGACCCGGCAGGAGGAGATCCAGCGCCACGAGGAGGCCATGAAGGCGGCTGAGAGCAAGGACGCTGAGCTAAAGGCGGTCCTTGCCAAGGTTTCCGATCTGGAGAAAACGCTTCAGGAGCATGACCGCGCCATTGACCGGGAGTGGCACGGTATGTTGCTCGAAGCACAGCACCTGGAAGAGTCCTTCTCCAGTAAGTGCTTTCTTTTGGTTTTGTTGTTGCCAGATTGGGACTCTGGCTTCTTGTTTTTTGCGGCTTCTCTTCTAACTTGCTTTATTCTTGACAGGGACCTTCCCGGAGATGCACCGGCTGGTGGAGGAGGCGGTCCTCTTCCAGCGTGACCCGCAGGGGGTCGTCGGCTCCGGGACCGACCCACGGGTGGCCTGGACCTTCCCGGAGATCGTGGCCGCCACCGAGGCCCGTCTGCGAGTCTTGAGCAAGCAGATGGGGCGACTTTCTGGGGCGGACACGGCGATGACGGCGGCCCTCTAGCCGGGCGCCGTCATGCCGAACAGCTTCATGCTGCTGGCACGGTGGTTGGAGGCGGGCCCAGACCGTCTTCATGACTGCCGGGTTTCTGCCGCCCGAGCCGGCGCCGAGATGGAGCTCCGGTTCGCGATGTCTTGGCATCCGGACTTGGCGCTAGATGCGCTGATGGGCCAGCGGGCCAGCTCAGAGAGCCAGCTGTAGGCGGAGGCCGGACGGATCGCCACCCGGGCCAGCTATTTCGCCGGGTTCGCCTTCCACGACGAGTTCCAGCTGGAGCAGGCGGAGGATGGCGGAGTCGTGCCTGCAGATGACTACGGCCTGCTTTTGGACGACCCGGAGGGCAGCTCTGATGAGACGGGCATTTACCGCGACGCGGACGCTGGGGAGAAGGATATCGGCACCTCGGCTGACCCGGGGGCTGTGCGATCCGGTGGCGGGGATGCCTGATTTTCTCACTTAGTAAAAATTTCTGTTAGGTAGCAGGTCCACCCACCCACTAGGGGTTAACTAGGTGTAATGAACTCTTGGCTTTGGGTCTGTTTCTGAATTTATGATGTACGAGCTTTGTGATTGTTTTTGCCTTTGCTTTTCATTTTTTTCGAGCCATTTTCCTACATTATCCCCTCTTGGGCTTCTCCCCCACGAGTCTGACGACCGAGGCTCCGGTCCGGGACAAGGGGTTTGGCTTTTGAGAAGATCATGTAGTACTTAGGCTTTCGTAACATTGAGCGCGAGCGAAAACATCCATTGGTCCGGCCGGCGGCAACCCAGCGTGGCCGGGATGGTGGGCAGCCGGTCGCTTGGCAGCTTAGGGCGGCGAGCCGAGTCAAGCGACCCGGCGGTATGCGGAAACTTCGTGGATGCATGCGCTCATCCTTTTCATATTTGGAGCCCTTTTCTCGCAACTTTTCCCCCTTTGGGTTTCCCCCCCGCGAGTCTGACGACCAAGGCTCCGGTCCGTGACAAGGGGTTCGGCCTTTGGGAGGAGCGTGCGATATTTAGCCTTTCGGAACGTTGAGCACTAGTGAAACACCCACTGGGCCGGCTGGCGGCAATCCGGCGGGGCCGGGTTGGTGAGCTGCCGGTCTTGCGGCAATTTTAAAGTGGCGGGGCCAGGTTGGACGACCCGGCGGCTCTTGACTTAGTGCTCGAGGCGCACTGGTGCTCTGGTCTCATGTGCTTGCCAGCCAACAGCCGAAGCTGGTTTTGCGGCTTAGGGCAAAGTCAGAGGCCTCGGCGATCCAATGCGTCAGGAGCCGCTAAGGGAAGCAACGGGTGGCCAAGCCGGCCAGCCCCCAGGTCAAGCGAGTCGACCCGGTGGCCTGGTTGGCTAACGACGAAAATAATGCAGAAATGTAGGGGACACAACAACTTGGTCGTGAAAAGGGCAGCGTCCGAGCATCGTTCGGGGATCCCATAGTTTTAAGATGATTACAAAAGGCAGCGATACATACGTGCATATGGAAAACTGTAAAATGGGCGGAGGAGCTCCGCATTCCATGGCCGGGTTGTTTCTTCGTCGGCGGTGTCCCTCTTGCGCTTGTTTGACTTTTGCGGGCATCGATGAGGTAGTACACGTTGCGATCGCACAAGGCCTTGCTGATGATGAAGGGGCCCTCCCATGGGGAGGACAACTTGTGTTGGCCGGTCTGCTGCTGGACGAGCCGGAGGATGAGGTCTCCCTCCCAGAAAGCGAGGGGCTTGATCTTCTTGCTGTGGTAGTGCCTCAGGCTTTGCTGGTAGATGACTGAGCAACTGATTGCTAGGAGACGTTCTTCTTCGAGCAGGTTGACGCCGTCTTCGCGGGTTTCCGTGTACATCGTGAAACCCGGCGAGTCGAACTCAATGTCGGTCATGATGACGGCTTCTGCTCCATATACGAGGAAGAACGGGGTGAACATGGTCGACCGGTTGTGGCGTGGTGCGGAGACTCCAGAGGATCGGCGGAAACTCGTCGAGCCAGCTCCCGGGGGAGCGGACGAGCGGCTCGAGAAATCGCAGCTTGATGCCGGATAGGATGAGGCTGTTGGCCTGCTCGACTTGGCTGTTGGACTGCGGGTGTGCAACGGAAGCCAGGTCGAGGCGGATGCCAGAGATGGAGCAGTAATGCGTGAGCGCGCCCTTGGCGAAGTTGGTGCCGTTATCCGTGATGATGCTGTTCGGCATGCTGTAGCGCACCGCGATGTCCTTGATGAACCGAATGACCGTCGGACCATCCAACTTCTTGATTGGCCTTGCCTCGATCCATTTGGTGAACTTGTCCACCACCAGCAGCAAAAATGTGTCATGCCACCTTGGGCGGTCTTGAAGGGCCCCACCATGTCGAGCCCCCAGACTGCGAAGGGCCAGGCGATTGGGATGGTCCGGAGTGCTGACGCCGGCTGGTGGTTGCACTTACTAAAGCGCTGGCACCCCTCGCACTTGAGGACGAGTGACTCTGCGTCTTCGAGGGCCGTGGGCCAATAGAAACCATGGCGGAAAGCTTTAGCCACCATCGATCGTGAGGCGGCGTGGTGCCCGCGCTCTCCCTGGTGTATGTCGAGGAGGATCTCGATGCCCTTGTCCTGCTCGACGCAGCGTTGGAATACGTCGGTGGAGCTGCGCTTGATGAGCTCGTTGTTGATGATGTTGTAGGCGGACGCTCGAGGCTGCACTTGCCGAGCTTCGGTCTCGTCCATGGGGAGGTTCTACCTCTTGAGCACTGCGTTGGTTTTCCCTTGAAGAGGAAAGGGTGATCCAGTAGAGCAGCGTAAGTATTTTCCTCAGTTTTCGAGAACCAAGGTATCAATCCAGTAGGAGACCACGTGCGAGTCACCTCATACCTACACACAGAAATAAGAACCACGCAACCAACGCGATAAAGGGGTTGTCAATACCTTAACGGCCACTTGCAAGAGTGAGATCTGATAGAGATGATAGTAATAAGATAAATATTTTTGGTATTTTTATGATATAGATTGAAAGTAAAAGATAGCAAAATAAAGTAGATTGGAAACTTGTATGATGGAGAATAGACCCGGGGGCCATAGGTTTCACTAGTGGCTTCTCTCAAGATAGCATAAGTATTATGGTGGGTGAACAAATTACTCTCGAGCAATTGATAGAAAAGCGAATAATTATAAGAATATCTAGGCATCACGTCTGTGACAAGTAGACCGAAACAATTCTACATCTACTACTATCACTCCACACATTGACCACTATCCAGCATGCATCTAGATTATTAAGTTCATAAGAACAGAGTAACACCTTAAGCAAGATGACATGATGTAGAGGGATAGACTCATGCAATATGATATAAACCCCATCTTTTTATCCTCGATGGCAACAATACAATACGTGTCGTTTCCCTTTCTGTCACTGGGATCGAGCACCGCAAGATTGAACCCAAAGCTAAGCACTTCTCCCATGCAAGAAAGATCAATCTAGTAGGCCAAACCAAACTAGTACTTCAAAGAGACTTGCAAAGATAAACCAATCATACATAAAAGAATTCAGAGAAGATTCAAATATTGTTCATAGATAAACTTGATCATAAACACACAATTCATCGGATCTCGACAAACACACCGCAAAATAAGATTACATCGAATAGATCTCCAAGAGAATCGAGGAGAACTTTGTATTGAGATCCAAAGAGAGAGAAGAAACCATCTAGCTACTAGCTATGGACCCGAAGGTCTAAAGTAAACTACTCACACATCGGAGGGGCCCTGGAGTTGATGTAGAGGCCCTCCGTGATCAATGCCCCCTCCGGCGGAGCTCCGGAAAAGGCCCCAGGATGGGATCTCTAGGGTAAAGAAGGTTGCGGCGGTGGAATTACGTTTTCATGGTGCTCCTGGATGTTTGTGGGGTATATGGATATATATAGGAGGAAGAAGTAGGTCGGTGGAGCAACGAGGGGCCCACGAGGGTCAAGGGCGCGCCCCCTGCCTCGTGGCCTCCTCGATTGTTTCTTCATGTCCACTCCAAGTCCCCTAGATCATGTTTGTTCCAAAAATAACGCTCCCGAAGGTTTCATTCCGTTTGGACTCGGTTTGATATTCCTTTTTGGCGAAACTCTACAATAGGAAAAAAACAGCAATTTGGGCTGGGCCTCCGGTTAATAGCTTAGTCCCAAAAATAATATAAAAGTGTAAAAATAAGCCCATTAACATCTAACATAGATAATAAAATAGCATGGAGCAATAAAAAATTATAGATATGTTGGAGACGTATCAAGCATCTCCAAGCTTAATTCCTGCTCGTCCTCGAGTAGGTAAATGATAAAAACAGAATTTTTGATGTGGAATGCTTCCTAACATATTTCTCAATGTAATTTTTCTTTTATTGTGGCATGAATGTTCATATACGAAAGATTCAAGATAAAAGTTTAATATTGACATAGAAATAATAATACTGCAAGCATACTAACTAAGCAATCATGTCTTCTCAAAATAACATGGCCAAAGAAAGT
The DNA here is from genome assembly GCF_002162155.2 of Triticum dicoccoides. Taxonomy (NCBI): domain Eukaryota; kingdom Viridiplantae; phylum Streptophyta; class Magnoliopsida; order Poales; family Poaceae; genus Triticum; species Triticum dicoccoides. The sequence goes on along the minus strand of NC_041392.1, from coordinate 333,960,782 downwards.
TATCCCTACAAAATCATATAGTTTGGCTATGCTCTATCTTCATCAGACAAAATATTAAATCATGCACAACCCCGATGACAAGCCAAGCAATTGTTTCATACTTTTAATGTTCTCAAACTTTTTCAATCTTCATGCAATATATGAGAGTGAGCCATGGATATAGCACTATGGTGGAATAGAATGGTGGTTGTGGAGAAGACAAAAAAAGGAGAAGATAGTGTCACATCAACTAGGCATATCAACGGGCTATGGAGATGCCCATCAATAGATATCAATGTGAGTGAGTAGGGATTGCCATGCAACGGATGCACTAGAGCTATAAGTGTACGAAAGCTCAACAAAAGAAACTAAGTGGGTGTGCATCCAACTTGCTTGCTGACGAAGACCTAGGGCAATTTGAGGAAGCCCATCATTGGAATGTCCAAGCCAAGTTCTATAATGTAAAATTCCCATTATTTTATGAAAGTGACAACATAAGAGACTCTCTATCATGAAAATCATGGTGCTACTTTGAAGCACAACTATGGAAAAAGGATAGTAACATTGTCCCTTCTCTCTTTTTCTCTCATTTCATTTTTTTCTTTTTTATTTGGACCTTCATTTTTTGGCCTCTTTTTTTCTTTTTTTCCGTCCGGAGTCTCATACCGACTTGTCGGGGAATCATAGTCTCCATCATCCTTTCCTCACTAGGACAATGCTCTAATAATGATGATCATCACACTTCTTTTTACTTACAACTCAAGAATTACAATTCAATACTTAGAACAAAATATGACTCTATGTGAATGCCTCCAGCGGTGTACCGGGATATGCAATGAATCAAGAGTGACATGTATGAAAGAATTATGAACGGTGGCTTTGCCACAGATACGATGTCAACTACATGATCATGCAAAGCAATATGACAATGATGAAGCGTGTCATAACAGGCGGAACGGTGGAAAGTTGCATGTCAATATATCTCGGAATGGCTATGGATATGCCATAATAGGTAGGTATGGTGGCTGTTTTGAGGAAGGTATATGGTGGGTTTATGGTACTGGCAGAAGTTGCGTCGTACTAGAGAGGCTAGCAAATGTGGAAGGGTGAGGGTTCTTATAATCCATGGACTCAACATTAGTGATAAAGAACTCACATACTTATTGCAAAAATCTATTAGTTATCGACACAAAGTACTACGCGCATGCTCCTAGGAGGATAGATTGGTAGGAAAATACCATCGCTCGTCCCCGACCGCAACTCATAAGGAAGGCAATCAATAAATAAATCATGCTCCGACTTCATCACATAACGGTTCACCATATGTGCATGCTACGGGAATCAAAAACTTCAACACAAGTATTTCTCAAATTCGCAACTACTCAACTAGCATGACTCTAATATCACCATATCCATATCTCAAAACAATCATCAAGTATCAAACTTCTATTAGTATTCAATGCACTTGTATGAAATTTTTAGCATGCCTAAAAGAAAATTGCCATGTTGTTCTAAAGGACTCTCAAAATAATATAAGTGAAGCATGAGAGAACAATTATTTCTATAAAATAGAACCACCGCCATGCTCTAAAAGATATAAGTGAAGCACTAGAGCAAAAAGTATATAGCTCAAAAGATATAAGTGAAGCATATACAGTATTCTAATAGATTCCAATACAAGACGCTCCTAGCAAAACACATATCATATGGCGAATAAAAATATAGCTCCAAGTAAAGTTACCGATAGACGAAGACGAAAGAGGGGATGCCTTCCGGGGCATCCCCAATCTTAGGCTTTTTGGTGTACTGGATTTTTCCTTGGGGTGCCGTGGGCATCCCCAAGCTTAGACTCTTGCCACTCCTTGTTACGTAATCCATCGAATCTTTACCAAAAACTTGAAAACTTCACAACACAAAACTTAAAAGAAAATCTTCGTGAGCTCCGTTAGTAAAATAAAACAAACCTCCACTTCAAGGTACTGTAATGAACTCATTCTTTATTTATATTGGTGTTAAACCTACTGTATTCCAACTTTTCTATGGTTCATAAACTCTATTACTAGCATAGATTCATCAAAATAAGCAAACAACACATGAAAAACAGAATTGTCTGTAGTAATCTATAGGTTTCGAATACTTCTGGAACCCCAAAAATTCTAAAATAAATTTCTGGACATGAGGAATTTATCTGTTAATCATATGCAAAAAGAATTAACTAAATAGCACTCTCCAATAAAAAGGCAGCAATTCTCGTGAGCGCTAAAGTTTCTGTTTTTTACAGCAAGATCAAAAAGACTTTCCCCAAGTCTTCCCAACGGTTCTACTTGGCACAAACACTAATTAAACACAAAAAACACAATGAAAATAGAGGCTAGATAAATTATTTATTACTAAACAGGAGCAAAAAGCAAGGAATAAAAATAAAATTGGGTTGCCTCCCAACAAGCACTATCATTTAACGCCCCTAGCTAGGCATAAAAGCGAGGATAGATCTAGGTATTGCCATCTTTGGTAGGCAATTCTTCAATAAGACACCTATAACTCCTATGATTTTTTTAATTATCGAACTCCTAGGCATGAAATCGAGAAAATCATTTGTAGCAAAAGGTTCCTTAAGGATAGTGAGAAAGTTGGGGCGAACACTTATGGATTTGAGGTCTGCATTTCGTTTACTAGAAGTTTCACCCTTATTTTTAGGAACATACATCAATTTGGCAATCTTATCATTAGAAGGAGTATTTTTAATGGAAGAAAAGGCAGACCCTAGGTTGGTAATAATATACTCGATTTTATCAATTCTAGTGGAATCTTGCTCTATCTTTTCATTAACCATAGGTTCCTTTTCTTTAAAAAAATTAAGAGCAACTCCTACCTTAGATCCGTATTGGGTAATTTGGTTACGGATCTTTCTATCCAAATTTTCAATCAGCTCTACGGTGGCAACTTTATTTTCAATAATTTCAAGCCATTGCATCACGTGATCCAAAGTTAAAATAGTTCCATTAACCAAAAGAGGTGGTGGGCCAAACAAATCTATCATGGCACTATAAGAATCAAAAGTATGGATCCCCAAGAAATTTCCTCCGGTAATGGTATCAAGAATATATCTATTCCAAGGAGTGATGTCTACATAAAAATTGCGAAGAAGAACGGAAGTAGATTGCTTCCTAGTAGATCTATTTTGCGCATTGCAAATTCTGTACCAAACATCTTTTAGATTTTCTCCCTCCCTTTGTTTAAAATAAAAAACTTCATTCTCGAGAGACAAAGGAGTAGATAAAGGACTAGCCATAATGATGAAGCAAGCGGAAAAGAGGCGAATGGATAGAGGGAGAATAAAATGGCAAGGGTGAAGTGGGGGAGAGGAAAATGAGAGGCAAATGGCAAATAATGTTGTCGGATGTGGGGTTCCGGCAAACCCTTAAGGTTCGAACAATGGGGTGCGCGCGAAGTCTTTTCTCCCACCGATCTACGCCCTAGCTCACTAAGATCTCGCGGACGAACTCGGCGAACTCGCAACACAGAAAGACATGAGGTTTATACTGGTTTGGGCCACCGTTGTGGTGTAATACCCTACTCCAGCGTGGTGGTGGTGGATTGCCTCTAGGGCTAATGATGAACAGTACAAGGGAAGAACAACCTCCTGAGGTTGAGGTGTTCTTGAGCTCGGTGAGCTTGTATGTGTGAGGATGGTCTGAATGATCCGTCCCTTGCCAGGGTGGTGGCTAGTACTATTTATATTGGACCTGGTCCTCTTCCCAAATATCGAGCGGGAAGGGAGCCAACAATGGCGGGCCGATTTGAAGGGGGGCAGATAGTACTAGCTATCTTGAAAAAAGTGGTCTTCGCCTGCGAAAAGCTCTGTGGTGACGCCGTCTTGGGATCCATGATGACCTCCGTCTTGTTGTCCTACTGGTCTTGGTCTCATTGCACCAATATAGCAACCTTTGCCTGATGCCTCGGTACTCTTCGCCTGCACTAGCCTCCTTAGCACCAAAGAGGAAACAAGGACGCTGTGCGCGCTGGCGCCCTCCTGGTGCCCGCCTGGTGTCATGCATCACGGCTCACGTCACGAGGGTCTCGTGAGGTTTGCCCCTCCTTGATATCTCCGCTCCTCATGAGCCTGCCTGGCTAGGCCACTCCAGAGGAGGCCTTGCATCGTCCGCCTCACGAGGCTTGGACCCTCGCGAGGGTCTTGGATGCTTTGTTGGTGAAGATGGGCCGTAGGCTGCAGGCTCGGCCATGCCGTGGGCCACAGGCACGCAAGTATGGGGACCCCCATTCCCAGGACGCCGACAGTAGCCCCCGGGCCCAGGGTGCGCTTGGGCTTGGCTTCGCGGCGAAGCCAAGGGCCAAGTTTGGAGCACCGCGGGCCCCAAAAGCCTGCGGCCTCGATTGACGCGTGGTGGATGATTGGACGTGGGCGTCTCCGCTTCCCCACGCTGCCCCGGCAACTGCTCGACTTGTCAAGTCCCTGGGATATGCAAGGAAAACTATCATTACCTGCGATCGTGGGAGATGCCGTTTGGCCTTCCCTTGCTATAAATGGGGAGGGGGGCAGAGCCCCCGTTGCCCATCTCTTCCTCGCTTGCTTGCTTCTTCTTCCTTGCTCCACTGCTGACAACAATGGTGACCATCAGAAAGTTCTCTACTGAAGAGAAAGGAAAGGCTCCCCGCGATGATCCGGGGCCTCTTCCGCCGAAGAAGAGGTCGATCCATCACCGTGATGAAGAGGTGATGCAGGTGGTGTCGAGGCCTTGGTGTGAGCGGCCCCCTCCGGGGTACCCGCTGCCCTTGTATGCCCTAGTCGAGGGCTCGGGAGGATGGAGTGACGAGCAGTGCCGCCCATGCCGCATCCAGGGCCGCCGCGCCACGACAACACGCGCCGTCGCCCCTGGGGTTCACGTCGCGGACTCCTCACGCGAGTTGGTGATGTGGGTGCCGATGCCTCCGATCTCTTGGATCCGCTTCCCTCGGTTCTTCTCCAACGTGATGCCGCCGAGGGGGCCTCTCGAGCTCTGGCTGCAGCACGCCGACTGCAGTGTGCCTGCGATCGGAGCAGAGATCGAAGCAGTCCCCACCAGCAAGATCTTCATGACGCGCGGCTGGGGCGAGATCGCGTGGGTCTGCCATGCGAGGGGCGCCCTCGTGATCCACTTTGAGTACGACGGCGTCTCCACGCTCTTCTTCAAGGTTTTTGATGCTGAGGGCCGCCGCCTGGAGTGCTGCTCCGGAGAGGAGCATGAGGCTGAAGCGCGTCCCGCTCGCGGCCACTCTAGCAGCAGTAGCCCTTGGGAGTCCAGCAGCTCTCCTGAGCTCTATGAGACTCCGGAGACGAGCGATGACAACTACGTGCCCCCAAGCTCTCGCCGCGCTTGGAGCAGGGCTGCGGCGCCTGGCCGTCACCGCCGCTGATTTGGATGGGGTTGGCGCCGGCCTCCCGTGGCCCACTGTTGATGATGGTGTCCACCATGGAAGGATGTAGATAGGATTCCCCTTAGTATCAGCTTTTGTTTCCTGCAATGAATCATGAATTACCCCGTGGGGGCATGTAAGGGTCCGTAATGTCTTTTGTGCTTATCTTCCCTGTTATGAGAATTTTGTGAACGCATGTCCCGTTAAGGCTTGGTCCCCCCTTTCTTTCCTCGCGATAGCTTGTTTATCTACGCCGACAGGTCCCGGTCCCCAGGTAGGCTACAGCCGTCGCTGGTATGCTAGGTCGCGTGCCATGGTCAAGGCCAGCAGGTGTGCGGCCCGAGGTCCAGTAAGATCCCCTGAGGCGCGATGCTCAGGAGGTCCCCCTTAGCGCTCAAGCAGCCATGGTAAGGCGATAAAGGGAGTTGACGTGGCCGCAACGGGGCTGCGGCAAGGCGTGAGTGACCATTAGGCCCAAACATTTAGCCTATTCGAGTGCGGGACTTATATCATTGATCTCGTGGCGACTCCTGACGTTGTGCTAGGGCTACACGCCTACTCGTGCGACATAGCTAGGCTGGCCCATACGAGTTTCCCTCCCCCCATGCTCTCCTTAGTGCTCTACGTCCTCAGGTCCCGGCCCTCGAGCGAGCGCAGCCACCCTGGTATGCCAGGTCGCGATGCCGTGGTCAAGGCCGGGGGGTGAGGGCTGGAGAGTCACGATGCTCAGGAACCCCTCTTTTAACGCGCAAGCGAATTGCACGAGAGAAAGGGAGACTCGCAGTGGTGCCTGCTATCCTTCCCACGGGGTCCCTGTGAACATGCACAAGAAGAAACACGGTTTGACGTTACAGCTATCAGCCTGTCGCTGGTTGCCCTGGATGAGGAGAAGGCACTGAGGGCCTGGTGAGGTGACGTGCACGGGGCGTGCCGCGAGCCAGAGCTCGATCGCTCAGATTTGTCGACGTGGCAGGGATGGACCCATGCACCAGTGTCGTGCCTGTGTGGAGGCCCCGGGGGAGACGATGATCGAGTAGGTGATAGCAGTTGGTAGGTTAAGCATGGAGAGCAGATCTGCTCGGATAAATGCAGGAAGATACATGCCGCCGGGTCCGGCCCGAGCAGCTTGGGGATGATGCAGCCCGAGGGGCGCCCCCAACAAGGTAAGCAAAAGGGGTACATGCCACAGGGACGGACCCATGTGGCCTGGGAATAATGCAGCCCATGGGGCGCTCCCAGCTAAAGGAGCTTGGAAGATGTCACCTGGTTCTGTAGACGAAGTAGAGTTGGTGCAGCTGAAGGCGTGCGTTGAAGAAATGACTCCTCATGAGCCGCCAGAACCCTGAGCCTCGGGAGCCTCCGAGGGTTCGGGAGGTTCCCCGAAGACCTTCTCCATCTCCTCCAGAATGGCGTGGTACCTGGCTTCCTGAGCCGCCAGGACACGTTGCATATTGCGCTGATAGGCCGATGCCAAGCTCGGCAAGCCAAAGGGCATACGAATGTAGCTGTGCGGCGTGCCCTCCCAGCAGCCCACACGCGAAGGCCAGAAACGCTCCTGAGATGCGGCCCTGTTGAGCCCTGGGACGTTGATGCAGACACACAGCCAAGCATCCTCACCGGGATGCGGAGCTGCGCCCCGTGGGCGGCTGTCATCGCACATGGCTCTTGCTTCTTGCAGTTCCTGGGTGGTCTTGGTGATGAACTCCTAATTGGTGGGCACTCCTTGCCCTGTGCTCTCCTGAGAGTCACGTGCCGCGAAGAACGCTTCCAAGTGGTGCCCAAGAGCCTCCCTCGAGAGCTTGGCAAGGTCTGAGGCCCTCCAGAAGAGAGCCCCTGAGCCCTTCTTGAGGAGGGCGCCGGGCGCGCCTTCCTATGCGACGGAGGGAGGTGCCCCTGGAGCGGGCGCTGGTCCTGACATGGCTTATGCCGTGATGCCATCCTCCTGAGGTCCTGCACGACGCGGCTTCTTCTTCTTGGGGATGGCCTCCAGAGGGCCTTCATTTCTGCTGTCAGGGTCGTCGATTGCTGCGGCTTGAAAGGCATGCTCGAGGGAGCACACCGCATCCCTCTCTTCACACGGGACCGTGATGATTCCTCTGCTTCTTGACATCTTGAGAACGTTGTAGCCGTGATGAGTGACTGCCATGAACTTGGCCAGGGCTGGATACCCGAGGATGGCATTGTACGGTAGGCGGATGTGCGCGACGTTGAAGTCGATGAGCTCGGTGGGGTAGTTCTTGCGCTCACCGAAGGTGACAGGCAGGTGGACCTGCCCTATCGGCATGGTGGAGCCGCCAATCACTCCTGAGAAATGCTTGGTGGGCTGGAGCTGCTCATATGGCACTTGGAGGTTGTCGAACGTGTCGACAGACAGGACGTTGAGCCCTGCGATGCCATCGATGAGGGTCTTGGTGACCTGCACATTGCTGATGACTAGGGAACACAACATAGGGAGGGTGGATGCGGTGGCTGCGCACTTGAGTTGATCCGCCGAGTTGAAAGTGCTGGCGCATTGGGACCACCTGAGCGGGCGTGTGGCCTTGAGGTTGGGGAGCGCCGCGTTCACCTCACGAGCAAACTGGTTGAAGACGCGCTGAGAGGCTGGGGCCTGGGCGCCGCCCAAGATGCAGGATCGCGCGCGGCTCCTGGAAGCCCCCAGCCCCCTCGTCCTGGTGGTGGTCGCCGTTCCTTCTTGGTGGCGGCAGCGGGGGAAGACCGGCATTGCCCTGGGGGCGATCCTCACGAGGCGGGTCCCTCCAGGTGCCCTCACGAGGCTGGTCCTGCCAGCGGTCCTCACGAGGCCAGTTGCGCCACTCCTGGCGCGGGCCACGGCTGTCGCAGCATCCGCCTCCACGTCCTCCTCCGCGGCCGTAGCCCCGGTCATTGCGCTTGGGGCATCGACCATAGCGTCCTTCTTGTATGGCTCTAAGCTCTTGACAGTCGCTGGTGTTGTGGGTGTTCAGGTTGTGGAAGGCGCAGAACGGTCGGCCGTTCTTGGATGACTCGGGCTGATCTCTGCCCCGCTTGATGTCGGGCTCCACTACGAGCATAGCTACCTCCTTGCGCTTCACGTCCTTGGCCTTGGCCTTCTTCTCCTCCGCGCCCATGGCTGGCGACTCAAGGAGAGAGAGGCTCCCCTCCTCAGCTCTTGCACACTTGGTTGCTAGGTTGAACAGCTCCTGAGATGTGCAGAGCTCCTCGTGGATGGTGAGCTCTTCCTTCATCTTGACGTCACGGACGCCCTCGGAGAACGTGGAGATGATGGCCTCGTCCGTGACCTTGGCGATCTTGAGGCGGGTGTTGTTGAAGCGCTGGATGTACTTCTGGAGGGTCTCTCCTGGCTGCTGCCTGATGCGGTGTAGGTCACCCGCGGCCGGTGGGCGGTCGCGAGTGCCCTGGAAGTTGGCAACAAAGCGGTCATGCATCTCTTCCCAGGAGGAGATCGAGCCGTGCTGCAGGCTCAGGAGCCAGTAGCGAGCTCCATCCTTGAGAGCCATGGGAAACTAGTTCGCCATGACCTTTTTGTCGCCGTTGGCCGCTTCGATGCTCAGCTCATATTGCTGCAGGAACTCTCCGGGGTCAGTGGTACCGTCATAGCGAGGAGGCAGATCTGGCTTGAACTTGCCCGGCTAGGCGACGCTACGCAGCTCGGGAGTGAAGGCGCGGCAGCCAGCCGTGGTTGCCGGGGCCCGCTTCCGAGGTGGAGCTTGGTCTTGACGAGGTCCACGCTGCACCGCTGCGGGCGGTGCGCGGTCTTGACGAGGTGGCGCGGGGAGCGCAGGTGCAGCTTCTTGTGGCCGTGGAATTTTTTTGTAGCTTCTCTCTTCATGCGTCGGCGCCGGGCGCGGCGGATCACGTCGCAGAGCCGCGCGCCTTGGTGCCAAGGCGACATCTTGGGGCTGAGGCGGGGGAGGCACGCCATGAGCCCCGTCGCCCGTGGCTGGTTGAGAGGGAGGTAGAGAGTGGGACGGCGCCGGAGAGCCCCCTACAGCATGGAAGAGCTCGGCGACGCGGTCGAGCCACTCCTCGTAGAGGTCGTCGATGGGGCGGTAACGCAGGAGCTCGTTCGCCGCGAGGAGCGCGACCCGTGCCTCCATGGGAGCGCGGTGAGCGTGAGACGAAGAACCAGCAGGGGCCAGTGATGGAGTGGCGGTGCAGCCGTCCTACCGCACCGAAGGATGCAGCAAGGACACCTGTTGCTCGTTCCCCGCCGGGCCGGTGGCTGCGTTGGCGGTGGGAGATGGAGAACGGCGATGTGGCCCGCCGACGGGAGCCGTCTGTGCGACGCGGGCGGTGAGGGCTGCCCGACGCTCAGCTCGAGCACGGCGATTGTCCGCCACGGAGACGACGGAGCGACGGAGCGATGAACTGATGAAAGGGAAGCTACGGCACACCCCTACCTAGCACGCCAAATGTCGGATGTGGGGTTCCGGCAAACCCTTAAGGTTCGAACACTGGGGTGCGTGCGAAGTCTTTTCCTCCCACCGATCTACGCCCTAGCTCACTAAGATCTCGCGGACGAACTTGATGAACTCGCAACACAGAAAGACACAAGGTTTATACTAGTTCGGGCCACCGTTGTGATGTAATACCCTACTCCAGTGTGGTGGTGGTGGATTGCCTCTAAGGCTAATGATGAACAGTACAAGGGAAGAACAGCCTCCTGAGGTTGAGGTGTTCTTGAGCTCGCTAAGCTGTTGTGTGTGAGGATCGTCTGAATGACCCGTCCCTTGCTAGGGTGGTGGCTAATCCTATTTATATTGGCCCTGGTCCTCTTCCCAAATATCAAGTGAGGAGGGAGCCAACAATGGCGGGCCGATTTGAAGGGGGGCAGCTAGTACAAGCTATCCTGACAAAAGTGGTCTTCGCTTGCGAAAAGCTCTGTGGTGACGCCGTCTTGGGCTCCACGATGACGTCCGTCTTGCCGTCCTCCTGGTCTTGGTCTCGTTGCACCAATATAGCAACCTTTGCCTAATGTCTCGGTACTCTTCACCCGCGTTGGCCTCCTTAGCACCAAAGAGGAAACAAGAACGCTGTATGCACTGGCGCCCGCCTGGTATCGTGCATCACGGCTCATGTCACGAGGGTCTCGTGAGGTTTGCCCCGCCTTGATATCTCCGCTCCTCGTGAGCCTGCCTGGTAGGTCACTCTCGAGGATGCCTTGCATCGTCCGCCTCGCGAGGCTTGGACCCTCGCGAGGGTCTTGGATGCTTTGTTGGTGAAGATGGGTTGTACGGCCTGCAGGCTCGGCCATGCCGCGGGCCGCAGGCAGGCAAGTCTGGGACCCCGGTTCCCAGGACGCCGACAAATGTAATGCGAAGGATAAGAGTTGTGATGGGTACTTGGTATGTCTCGACTTGGCGTAGATCTCCCCGGCAACGGAGCCAGAAATCCTTCTTGCTACCTCTTGAGCACTACGTTGGTTTTCCCTTGAAGAGGAAAGGGTGATGCAGTAGAGCAGCGTAAGTATTTCCCTCAGTTTTTGAGAACCAAGGTATCAATCAGGTAGGATACCATGCGCAAGTCACCTCGTACCTACACAGACAAATAAGAACCTCGACCAACGCGATAAAGGGATTGTTAATCCCTTCATGGCCACTTCGAGGAGTGAGATCTGATAGAGATGATAATAATAAGATAAATGTTTTTGGTATTTTTATGATATAGATTGAAAGTAAAAGATATCAAAATAAAGTAGATTGGAAACTTGTATGATGGAGAATCGATCCGGGGGCCATAGGTTTCACTAGTGGCTTCTCTCAAGATAGCATAAGTATTACGCCGGGTGAACAAATTACTGTCGAGCAATTGATAGAAAAGCGAATAATTATGAGAATATCTAGGCATGATCATGTATACAGGCATCACGTCCGTGACAAGTAGACCGAAATGATTCTGCATCTACTACTATTACTCCACACATCGACCGCTATCCAACATGCATCTAGAGTATTAAGTTCATAAGAACAGAGTAACGCCTTAATCAAGATGACATGATGTAGAAGGATAAACTCATGCAATATGATATAAACCCCATGTTTTTATCCTCGATGGCAACAATAAAATATGTGTCGTTTCCCTTTCTTTCACTTGGATCGAGCACCGCAAGATTGAACCCAAAGCTAAGCACTTCTCCCATTGCAAGAAAGATCAATCTAGTAGGCCAAACCAAACTGATAATTTGAAGAGACTTAAAAAGATAAACCAATCATACATAAAAGAATTCAGAGAAGATTCAAATGTTGTTCATAGATAACTTGATCATAAACCCACAATTCATCGGATCTTGACAAACACAATGCAAAAGAAGATTACATCGAATAGATCTCCAAGATAATCGAGGAGAATTTGTATTGAGATCCAGAGAGAGAGAAGAAGCCATCTAGCTACTAGCTATGGACGCGAAGGTCTGAATTAACTAGTCACACATCGGAGGGGCCATGGAGTTGATGTAGAGGCCCTCCGTGATCAATGCCCCCTCTGGCGGAGCTCCGAAAAAGGCCCTAGGATGGGATCTCTTGGGTACAGAAGGTTGCGTCGGTGGAATTAGGTTTTCGTGGTGCTCCTGGATGTTTGCGGGTTATATGGATATATATAGGACGAAGAAGTAGGTCGGTGGAGCAACGAGGGGCCCACGAGGGTGGAGGGTGCGCCCCCTGCCTCATGGCCTCCTTGATTGTTTCCTGACGTCCACTCAAAGTCTCCTGGATCACGTTTTTTCCAAAAATAACGCTCCCGAAGATTTCATTCTGTTTGGACTCCGTTTGATATTCCTTTTCGGCGAAACTCTAAAATAGGCAAAAACAGCAATTTGGGATGGGCGCCCGGTTAATAGGTTAGTCCTAAAAATAATATAAAAGTGTAAAAATAAGCCCATTAACAACTAAAGTAGATAATATAATAGCATGGAGCAATAAAAAATTAGAGATACGTTGGAGACGTATCAAGCATCCCCAAGCTTAATTCCTGCTCGTCCTCGAGTAGGTAAATGATAAAACAGAATTTTTGATGTGGTATGCTTCCTAACATATTTCTCAATGTAATTTTTCTTTATTGTGGCATGAATGTTCAGATTCGAAAGATTCAAGATAAAATTTTAATATTGACACAGAAATAATAATACTTCAAGCATACGAACTAAGCAAACATGTCTTCTCAAAATAACATGGCCAAAGAAAGTTATCCCTACAAAATCATATAGTCTGGCTATGCTCTATCTTCATCACACAAAATATTAAATCATGCACAACCCCGATTACAAGCCAAGCAATTGTTTCATACTTTTAATGTTCTCAAACTTTTTCAATCTTCACACAATATATGAGTGTGAGCCATGGATATAGCACTATGGTGGAATAGAATGGTGGTTGTGGAGAAGACAAAAAAAGGAGAAGATAGTCTCACATCAACTAGGCGTATCAACGGGCTATGGAGATGCCCATCAATAGATATCAATGTGAGTGAGTAGGGATTGCCATGCAACGGATGCACTAGAGCTATAAGTGTATGAAAGCTCAACAAAAGAAACTAAGTGGGTGTGCATCTAGCTTGCTTGCTCACGAAGACCTAGGGCAATTTGAGGAAGCCCATCATTGGAATATACAAGCCAAGTTCTATAATGTAAAATTACCACTAGTTTATGAAAGTGACAACATAAGTGACTCTCTATCATGAAGATCATGGAGCTACTTTGAAGCACAAGTGTGGAAAAAGGATACTAAAATTGTCCCTTCTCTCTTTTTCTCTCATTTCATTTTTATCTTTTTCTTGTTTGGGCCTTCTTTTTTAATTGCCTCTTTTTTTTCTTTTTTTTTCATTCGGAGTCTCATCCTGACTTGTGGGGGAATCATAGTCCCCATCATCCTTTCCTCACTGGGACAACGCTCTAATAATGATGATCATCACACTTCTTTTTACTTACAACTCAAGAATTACAACTCAATACTTAGAACAAAATATGACTCTATGTGAATGACTCCGACGGTGTACCGGGATATGCAATGAATCAAGAGTGACATGTATGAAAGAATTATGAATGGTGTCTTTGCCACAAATACGATGTCCACTACATTATCATGCAAAGCAATATGACAATGATGAAGCGTTTCATAACAGGCGGAACGGTGGAAGTTGCATGTCAATACATCTCGGAATGGCTATCGAAATGCCATAATAGGTAGGTACGGTGTCTGTTTTGAGGAAGGTATATGGTGGGTTTATGGTACCAGCGGAAGTTGCATGGTACTAGAGAGGCTAGCAAATCTAGAAGCGTGAGGGTGCGTACAATCCATGGACTCAACATTAGTCATAAAGAACTCACATACTTATTGCAAAAATCTATTAGTTATCAAAACAAAGTACTACGCGCATGCTCCTAGGGGGATATATTGGTAGGAAAAGACCATAGCTCATCCCCGACCGCCACTCATAAGGAAGGCAATCAATAAATAAATCATGCTCCGACTTCATCACATAACGGTTCACCATACGTGCATGCTACGGGAATCAAAAACTTCAACGCAAGTATTACTCAAATTCACAACTACTCAACTAGCATGACTCTAATATCACCATCTCCATATCTCAAAACAATCATCAAGTATCAAACTTCTCTTAGTATTCAATGCACTTGTATGAAAGTTTTATTATGCCTAAAAGAAAATTGTCATGTTGTTCTAAAGGACACTCATAATAATATAAGTGAATCATCATATATCAATTATTTCTATAAAATAGAACCACCGCCGTGCTCTAAAAGATATAAGAGAAGCACTAGAGCAAAAACTATATAGCTCAAAAGATATAAGTGAAGCACATAGAGTATTCTAATAAATTCCAATTCATGTGTGTCTCTCTCAAAAGGTGTGTACAACAAGTATGATTGTGGTAAACTAACAAGAAAAGACTCAAATCATACAAGACGCTCCAAGCAAAACACATATCATGTGATGAATAAAAATATAACTCCAAGTAAAGTTATAGATGGACGAAGACGAAAGAGGGGATGCCTTCTGGGCATCCCCAAGCTTAGGATTTTTGGTGTCCTTGGATTTTTCCTTCGGGTGCCGTGGGAATCCCCAAGATTAGCCTCTTGCCACTCCTTGTTCCATAATCCATCAAATCTTTACCCAAAACTTGAAAACTTCACAACACAAAACTTAAAAGAAAATCTTCGTGAGCTCCGTTAGTAAAAGAAAACAAACCACCACTTCAAGGTACTGTAATGAACTCATTATTTATTTATATTGGTGTTAAACCTACTGTATTCCAACTTTTCTATGGTTCATAAACTCTATTACTAGCCATAGATTCATCAAAATAAGCAAACAACACACGAAAAACAGAATCTGTCAAAAACAGAACAGTCTGTAGTAATCTGTAGGTTTCGAATACTTCTGGAACCCCAAAAATTCTAAAATAAATTGCTGTACGTGAGGAATTTATCTATTAATCATCTGCAAAAAGAATTAACTAAATAGCACTCTAAAATAAAAAAGGCAGCAATTCTCGTGAGCGCTAAATTTCTGTCTTTTACAGCAAGATCAAAAGACTTTTCCCAAGTCTTCCCAACGGTTCTACTTGGCACAAACACTAATTAAACACAAAAAACCCAACCAAACCAGAGGCTATATAAATTATTTATTACTAAACATGAGCAAAAAGCAAGGAATAAAAATAAAATTGGGTTGCCTCCCAACAAGCGATATCGTTTAACGCCCCTAACTAGGCATAAAAGCGAGGATATACCTAGGTATTGCCATCTTTGGTAGGCAATTCTTCAATAAGACACCTATAACTCCTACGAATTTCTTTCTTTTTATTAATTATCAAACTCCTAGGCATGAAATCGAGAAAATCATTTGTAGCAAAAGGTTTCTTCAGGAAAGTGAGAAAGTTGGGGTGAACACTTATGGATTTGAGGTCCGCATTTCCTTACTAGAAGTTTCACCCTTATTTTTAGGAACATACATCAATTTGGCAATCTTAGCATTAGAAGGAGTATTTTAAAGGAAGAAAAGGCAGACCCTAGGTTGGTAATAATATCCTCAATTTTATCAATTCTAGTGGAATCTTGATCTATCTTTTCATTAACCATAGGTTCCTTTTCTTTAAAAAAATTAAGAGCAACGCCTAACTTAGAACCGCATTGGGTAATTTGGTTATGGATCTTTCTATCCAAATTTTCAATCAACTCTATGGTGGAAACTTTATTTTTAATAATTTCAAGCAGTTGCATCACATGATCCAAAGTTAAAATAGTTCCATTAACCAAAAGAGGTGGTGGGCCAAACAAAACTATCATGGCATTATAAGAATCAAAAGTATGGCTCCCCTAGAAATTTCCTCCGGTAATGGTACCAAGAATATATCTATACCAAGGAGTGATGCCTACATAAAAATTGCGAAGAAGAACGGAAGTAGATTGCTTCCTAGTAGATCTATTTTGAACATTGCAAATTTTGTACCAAGCATCTTTTAGATTTTCTCCCTCCCTTTGTTTAAAATTAAAAACTTCATTCTCGGGAGACAAAGAAGTAGATAAAGGACTAGCCATAACGACGAAGCAAGTGGAAAAGAGGCGAACGGAATGAGGGCGAATAGAACGGCAAGGGTGAAGTGGGGGAGAGTAAAATGAGAGGCAAATGGCAAATAATGTAATGCGATGGATAAGAGTTGTGATGGGTACTTGGTATGTCTTGACTTGGCATAGATCTCCCCGTCAACGACGCTAGAAATCCTTCTTGATACCTCTTGAACACTGCATTGGTTTTCCCTTGAAGAGGAAAGGGTGATGCAGTAGAGCAGCGTAAGTATTTCCCTCAATTTTTGAGAACCAAGGTATCAATCCAGTAGGAGACCATGCGCGAGTCAACTCGTACCTACACACACAAATAAGAACCTCACAACCAACGTGATAAAGGGGTTGTCAATCCCTTTATGGCCACTTGCAAGAGTGAGATCTGATAGAGATGATAATAATAAGATAAATGTTTTTGGTATTTTTATGATATAGATTGAAAGTAAAAGATAGCAAAATAAAGTAGATTGGAAACTTCTATCATGGAGAATAGACCCGGGGGCCATAGGTTTCACTAGTGGCTTCTCTCAGGATAGCATAAGTATTACGGTGGGTGAACAAATTACTGTCGAGCAATTGATAGAAAAGCGAATAATTATGAGAATATCTAGGCATGATCATGTATATAGGCATCACGTCCGTGACAAGTAGACCGAAATGATTCTGCATCTACTACTATTACTCCACACATCGACCGCTATCCAGCATGCATCTAGAGTATTAAGTTCATAAGAACAGAGTAACGCCTTAAGGAAGATGATATGATGTAGAGTGATAAACTTATGCAATATGATATAAACCCCATCTTTTTATCCTCGATGGCAACAATACAATACGTGTCGTTTCCCTTTCTGTCACTTGGATCGAGCACCGCAAGATTGAACCCAAAGCTAAGCACTTCTCGCATTGCAAGAAAGATCAATCTAGTAGGCCAAACCAAACTGATAATTTGAATAGACTTGCAAAGATAAGCCAATCATACATAAAAGAATTCAGAGAAGATTCAAATATTGTTCATAGATAAACTTGATCATAAACCCACAATTCATCGGATCTCGACAAACACACTGCAAAAGAAGATTACATTGAATAGATCTCCAAGAGAATCACGGAGAACTTTGTATTGAGATCCAAAGAGAGAGAAGAAGCCATCTAGCTACTAGCTATGGACCCGAAGGTCTAAAGTAAACTACTCACACATCATCGGAGTGGCCATGGAGTTGATGTAGAGGCCCTCCGTGATCAATGCCCCCTCCGGCGGAGCTCCGGAAAAGGCCCCAGGATGGGATCTCTTGGGTACAGAAGGTTGCGGCAGTGGAATTAGGTTTTTGTGGTGCTCTTGGATGTTTGCGGGGTATATGGATATATATAGGAGGAAGAAGTAGGTCGGTGGAGCAACGAGGGGCCCACGAGGGTGGAGGGCGCGCCCCCCTGCCTCATGGCCTCCTCGATTGTTTCTTGATGTCCACTCCAAGTCCCCTGGATCACGTTTGTTCCAAAAATAACGCCCCCGAAGGTTTCATTCCGTTTGGACTCTGTTTGATATTCCTTTTCAGTGAAACTCTACAATAGGCGAAAAAATAACAATTTGGGATGGGCCTCCGGTCAATAGGTTTGTCCCAAAAGTAATATAAAAGTGTAAAAATAAGCCCATTAACATCTAAAATAGATAATATAATAGCATGGAGCAATCGAAAATTATAGATACGTTGGGGACGTACCAGGAGGACCCCGTTCTCTAGGAACTCCGAGATGGGAAGGGCCCAGGATGGTGCCGTCACCACGGCAAAGATGGCCACTATTTTGGGTTTCGGGTCGGCGGCCTCCGAGCCGGGTTCAGCACCCCCCGGGCCGGGTTCGGCAGTCGTCGGGCCGGGTTGAGGCGTGGCTGGGTCGGATGGAGCAGTCCCCGGGCGGGGTTGAGGCGCGGCCGGGTCGGATGGAGCAGTCCCCGGGGTGGGTTGAAGCGTTGCTAGGTCAGATGGAGCAGTCCCTGGGTCGGGTTGAGGCGCGGCCGGGTCGCCCGAAATGTGGATGGACTCGGAGTCCGGACGGCTTGACGGACGACTTGTGTAGGTGCTCGAGGGAGATGCCAGGACCAGGATGAGGCGATCTTGGCGAGCATGTCAGCCGCCTCATTCTCCGCGCGTGGGACGTGGAGGAACTCACAGCCTTCGAAGAATCCGGACAGCTTCTGGACGAGGAAGCGGTAGCTTACCATGTTGGAGTCGTGCGCGTCCCATTCGCCCGAGCACTGCTGCACCACTAGGTCTGAGTCACCATAGCACAGGATACGCCGGATGCCGAGTTCCTTGGCGAGCCGGAGGCCGTGCACAAGGGCTTCGTACTTGGCGACGTTGTTGGAGGCAGGGAAGTGGATCTGTAGTACATACTTAAGTCGGTCGCCCTTGGGGGAGGACAGAACAATGCCGACCCCCAGGCCGAGTCACATCTTTGAGCCGTCGAAGTGCATGCACCAATGCTTAGAGTCCGGTGGCGATGGCATGTACTGGGTTTCAGTCCAGTCGACGAGGAAGTCGGCCAAAGCTTGGGACTTGATTGTGGTGCGGGGCTCGTAGAGGATGGTATGGCCGACTAGCTCGAGCGCCCACTTGGTGACTCGGCCAGAGGCATCACTGTTGGGGAACGTAGTAATTTCAAAAAAAATCCTACGCACACACAGGATCATGGTGATGCATAGCAACAAGAGGGGAGAGTGTGTCGACGTACCCTCGTAGACCGAATGCGGAAGCGTTATCACAACGCGGTTGATGTAGTCGTACGCCTTCATGATCCGACTGATCCAAGTACCGAACGCATGGCACCTCCGAGTTTTGCACACGTTCAACTCGATGACGTCCCGTGAGCCCTGCTACCTCTTGAGCACTGCGTTGGTTTTCCCCAAAGAGGAAGGGATGATGCAGCAAAGTAGCGTAAGTATTTCCCTAAGTTTTGAGAACCAAGGTATCAATCCAGTAGGAGGCTACGCGCGAGTCCCTCGCACCTGCACAAAACATATAAATCCTTGCAACCAATGCAAATAGGGGTTGTCAATCCCTATAGGGCCACATATGAGAGTGAGATCTGATAGATATGATAAGATAATAATTTTGGTATTTTTATGATAAAAGATGCAAAGTAAAATAAAGGCAAAGTAAATAGCAAAGGAAATAACTAAGTAGTAGGAGATCAATATGATAATGATAGACCCGGGGGTCATAAATTTCACTAGTGACCTCTCTCAAGAGAATAAATATTCTATGGTGGGTGAACAAATTACTGTTGAGAAATTGATAGAATTGAGCATAGTTATGAGAATATCTAGGTATGATCATGTATATATGCATCACTTCCGAGACAAGTAGACCGACTGCTGCCTGCATCTACTACTATTACTCCACTCATCGACCACTATCCAGCATGCATCTAGAGTATTAACTTAAAAACAAAGTAACGCCTTAAGCAAGATGACATGATGTAGAGGGATGGACTCATGCAATATGAAGAAAACCCCATCTTGTTATCCTCGATGGCAACAATACAATACGTGCCTTGCTGCCCTTACTATCACCGGGAAAGGACACCGCAAGATTGAACCCAAAGCTAAGCACTTCTCCCATTACAAAGAAATATCAATCTAGTAGGCCCAACCAAACTGATAATTCGAAGAGACTTTCAAAGATAACCAATCATGCATAAAAGAATTAAGAGAAGATTCAAATATTATTCATAGATAGACTTGATCATAAACCCACAATTCATCGGTCTCAACAACCACGCCGCAAAAAGAAGATTACATCGAATAGATCTCCACAAGAGAGGGGGAGAACATTGTATTGAGATCCAAAAAGAGAGAAGAAGCCATCTAGCTACAAACTATGGACCCGTAGGTATGAGGTGAACTACTCACACTTCATCGGAGGGGCTATGGTGTTGATGTAGAAGCCCTCCGTGATTGATGCCCCCTCCGGCGAAGCTCCGGAACAGGCCCCAATATGGGATCTCGTGGATACATAAAGGTACGGCGCTGGAATTAGGGATTTGGCTCCTCTTCTGATCGTTTGGGGGTACATGGATATATATAGGAGGAAGGAGTACGTCGGTGGAGCAATAGGGGGCCCACGAGGGTGGAGGGCGCACCTGGTGGGGGTGGGCGTGCCCCCTACCTCGTGGCACTCTGTTTTATTTCTTGACGTAGGGTCCAAGTCTCTCTGGTCTTATTCGTTGAGAAAATCACGTTCCTGAAGGTTTCATTCCGTTTGGACTCCATTTGATATTGCTTTTCTTTGAAACCCTAAAAACAGGCAAAAACAACAATTCTGGGCTGGGCCTCCGGTTAATAGGTTAGTCCCAAAAATAATATAAAAGTGGATAATAAAGCCCAATAATGTCCAAAACAGTAGATAATATAGCATGGAGCAATCAAAAATTATAGATACATTGGAGATGTATCAAGCATCCCCAAGCTTGATTCCTGCTCGTCCTCGAGTAGGTAAATGATAAAAACAGAATTTTTGATGCGGAGTGCTACTTGGCATAATTTTAATGTAATTCTTCTTAATTGTCGTATGAATATTCAGATCCGAAAGATTCAAGACAAGAGTTTATATGGACATAAAAATAATAATAGTTCAAGCATACTAACTAAGCAATTATGTCTTCTCAAAATAACATGGCCAAAGAAAGTTCATCCCTACAAAATCATATAGTTTAGTCATGTTTCATCTTCGTCACACAAGAATGCTCTCATCATGCACAACCCCGATGACAACCCAAGCAATTGTTTCATACTTTAGTAATCTCAAACCTATAAACATTCACGCAATATATGAGCGCGAGCCATGGACATAGCACTATGGGTGGAATAGAATGTAATGAGGGGAGTTATGTGGAGAAGACAAAAAGGGAGAAAGTCTCACATCAACGAGGCTAATAAATGGGCTATGGAGATGCCCACCGATTGATGCTAATGCAAGGAGTAGGGATTGCCATGCAACAGATGCACTAGAGCTATAAATGTATGAAAGCTCAACAAAAGAAACTAGTGGGTGTGCATCCAACTTGCTTGCTCACGAAGACCTAGGGTACTTGAGGAGGCCCATTGTTGGAATATACAAGCCAAGTTCTATAATGAAAAATTCCCACTAGTATATGAAAGTGCCAAAACAAGAGACTCTCTAACATGAAGATTAAGGTGCTACTTTGAAGCACAAGTGTGGCAAAGGATAGTAACATTGTCCCTTCTCTCTTTTTCTCTCATTTTTTTCCTTTTTTTGGGCCTTCTCCTTTTTATGGCCTTTTCTCTTTTTTTATTCCTCACTTGGGACAATGCTCTATAAAATGATGATCATCACACTTCTATTTATTTACAACTCAATGATTGCAACTCGGTACTAGAACAAAAGATGACTCTATATGAATGCCTCCGGCGGTGTACCGGAATATGCAATGGACCAAGAGTGACATGTATGAAAGAATTATGAACGGTGGCTTTGCCACAAATACCATGTCAACTACATGATCATGCTAAGCAATATGACAGTGATGAATGTGTCATGATGAACGGAATGATGGAAAGTTGCATGGCAATATATATCGGAATGGCTATGGAAATGCCATAATAGGTAGGTATGGTGGCTGTTTTGAGGAACATATAAGGAGGTTTATGTGTGAAAGAGCGTATCATATCACGGGGTTTGGATGCACCGGCGAAGTTTGCGCCAACTCTCATTGTGAGAAAGGGCAATGCACGGTACCGAAGAGGCTAGCAAGGATGGAAGGGTGAGAGTGCGTATAATCCATGGACTCAACATTAGTCATAAAGAACTCACATACTTATTGCAAAAATCTACAAGTCATCAAAAACCTCGGCACTACACGCATGCTCCTAGGGGGATAGATTGGTAGGAAAAGACCATCGCTCGTCCCCGACCGCCACTCATAAGGAAGACAATCGAATAACACCTCATGTTTCAAATTTGTTGCATAACGTTTACCATACGTGCATGCTATGGGACTTGCAAACTTCAACACAAGTATTTCTCAATTTCACAACTACTCAACTAGCACGACTTTGATATTATTACCTCCATATCTCAAAACAATCATCAAGCATCAAACTTCTCTTAGTATTCAAAACACTCTTAAGAAAATTTTACTAACTTTGAATACCTAGCATATTAGGATTTTAAGCAAATTACCATGTTATTAAGACTCTCAAAATAGTCTAAGTGAAGCATGAGAGATCAATGGTTTCTATAAAACAAATCCACCACCGTGCTCTAAAAGATATTAGTGAAGTACTAGAGCAAAATTATATAACTCAAAAGATATAAGCGAAGCACATAGAGTATTCTAACAAATTCCAAATCATGTATGGCTCTCTCAAAAGGTGTGTACAGCAAGGATGATTGTGGTAAACTAAAAAGCAAAGACTCAAATAATACAAGACGCTCCAAGCAAAACACATATCATGTGGCGAATAAAAATATAGCTCCAAGTAAAGTTACCGATAGGAGTAGACAAAAGAGGGGATGCCTTCCGGGGCATCCCCAAGATTTGGCTTTTAGGTGTCCTTAGATTATCTTGGGGGTGAAATTGGCATCCCCAAGCTTAGGCTCTTTCCACATCTTGTTCCATAATCCATCAAATCTTTACCCAAAACTTGAAAACTTCACAACACAAAACTTAAAGTAGAAAATCTCGTGAGCTCCGTTAGCGAAAGAAAGTAAAAGACCACTTAAAGGTACTGTAATGAACTCATTCTTTATTTATACTGTTGTTATACCTACTGTATTCCAACTTCTCTATGGTTTATAAACTATTTTACTAGCCATAGATTCATCAAAATAAGCAAACAACACACGAGAAACAGAATCTGTCAAAAACAGAACAGTCTGTAGTAATCTGTATCTAGCACAAAATCTGTAACCCCAAAAATTCTAAAATAAATTTATGGACGTGAGGAATTTATCTATTAATCATCTTCAGAAAGAATTAACTAAATATCACTCTTCAAATAAAAATGACAGCAGTTTTCGTGAGCGCTAAAGTTTCTGTTTTTTACAGCAAGTTCAACAAGACTTTCCCCAAGTCTTCCCAACGGTTCTACTTGGCACAAACACTAATTAAACACAAAAAACACAACCAAAACAGAGGCTAGATAAACTATTTATTACTAAACAGGATCAAAAAGAAAGGAATAAAAATAAAATTAGGTTGCCTCCCAACAAGCGCTATCGTTTAACGCCCCTAGCTAGGCATAACAAGCAAGAATAGATCTAGGTATTGCCATCTTTGGTTTTCAACTTTTTAGCGGAATCAAGCTCGAATCCGGGAGGTTCTTTATGTTTCCCTTCATATTCTGAAATGTTTAGATCTAATGAAACCAACCGCTTATTGCAAAGGGTAATCAACATATTCATGCGGTGAAAATTTCCACTAATGTTCTTAAGAGGTTCAAGAGATTTCTGCAAGATTTTAGTAACTTCACAAAAAATTTCAAAAACTTGTGTCTCTTCCTGAGTAGGATTAGGCCCCTTTTGTTGAGGTAGTGTTCCCACTATAACCTCTATAATTTCAAGTGCAATATGGGGATCGATTTCAATAAATATGCCTTTGGCAACACAATCAAAGAGTTGTCTATGAGACATATTTAATCCAACATAAAAATTGCGAAGCAAAATTCTCAGGTTTATTTCAGAGGTACAATTACGATAAGACTCCATTATTCTCAACAGGCATCTTTTAAGTTTTCTCCTAGTCTCTGTTTAAAGTGAAAGATTTCAAACTCAGGAGTCAACAGAGAAGATAAGGGACTAGCCATAACGACAAGCAAACAGACTAACACACAAGCAAACAAAAAGCAAGCGAACAAAAAGAGGAAAATAGAGAGGGGGGATAGAGAGAGGGCGAATAAAATGGCAAGGGTGAAGTGGGGGAGAGGAAAACGAGAGGCAAATGGCAAATAATGTAATGCGGGAGATAAGGGTATGTGATGGGTACTTGGTATGTTGACTTTTGCATAGACCTCCCTAGCAACGGCGCCAGAAATCCTTCTTGCTGCCTCTTGAGCACTGGGTTGGTTTTCCCCGAAGAGGACGGGATGATGCAGTAAAGTAGCGTAAGTATTTCCCTCAGTTTTTGATAACCAAGGTATCAATCCAGTAGGAGGCTATGCGCGAGTCCCTCGCACCTGCACAAAACAAATAAATCCTCGCAACCAACGCAAATAGGGGTTGTCAATTCCTATAGGGCTGCTTACGAGCGTGAGATCTGATAGATATGATAAGATAATATTTTTGGTATTTTTATGATAAAAGATGCAAAGTAAAATAAAGGAAAAGTAAATACCAAAGGAAATAACTAAGTAGTAGGAGATCAATATGATAAAGATAGACCCGGGGGCCATAGGTTTCACTAGTGGCTTCTCTCAGGAGCGTAAATATTCTATGGTGGGTGAACAAATTACTGTTGAACAATTGACAGAATTGAGCATAGTTATGAGAATATCTAGGTATGATCATGTATATAGGTATCATGTCCGAGACAAGTAGACCGACTCCTGCCTGCATGTACTACTATTACTCCACTCATGGACCGCTATCCCGCATGCATCTAGAGTATTAAGTTAAAAACAGAGTAACGCCTTATGCAAGATGACACGATGTAGAGGGATAGACTCATGCAATATGAAGAAAACCCCATCTTGTTATCCTCGATGGCAACAATACAATACGTGCCTTGCTGCCCTTACTGTCACCGGGAAAGGACAACGCAAGATTGAACCCAAAGATAAGCACTTCTCCCATTGCAAGAAAGATCAATCTAGTTGGCCAAACCAAACTGATAATTCGAAGAGACTTGCAAAGATAACCAATCATACATGAAAGAATTCATAGAAGATTCAAATATTATTCATAGATAGACTTGATCACAAACCCACAATTCATCGGTCTCAACAAACACACCGCAAAAATAAGATTACATCGAATAGATCTCCACAAGAGAGGGGGAGAACATTGTATTGA
Source organism: Triticum dicoccoides (assembly GCF_002162155.2). Lineage (NCBI taxonomy): Eukaryota > Viridiplantae > Streptophyta > Magnoliopsida > Poales > Poaceae > Triticum > Triticum dicoccoides. The sequence continues at coordinate 333,935,780 of NC_041392.1, read as the reverse complement.
GATCCAAAAAGAGGGAAGAAGCCATCTAGCTACTAACTATGGACCCGTAGGTCTGAGATGAACTACTCACACTTCATCGGAGGGGCTATGGTGTTGATGTAGAAGCCCTCCATGATCGATGCCCCCTCCGGCAGAGCTCCGGAACAGGCCCCAAGATGGGATCTCGGGATACAGAAAGTTACGGCAATTGAATTAGGGTTTTGGCTCCTCTTCTGATTGTTTGGGGGTACGTGGATATATATAGGAGGAAGGAGTACGTCGGTGGAGCAACAGGGGGCCCACGAGGGTGGAGGGCGTGCCTGGTGGGGGTGGGCGCGCCCCCCTACCTCGTGGCCTCCTGTTTTATTTCTTGACGTAGGGTCCAAGTCTCTCTAGTCTTATTAGTTGAGAAAATCACGTTCCCGAAGGTTTCATTCTGTTTGGACTCCGTTTGATATTCCTTTTCGTCGAAACCCTAAAACAGGCAAAAAACAACAATTCTGGGCCGGGCCTCCGGTTAATAGGTTAGTCCCAAAAATAATATAAAAGTGGATAATAAAGCCCAATAATGTGCAAAACAGTAGATAATATAGCATGGAGCAATCAAAACTTATAGATACGTTGGAGACGTATCAAGCTCAGATCCAGCAAAGCTTCATAGGAGATTTTCGTCAGCACAACGACGTGGTGACGGTGATGATGATGCGACCGACGCAGGGCTTCGCATAAGAACCGCTTTGATATGATCGAGGTGGATTATGGTGGAGGGGGGCACCGCACACGGCTAAGAGATCAATGATCAATTGTTGTGTCTTTGGGGTGCCCCCTACCCCTATATATAAAGGAGGGGAGGAGGAGAGGGCCGGCCAAGGGGAGAGGCGCGCCCAAGGAGGGGCAATCCTACTCCAAGTAGGTATGCCCCCTCTTTCCTAGTCCTAGTAGGAGGAGGGGAAGGAAAGACTGGGCCTGGCCCCCTTGCCCTAACCAATTCGGTTTGGGCCTTGGGGGCGCGCCCCACACTCCCCTTGCTGCCCTCTATTTCCACCAAGGCCCATGTAGGCCCATTAAGCCAACTGGGGAGTTCCGGTAACCCCCCGGTTCTCCGGTATATGTCTGAAACCTTCCGGAACCTTTCTGGTGTCCCAACATAGTCGTCCAATATATAGATCTTTACGTCTCGACCATTTTGAGACTCCTCGTCATGTACATGATCATATCCGGGACTCCAAACTACCTTCGGTACATAAAAACACAAAAACTCATAATACTGATCATCACCGAACTTTAAGCGTGCGCACCCTACGGGTTCGAGAACTATGTAGACGTGACCGAGACACGTCTCCGATCAATAACCAATAGCGGAACCTAGATGCTCATATTGGCTCCCACATATTCTACGAAGATCTTTATCGATCAAAACGCATGACAACATACATTGTTCCCTTTGTCATCAGTATGTTACTTGCCCGAGATTCAATCGTCGGTATCTCAATACCTAGTTCAATCTTGTTACTAGAAAGTCTCTTTACTCGTTCCGTAATACATCATCCCGCGACTAACTCATTAGTTACAATGCTTGCAAGGCTTACAGTGATGTGCATTACCGAGTAGGCCCAGAGATACCTCTCCGACAATCGGAGTGACAAATCCTAATCTCGAAATACCCCAACTCAACAAGTACCTTTGGAGACACCTGTATAGCACCTTTATAATCACCCAGTTACGTTGCGACATTTGGTATCACACAAAGTGTTCCTCCGGTAAATGGGTGTTGCATAATCTCATAGTCATAGGAACATTTATAAGTCATGAAGAAAGCAGTAGCAACAAACTAAACGATCATTGTGCTAAGCTAATGAAATGGGTCAAGTCGATCACATCATTCTCCTAATGATGTGATCTCGTTAATCAAATGACAACTCATGTCTATGGCTAGGAAACGTAACCATCTTTAATCAACAAGCTAGTCAAGTAGAGGCATACTAGTGACACTCTGTTTGTCTATGTATTCACACATGTATCATGTTTCTGGTTAATACAATTCTAGCATGAATAATAAACATTTACATTGATATAAGGAAATAAATAATAACTTTATTATTGCCTTTAGGGCATATGTCCTTCAGTCTCCCACTGGCACTAGAGTGAATAATCTTGTTCACATCTTTATGTGATTAACACCAAAGATTGATCATGTTTTTCTTATGAGAGAAATTTAGACTATGGGTTTGCAACATTTAGATCCGTATGTATTTCGCAAATTTCTTTGTCTACAATGCGCTGCACGGAGCTACTCTAGCTAATTGCTCCCACTTTCAATATGTATCCAGATCGAGACTTAGAGTCATCTAGATCGATGTAAAAAGCTTGCATGGACGTAACTCTTTACGACGAACTCTTTTATAACCACCATAACTGAGAAATATTTCCTTAGTCCTCTAAGGATAATTTTGACCGTTGTCTAGTGATCTACTCCTAGATCTTTATTGTACTCCCTTGCCAGAATCATGCTAAGGTATACAATAGGACTGGTAAACAACATAGCATACTTTATAGAACCTATGACTAAGGCATATGGAATGACTTTTCATTCTCTTTCTATTTTATGATGTGGTTGGGTTTTGAGTCTTTACACAACTTCACACCTTGCAACACAGGCAAGAACTTCTTCTTTGACTGTTCCATTTTGAACTACTTCAAAATCTTGTCAAGGTATGTACTCATTGAAAAAACTTATCAAGCGTCTTGATCTATCTCTATAGATCTTGACGCTCAATGTGTAAGCAGCTTCATCGAGGTCTTTCTCTGAAAAACTCTTTTCAAACACTCCTTTATGCTTTCCAGAAAATTCTACATTATTTCCGATCAACAATATGTCATTCACATATACTTATCAGAAATGCTATAGTGCTCCCACTCACTTTCTTGTAAATACAGGCTTCACCGCAAGTCTGTATAAAACCATACACTTTGATCACTTTATCAAAGCATATATTCCAACTCCAAGATGCTTGCACCAGTCCATAGATGGATCGCTGGAGCTTTCTCACTTTGTTAGCACCTTTTAGGATTGACAAAACCTTCTGGTTGCATCATATACAACTCTTCTTTAAGAAATCCATTAAGGAATACAGTTTTGACATCCATTTGCTTGATTTCATAAAATGCGGAAACTGCTAACATGATTTAGAAGGACTTTTAAGCATCGATACGAGTGAGAAAATCTCATCGTAGTCCACACCTTGAACTTGTCGAAAACATTTTGCGACAATTCGAGCTTTGTAGATAGTAACACTACTATCAGCGTCCGTCTACCTCTTGAAGATCCATTTATTCTTAATGACTCAACAATCATCGGGCAAGTCAATCAAAGTCCATACTTTGTTCTCATACATGGATCCCATCTCATATTTCATGGCCTCAAGACATTTCGCGGAATCTGGGCTCATCATCGCTTCCTCATAGTTCGTAGGTTCGTGATGGTCTAGTAACATGACTTCTAGAAAGGATTGCCGTACCATTCTGGTGCTGACCATACTCTGGTTGTCTTACGAGGTTTGGTAGTAACTTGATCTGGAGTTTCATGATCATCATCATTAGCTTCCTTACTAATTGGTGTAGAGATCACTGGAACTGATTTCTGTGATGAACTATTTTCCAATTCGGGAGAAGGTACAATTGCGTCATCAAGTTCTACATTCCTCCCACTCACTTCTTTCGAGAGGAACTCCTTCTCTAGAAAGGATCCACTTTTAGCAAAATAGATCTTGCCTTTGGATATGTGATAGAAGGTGTAACCAACAGTTTCCTTTGGGTATTCTATGAAGACACATTTCTCCGATTTGGGTTTGAGCTTATCAGGTTGAAACTTTTTCACATAAGCATCGCAGCCCCAAACTTTAAGAAACGACAGCTTAGGTTTCTAGCCAAACCACAGTTCATATGGTGTCATCTCAACGGATTTAGATGGTGCCCTATTTAACGTGAATGCAGCTGTCTGTAATGCATAACCCCAACATGATAGTGATAAATCAGTAAGAGACATCATAGATCGCACCATATCTAATAAAGTAAGGTTATGACGTTCGGACACACCATTACGCTGTGGTGTTCCGGGTGGCATGAGTTGCAAAACTATTTCACATTGTTTCAAATGAAGACCAAACTCGTAACTCAAATATTCTCCTCCACGATCAGATTGCAGAAACTTTATTTTCTTGTTATGATGATTTTCCACTTCACTCTAAATTCTTTGAACTTTTCAAATGTTTGAGACTTATGTTTCATCAAGTAGATATACCCATATCTGCTCATATCATCTGTGAAGGTCAGAAAATAATGATACCCGCTGCGAGCCTCAACACTCATCGGACCACATACATCAGTATGTAGTATTTCCAATAAGTGAGTTGCTCGCTCCATTGTTCCGGAGAACGGAGTCTTAGTCATCTTGCCCATGAGGCATGGTTCGCAAGCATCAACTGATTCATAATCAAGTGATTCCAAAAACCCCATCAGCATGGATTTTCTTCATGCGCTTTACACCAATATGACCTAAATGGCAGTGCAACAAATAAGTTGCACTATCATTATTAACTTTGCATCTTTTGGCTTCAATATTATGAATATGTGTATCACTACGATCGAGATTCAATAAACCATTCACCTTGGGTGTATGACTATTGAATGTTTTATTCATGCAAATAGAACAACAATTATTCTCTGACTTTAAATGAATATCCGTATTGCAATAAACATGATCAAATCATATTCATGCTTAACGCAAACACCAAATAACATTTATTTAGGTTCAACACTAATCCCGAAAGTATAGGGAGTGTGCGATGATGATCATATCAATTTTCGAACCACTTCCAACACACATCGTCACTTCACCCTTAACTAGTCTCTGTTCATTATGCAACTCCCGTTTCGAGTTACTAATCTTAGCAACTGAACTAGTATCAAATACTAAGGGGTTGCTATAAACACTAGTAAAGTACACATCAATAACATGTACATCAAATATACCTTTGTTCACTTTGCCATCCTTCTTATCCGCCAAATACTTGAGGCAGTTCTGCTTCTGCTTCCAGTGACCAGTCCCTTTGTAGTAGAAGCACTTAGTCTCAGGCTTAGGTCTAGACTTGGGCTTCTTCACTTGAGAAGCAACTGTCTTGCCATTCTTCTTGAAGTTCCCCTTCTTCCCTTTGCCCTTTTCTTGAAACTACTGGTCTTGTCAATCATCAACACTTGATGCTTTTCTTGATTTCTACCTTCATCGATTTCAGCATCACGAAGACCTTGGGAATCATTTCCATTATCCCTTGCATGTTATAGTTCATCATGAAGTTCCAGTAACTTGGTGATAGTGACTAGAGAATTCTGTCAATCACTATCTTATCTGGAAGATTAAATCCCACTTGATTCAAGTGATTGTAGCACTCAGACATTCTGAGCGCGTGCTCACTATCTGAGCTATTCTCCTCCATTATGTAGGCAAAGTACTTGTCAAAGATCTCATACCTTTTGACATGGGCATGAGTGTGAAATATTAATTTCAACTCTTGGAAAATCTTATATGCTCCATGGTGTTCAAAACATTTTTGAAGTCCCGGTTCCAAGCCGTAAAGCATGGTGCAGTAAACTATCAAGTAGTCATCATACCTAGTTTTGCCAAACGTTCATGACATTTTCATATGCTCCTGCAATAGGTCCGTCACCTAGCGGTGCATCAAGGACATAATTCTTCTGTGTAGCAATGAGGATAATCCTCAGATCACGGATCCAATCCGCATGATTGCTACTAACATCTTTCAATTTATTTTTCTCTAGGAACATATTGAAAATAAATGGGGAAGCTATGTGCGAGCTATTGATCTACAACATAAATATGCAAATACTATCGGACTAAGTTAATGATAAATTTAAGTTCAATTAATCATATTACTTAAGAACTCCCACTTAGATAGACATCCCTCAAATCATCTAAGTGATCACATGATCCAATTCAACTAAACCATAACCGACCATCATGTGAAATGGAGTAGTTTTCAATGGTGAACATCACTATGTTGATCATATCTACTATATGATTCATGCTTGACCTTTCGGTCTCAGTGTTCCGAGGCCATATCTGTATATGCTAGGCTCGTCAAGTTTGACCCGAGTATTCTGCGTGTGTAAAACTGTCTTACACCCGTTGTAGATGAATGTTGAGCTTATCACACCCGATCATCACGTGGTGTCTCGGCACAACGAACTTTGGCAACAGTGCATACTCAGGGAGAACACTTTTACCTTGAAATTTAGTGAGAGATCATCTTATAATGCTATCGTCAAACAAAGTAGAATAAGATGCATAAAGTATAAACATCATATGCAATCAAAATATGTGACATGATATGGCCATCATCATCTTGTGCTTTTGATCTCCATGTCCAAAGCACTGTCATGATCTTCATTGTTACCAGCATGACACCACGATCTCCATCATCTTGATATCTATCAAGGTGTCGTCACATGATCGTCTCACCAACTATTCCTCTTGCAACTATTGCTATCGCATAGCAATAAAGTAAAGCAATTATTTGGCACTTGCATCTTATGTAATAAAGAGACAACCGTAAGGCTTCTGCCAGTTGCTGATAATCATGATCATCTTATACAACAACTTTAAGCTTATCATGTGTTGACCATATCACATCACAACATGCCCTACAAAAACAAGTTAGACGTCCTCTACTTTGTTGTTGCAAGTTTTACGTGGCTGCTACGGGCTGAGCAAGAACCATTCTCACCTATGCATCAAAACCACAACGATAGTTCATCAAGTTAGTGTTGTTTTAACCTTCGTAAGGACTGGGCGTAGCCACACTTTTTTCAACTAAAGTTGGAGAAACTGGCACCCGCCAGCCACCTGTGTGCAAAGCACGTCGGCAGAACCAGTCTCGCGTAAGCGTACGCGTAATGTCGGTCTGGGCCGCTTCATCCAACAATACCGCCGAACCAAAGTATGACATGCTGGTAAGCAGTATGACTTGTATCGCCCACTACTCACCTGTGTTCTACTCATGCATATAACATCTACGCAATAACCTGGCTCGGATGCCACTGTTCGGGAACGTAGAAATTTCAAAAAAATTCTTACGCACACACAGGATCATGGTGATACATAGCAACGAGAGGGGAGAGTGTGTCTACGTACCCTCGTACACCAAATGTGGAAGCGCTAGCACAACGCGGTTGATGTAGTCGTACGTCTTCACGATCCGACCGATCCAAGTACAAAACGCACGACACCTCCGAGTTATGCACACGTTCAACTCGATGACGTCCCGCAAGCTCCGATCCAGCAAAGCTTCATAGGAGAGTTTCGTCAGCACAACAGTGTGGTGACGGTGATGATGATGCTACCAACGCAGGGCTTCGCATAAGCACCGCTACATATGATCGAGGTGGATTATGGTGGAGGGGGGCACCGCACACGGTAAGAGATCAATGATCAATTGTTGTGTCTTTGGGGTGCCCCTACCCCCGTATATAAAGGAGGGGAGGAGGAGAGGGCCGGCCAAGGGGAGAGGCACGCGCAAGGAGGGACAATCCTACTCCAAGTAGGTTTGCCATCTCTTTCCTAGTCCTAGTAGGAGAGGGGAAGGAAAGGGAGAGGAGGAGAAGGAAAGAGGGGGCCGGCCCCCCTTGCCCTAAACCAATTCGGTTTGGGCCTTGGGGGGCGCCCCACACTCTCCGTGCTGCCCTCTATTTCCACTAAGGCCCATGTAGGCCCATTAAGCCCCCCGGGGGGTTCCGGTAACCCCCGGTACTCCGGTATATGTCAGAAACCTTCCGGAACCTTTCCGGTGTCCGAACATAGTCGTCCAATATATTGATCTTTACGTCTCGACCATTTTGAGACTCCTCATCATGTCCATGATCATATCTGGGACACCGAACGACCTTCGGTACATCAAAACACACAAACTCATAATACTGATCGTCACCGAACTTTAAGCGTGCGGACCTTACGGGTTCGAGAACTATGTAGACATGACTGAGACACGTCTCCGGTCAATAACCAATAGTGGAACCTGGATGCTCATATTGGCTCCCACATATTCTACGAAGATCTTTATCAGTCAAACCGCATAACAACATATAGTGTTCCTTTTGTCGTCGGTATGTTACTTACCCGATATTCGATCGTCGGTATCTCAATACCTAGTTCAATCTCGTTACTAGCAAGTCTCTTTACTCGTTCCGTAAGACATCATCCTGCAACTAAGTCATTAGTTACAATGCTTGCAAGGCTTATAGTGATGTGCATTACTGAGTGGGCCCAGAGATACCTCTCCGACAATCGGACTGACAAATCCTAATCTCGAAATACGCCAACTCAAAGAGTACCTTCGGAGACACCAGTAGATCACCTTTATAATCACCCAGTTACGTTGTGACATTTGGTAGCACACAAAGTGTTCCTCCGGTAAACGGGAGTTGCATAATCTCATACTCATAGGAACATGTATAAGTCATGAAGAAAGCAGTAGCAACAAACTAAACGATCATTGTGCTAAGCTAATGGAGTGGGTCAAGTCAATTGCATCATTCTCGTAATGATGTGATCTCGTTAATCAAATGAAAACTCATGTCTATGGCTAGGAAACATAACCATCTTTGATCAACGAGCTAGTCAAGTAGAGGCATACTAGTGACACTCTGTTTTTCTATGTATTCACACATGTATCATGTTTCCGGTTAATACAATTCTAGCATGAATAATAAACATTTATCATGATATAAGGAAATAAATAATAACTTTATTATTGCCTCTAGGGCATATTTCCTTCAATCCAGGCACCCGATGATTTCGCCGAGAGGGGCCGTGCTGACCATGGTGATGACATGCTCTTGGAAGTACTGCTTAAGCTTCTTGGCATTGAAGTACACGTCATAACACATCTTCTGGTAGTGCGGGTAGTTCTTTTTCGAGCAAAGAGCACCTCGCTCAGGTAGTAGACGGGACGCTGGACGGCTTGGACCTTGTCCTTCTCTGGTCGCTCGACCACCATCACCGTGCTGACCGACTCTGGGGTTGCGGCGATATAGAGCAACAGTGGCTCCTTCTCGGCCGGTGCGGCCAGGACTGGTGCGGTGGAGCGCATGTGCTTGAGATCCTGGGAAGCTTCATCTGCATGGTCGTTCCATTCGGACGGCATCGTCTTCTTCATCAGCTGATACAAGGGCAAGGCCCTCTCGCCCAGCAAGCTGAGAAACTGGCTGACCGATACCAAGCAGCCGGTGAACTTCTGGACATCGCGTAGCCGGGCTGGCTTGCGCATGCGCTCGATGGCCTTGATTTTCTCCAGGTTCGCTTCGATGCCGTGCTCCGAGACGAGGAAGCCGAGTTGCTTTCCGGCCGGGACGCCGAAAACGCATTTTTCCAGGTTGAGCTTGACCTTGTACTCGTGCAGGTTGGCGAAGGTCTCCTTCAGATCGTCATGGAGCGTGAGGTGCTGCTTGGTCTCCACCACGATGTCGTCCATGTAGACATGGATATTGCGGCCGAGTTGTGGTAGCAGGCACTTCTACATGCAGCGCTGGAAGGTGGCGCCGGTGTTCTTCAAGCCAAACGACATGGTGATGTAGCAATACGCCCCAAAGGGCGTGATGAAGGACGTATTCAGGGCGTCGGCCGGGTCTAGCTTGATCTGATGGTAGCCGGAGTAAGCATCCAGGAAGGACAGGAGCTCACACCCGGCATTAGAGTCGATGACTTGGTCGATCCGTGGGAGGGAGAATGGGTTTTTGGGCAGGCCTTGTTCAGGATGGTGTAGTCGATACACATGTGCCAGGTCTTGTTCTTCTTCAAAAAGAGGACTGGGTTGGCCAGCCACTCGGGGTGAAACACTTCCATGATGAAGCCGGCCGCCAGAAGCTTGGCGACCTCTTCACCGGCAAGGAGGGCAAGAGGGCGAGGTGGACTCCCTCGGCAAGATCCTTGCCGAGGCGGCCCACAGCAGCCCCGACAAGAGCTTTGCCGGGGCAACTTTCCCAACACCAATAGAGCAAGCCACCCTTGAGCCCACATGCTCCGACCCAATCAACTACATTGGGACCAGGGCTCGGGAGGCACCTCCATGGTGGCATGCAGATCTTTGTCAAGATCATAAACACACAAGATCAAATGAGGATTAGAAGACGACGACCCTCGGCGGGATCCTCGCCAGGGAAATCCACAAGACCCCCGGCAAGCGTCTTGCCGGGGACGACTACGACACCACGGCAAGACCCTTGCCGGCCCCCGGGCAAGGCCCTTGCCGAGGACGCCAGCAGGGCCACTGCTAGGACCGCACCAACCAAGACTCCGCCCCCTTTCACATGCAGCTGCCAGCCCAACCAGCTGGGTAGGCACCTGCGTGGCAACATGCAGCCTCCAGGCCAAATCAACAAGCACCCGTGTGGCGGCATGCAGATGTTCATGAAGGCCCTACCACCGAGCCACCTCAGCTGCTTGCCTGCCTACATGGCGCTGCATGCACCGCTAGCCTGGGCGCGTGTCGAAGCGAGGAAGAGCGGCGACGGACGGGGCGTGCCTCGTTCCCGTCCCCGATAAAGCTAATGGACACCTACGTAGCGCATTTCATGCACTTTGTCCCATAATGCCGTGCGATAAGCTCACACACTGTAGGCCTTTCCACCTCCTATGTGCCACTGAGGCAACCCCTTTTCCTATAAAAGTAGGCCCAAGGCGACCAGGAGAGGGATTCGGGCTTTTTGGAACGGCACAGCCACCGTAGCTAGTTCAAAAAGCTCAAGAATACTCAATACATCCACCAAAGCAGGACTGGGGTTTTACGCATCCTCGCGGCACGAACCTGGGTAAACGATCCTTGTGCTAGCTCCTAAACCTGCTCTTCTCACGACCCCACGCCCGCCGACCATAGAAGGGATCCCAGTGATCCAATAGGTGTCATTCCCACCGACACTCTTCCCGGTTGTAGAAGCTATATCCCAAGGTTTCCCTCAGATATCCCATGAATACGCATTTATCTGACTTGTGTGTAAGCTTGCCAGACATAAGTTGCTTGACAAATGCTTCACAACCCCAAATCTTTAGAAAATACAAACTGGTACTCTTCCTGGTCCACATCTCATGTGGTGTCTTGTCTATGGATTTTGATGGTACCCTGCTATGTGTGAAAGATGCAGTTTCTAAAGCGTATCCCCAGAATGACAAGGGTAAATCCGATTTGCTCATCATTGACCGGACCATGTCCAATAAGGTCCTATTAATCCATCCCAACACACCATTTCTTTGTGGCGTACCCGGAGATGTGAGCTGAGGTCCTATACCTCGGCTTTTCAGATGATCATCAAACTCCTAGCTCATGTACTCACCTCCACGATCTGATCGTAGAAGCTTTATAGTCTTGCCGAGCTGATTTTCAACCATGTTTTAAAACTCTTTGAACTTTTCAAAAGTTTCCAACTTGTGTCTCATCAAATAGATATATCCATATCTACTCAAGTCATTGGAAAAAGTCACGAAGTACTGATAGCCGCCTCTCGCAGTTGTGCTCATTGAACCACACACATCACTGTGTATAAGCTCCAACAGCTCGAACGCCCTCTCGCAACTCTTTGCAAAAGGAGACTTAGTCATCTTGCCGAGTAAGCATTATTCGCATGTCTCGAATGACCCAAAGTCAGATGAAGTTAGGAGTCCATCATCACGGAGCTTCTTCTTGCATTTTAGACTAATGTGTCCAAGCCGGCAATGCCTCTTGACATTCACGTTATATACCGGTTCCTTTCTAGATTAAATATAAATAGCCCATCAACAATGGGTGCATAGCCGTGGAACATACCATTGAAATAAAACGAACAACCATTGTCCTTTAAATTGAATTCATAACCCTGACTCATCAAGCATGAGGCAGAAATAATGTTTCGACTAAGTGCAGGAATGTAATAACAATTATTCAATTCCAAAATAAATCCAGAAGGAAGTTGGAGCTGCATCGTGCCGCATGCCTTGTTCTTACCAGCCCCTGCATCGAGTTGCAAATATGAACAACCGATCCGGTATCAAATACCCAAGAGCTACTAGGTATGCCAACAAGGTAGATGTCTATAACATATGTAACAAGTGTACCTTTGCCTGAAGCAGCATTCCCGGCCTTCTTGCCACGCTCTGCAAGCCACTTGCTACAGTTCCTCTTCCAGTGACTAGTTTCCTTGCAACGGTAGCAAACGGTCTTTGAGTCCGAGCCGGACTTCGGTGCAGCGGCGGAGGTTACCATCTCCATGCCCTTTGCCTTGGCCTTCTTCTTGGACCAAGTCTTCTTGAACTTGCCCGAGTTCTGCACCATCAACACTTGATGAGTACCTTTCTTTATATCCTGCTCTACCGCCATAAGCATCCCATGCAATTTAGTGAGCTTCTTATCCATGCCATGCATATGATAGTTCGAGATGAACGTCCCATAGCTAGGCGGAAGAGAACCCAGAACTACATCTATAGCCAGCTCATCCAAGAGCAGGAAGCCTAACCGATCCAAAGCTTGCACGTATCCGATCATCTTGATCACATGCGGGCTTAGTGGACCACCTTCCTTAAGCTTGCAATCCATCAAGGATCGCCAGACGTTGAACCTCCGGTCCTAGCATGTACCTGAAACATGCTCTTGAAACTCTCGATCATATCGAAAGCCCCAACATCTTTGAAATGCTGCTGCAAATCGGGCTCCATACAAGATAGCATCAGGCAGCTGATCTTGTTTGATTCATCAACGAGTTTCTGGTAGGTATTCCAGGTTGTGGCCTTAGCATTATCGGCAGGTTACTCAGGAAGTGGATCCTCAAGAACATGTTCCTTTTTATCGTGCTTGAGAATAATTCTCAGGTTTCTATACCAGGTGGTAAAGTTTGTTCCATTCAATTTGTCTTTTCCAGAATTGATTTCAATGCAAAGTTGGGTTGAGCAGGTGGCACCATTGATCTACCACAGAAAATATGCAATCACTAAGCAATGTGTTTATTTAGAGTAATTCAAGCCTAAATAGAAATACTCCCACTGAAGTCGGCATCCCTCCGCAAACTTTCATTGATTCAGGATCCGACTAGCGCATGCGACTAGTGAGCTTTAGCATTACTGCTAGCCAACATGACTATCTGGTAAGCAACTCTTTGCTAATCTTATCTCTATACGACTCATGTCGGTCGGGTAGGTATCTCATACCCCGGCTGCCGGCCTCCTTTGCCAAAAGGCCAAAACCATTTTGATAGCCTTGTCAAGATAACCTGATGCAGTGCATGTCTGTGTCCAATATGAACCCTTCAGTTCAAAGACATCTAGCAGCACCCCAATTTTATGAGCCCGCTACTAGACATACTTGACGTGCGAAGGTGCAGCATCGGGAATGGAAATTCGTTTGATATTAATGAGGGATCATTCTACCATTTTAAGATGCATAGAAACTAAGAAGCACAACAATCACAAATAAACATATTGTGAAATAGTATGGCTCCTTAATGGATGTACTTCTAGGTCAGCTCCGACTCCGATGACCATCTAAGAACGCCATCTTATTTGTCAAGCCGGGACGCCAAGCCACCAACCTAACCTCTATTATCCAACTACTACAACAAGTAATGAATTTTACATAGAGTCACAAGTCGATACATAGGTCGTTATACATTATAATGACATCATTTCTACTATTGCCGGTTGACAAACATGACACATAGGTCATGTATAATTTGCACACATGCATCACATACACATGAGCCATACTATTCACATCAAACCCTACAAAATAAAGTTATGCATAGAATCGCATTCTACCGGTTTGAGTGATCGTGTATGAAATACAAGGTGCAACACACATGATGGTCCCGCTATCCGGTTAGCGGGCAGGGTTCAAAGGGGCAGTGCCCACTACTAGGAAAATGCTTATACATAGAATTTTAGCAGTAGCGCCTATTTGGGCACCCACACTACTGGTATTTACCAGTAGCGCCGGCCAAAACTGGCGCTACTGCTGCTGCAAAGCAGCCGCGCTGCTGTTTAGTGGGCCGCAGGGGCCAAAGGGCAGGCCACTTAGCTGTAGCATGTGATTTGCGCCCGCGCTACAGCTAGTGGGCTTAGCAGTAGCGCTTACCCATAGCCCATGCTGCTATTAAGCCCACTACGTCCCCCCCCCCCCGTGTGCCCCCCGG
>NC_041392.1:333890345-333921238 GCF_002162155.2 Triticum dicoccoides | reverse complement strand
TCATCACTCTCACTCACACTCCACACTCCTCCCTCGATCCCTCACGCACCGCCGTCGACCCCCGCATGCTGCCATCCCCCGCACCGGCCCTCCTCCCTACGTCGGTCGCCCTCGCCCGCACCGGCCCTCCTCCCCGCCGACGGCCCAACTCCCCCACGTCGGCCACCTCCTCCGCCCGCCGCCCCGGCCCTCGCGCCGACCCTCCTCCACCGAGAGGTACTCCTCCCTCCTTCCTCCTCCTCCCTCCCTAGTTATAGTTATTAGAGTAGTTATTCTGAATCCTATGTAGTTGAAAAAATGTAGGTTATCAGAATAATGTAGGTTATGATCGAACCTTACCTAGGACAGATTAGGTATGAACCCTAGGTTTTTAAATTTAGCTAGGTTTTAAAGTTAGGACAGAAATTTAGCTAGGTTTTTAATTAGGTGTAGTTAATAGAATTGAGGTGTTTTAAGTGTATTTAAAAGAGTTTTAGGTGTTTTAGTTGTTTTAGGTGTAGTTAACAGAATTTTAGGTGTTTTAGTTGTTTTATGTTTAGTTAACAGAATTCTAGGTATTTTTTAGTTAAAGCAATTGTTGTTATTTTTTTAGTTAAAACAATTTTTCCTGTTATATGCAAATTTGCAGTGGACATGTCATATTTTGAACATGTCACATTTTGGACATGTCATATTTTTCCGAGTGGCCTATGTTTTGCCAGAAATGTCGATTCATTTACGTTCAGAAAAATGCAGGCGCTCGATATGTCCTGTTTTTAGCAAAGGTCATGCCAAATTTTGCTAAGTGTTTATTAATTTTGTTTTCATAATTAAGCATTTTGTTCTCGACATCGACGATGCCTATCCCGCAACCTCGTCGTCGACTCGGCGGAGGACTCCTGGTTGAGCCGAGGGGCCATGTCCGAGACTGGGCTCTGTCGGGCTGGTACTTGGTTGTGCTACCTTCTGGTGAGCGCAGCTTAGTGAGGAGCCAGCCTATCCTCGACCCGGAGCTTCTTTGGTGGCGGTCGCGTGGGCCTGCATCGGTGGAGAGGCTTGAGTCCCCCACGCAGGTGGTACAGCACTGTGTCACGGTGGAGAACGCGCACATCCAGCGCTACTTGGTTACGTTGGCGAACGGCGGGTTCTCCAATACCTGGTAGATTCTTTGGGGATATCATCGGAGCTATGATTCGGTGATGGTTCCTTCTCTTTGGGTGTCCACCACGGCCTACTGAACCTAGAGGAGCTATTATTCGAGATGTACTAGTGATATTATATGATGATCTTTGCTACAAACTACTATATATGTATTCGATGATGGATTATTAATTACCTATTAGGAAATGTCTAACGTCGAAAGGGAATTTGCTATGTGCGAGTAATGCGAAGATGAGCGCGGTCTGTGCGACAGGCCTCACCTGGTAGAAGGTCGGCGCTTCAGCATCAAGCTTCAAGAGACCTTCGATGTTCAAACGGTACGCAATGATGACAAGTGTTTTTTGTTATTTTTTGCATGACTTCTCTACTTCGTCAATGTGTAATTTCCATCTTTTACAATTCGACTAGCTTATCCCATGCCATGCAAGACACTATGTCTTGGAGAAGATGGGTTTTAAAGATCATGAAAGAATGGAGACAAAGATAATTCAACTAAGGACCCATCATGGTTATGATTTTGCTGTAAATCTATACAATTCTGCGAACTCATCCAATTTTGGTTGCCTGGATTGGGAAGCCCTTTGCAAGGCGTATGATTTTCATGAGGATATGCTTCTCACCTTTGATCTTGGTGATCCTGACATCGATGAACATGATATGACCATTTGGGTCCTTGTTGACACGCTTCCAGTTCTACCGCTGTGTGAGTTTATTAAACATATTTTCTAAGTAATTTATATTGTTTATTTCATAATATTTGATAGCTTATTTCCATTGATAGCTTATTTTTATTCTTTAAAAAATGTAAGGAAAATGGTAGACAGAACCTACTACTACAATGATGAAGCACAAATAACTTATAAGGAGCAAGATGGTCTTATCACATTTTTTACTAATCTTGAAAATTACAATAGCTATTAGCAAACTCCTCCACATTATGGTCAATACGTGCCACTAGTGCATGTGTTGAACTACAGTAACATCAATGGAGATATCATGGTAAGATTTTCTACTATTACGACATCCGTGCATCTTTTGCATAAATTCTTCTAAAACTAAACTACATTGTGCATAGGCCAAGACTTGGAGATAGGATGATCTCCGTTCTTTATTATGGAGAGTCAATTTTCCTTCCTTAATGGAGAGTCAATGCCTATCTTGTTTTATGATATTTTACGTAAGAGAGGGTAGAGTAGGTTCTATGAGAGGAGTAGGTCGTAGCTAGAATGTGTTATTATGTGCTACAATGTGTTAGAGTTGATGATGATGAGGAGGAGTTATGATTATGACTAGTGACCAACTTGTTATATGATGTCTCATTGACAAACATTGTTTGGTGGTGATGACAAGTGGTAATGAATATGCTATTTAAACAGACTAGTTCATGATGAGTTGTTATTGTATAAAAGATATATCTGTTTAAACATGTACAGCACCAAAATGCTAAAAAAACATAAATGGTAGCAATAGCGCTGGCCTAAAACGCGCTACTCGTACTTGAACTTACCAGTAGCGCTGGTCTAAAAATGCGTTACTAGTACTTGAACTTACCAGTAGCGCTGGCCTAAAAACGCGCTACTTCTACAAAATAGATGTAGCACCGTAGCAGTAGCGCTGGTGCCCGCGGTACTGGTAGCACAAAAACTAGCGCTACTGGTAAGCTTTTCTCTAGTAGTGGCCCCTCGCGGGAGCGGGCAGCGCCCGATGTTTTCGGAAATCACAGATCACATCTATACTCCGATCATGCCGAATTTTTTGATCTGACCAATCTTATCAATCATCGCGAATTCGATTCATATTTATGTTTCACAGTTAACCCCGATGACGGATACCGACCGGTACGGGTAGGTTCTGTCACGACCCCATATATTCCGATCATCAGAAAACATAGCCACATAAATCCCCATGTGCAGTTGATCTCATCAACCATGCACGTAGCCGATTTCTTAAACGATAATAGATGTCATCTACCGCCTCCACATATCTAATATGCATATTGTTGGGGATATAACTCCGAGGTATGACCTACCCAGGAGGGGCCGGGTCTCTCCGTTGGCGGCTTAAGGTGAGAAGGCCCAAGAAGTCTGGAGGCCCAAGACCCGAAGGTGACTCAAGGCCCGAAGGTGTGAACCTCCATATGATGACTTGTTATGTAAGTCAAGTTTACTTAGAAACCGAGTCGGTCACATTTGTGTGAGACAGTCGAGACTCTGTAAGCTGCCTGGCATCAACTTGTATATAAAGGGGTGACGCGGCGGCGGTTAACTCAAGAAACAACAAATCAAGAACTAGGTCAAGCGTATTTACTCCCTTGTACTCGAAACTCAAGCAATACAACTAGAAGCAGGAAGTAGGCTTTTACCTCGTTGAGAGGGGCCGAACCTGGGTAAACTCCTTGTGTCCTTTGTCCCATTTAACCCCTTTAAGCTAACCTAGTTGCAATGGCTCCGCACCTAAGTCCTTTCACTAGGGCATCTGCCATGTTAAATCCACGACAGTTGGGGCCCACCATGGGGCTAGAGCATGGTGGTTTCGAGTTCTTGAAGGGAAACTTCGCAGGGATCAAGGGCTACACCGTGGGCCGGATGACCAAGAGCCATCGTGGCAAGCTCTACATCGACGACACTGGCTGGGCCACCAAGGCCGGCTCAATTGAGTACCGGTATCGGGTCCCCTTCAGCGGGATTGATGTCTCCATCGGTAAGATTGGGGAGTCGGAGCCTGAGCCGGACATCTGCACCGACATGATCGAGACGACTTAGCATGCACGACCCGCCAAGATCCAACCTGCAAGGCTTGCCTTTGTTGTTTTTGTTCATGGGGTGGATCTCGAAGAAGTTCCTATGTCACGTGGAGAGACAGCCATCTACTCAGGTGATGAGTCCTCAACCAGCGAAACCGAATCGATCTACCAATTGCAAGATTGTGGGCTTGGGGGCTGTTCCGATGGCGAGAGTATTCCGGACTCCTATGAGCCATCGAGCTGGGCTACTATTTTTATGGCAGGTACGCAATAGATGGTGAATTCATCAAGTACTATGCCTATGACCTCCGTTCAATGGCTGCTGCGACGGCTGGGGCGAGCGATCCGATGCGCCCGCCGGCTCAAGTTTTATCTGAACTCCTGGATGCCCTGGTGACTCTCCTAGCTGCAGAGTTAACCCTGGTGAATCAGGCATAACATAAGGTCGACGTTGCGAAGCTATGAGATGAGGTAGCCCAGTCTAAGGAGGAACTTAACGCTGAGAATGCTAGGATGGTATGAGAGCGAGATGCGTTGGAAGCTGAGTCGCAACAGATCCATGCAGAATCGTTCCGGCTTAATCTGGATCAAAACGCCTCAAATGCCTTCATGCGAAGAAGGCACCAGACTCGTCTACCCCCAGAGTTCGAACCAAGGAATCCTTTCAATACGACTTGAGCAGGAACGAGTACCCCGCTCGGTGTAACCCGGGTCACCGAGGTGGCCCTGGCTAGGGCACTGGATCAACCGCGTACAACAGACCCACCTCATTTGCATTTAACCCCACCTTAATAGGTGTTAACACCACCGGGTCATTTTCCTACCCCCTAGATAATATGATTGCTATGGCTTCACAATTAGCGGCTCTTCCCGTCGAAGGCGAGTCTCCTGCCATAGCTGAGATGCGGAAGGTTGTGGAGCTTCTTCAGACAGCGGTAGCTTAGCAGGCGGCTTACTCATACAGTCTTGATCGGGTTCATTCAACTCCTCATCAAAGTCAAAGTTATAGAAGGCACAGTGAGTCGCCAGCCGTTTCCAGCAGCGAGCGGCATCGGAACCGGCCGCATGGGCATGACCCGTCGCGTGACGATAGCAATGTCCAGGCCTTATTACATCAGGCTAGGGCACATCAAGAGGCAGAGCTGGCGGCTCTGTTAGCAGCTCATTAGCAACTCCAACGTAACCCATCAGCGTCTATAGGAGTCGGGATGACTTCTAGGACAGTGGGTGTGTCGTGCTTAGTGTCGGCTCTACACAATGAGCGTTTGCCCAAGGATTTCAAGGGCCCTCGAAAAGTACCCAATTGCACTGCGGATCAGCCTCTAGATGCTTGGATTGAGAGCTACGAGCTAGCTATGGAGATGTTGGATGTTTACAATGTTGTGTGCGCCAAATATTTCACCATGATGTTGGATGGGCCGGCTCACATGTGGCTAAACGGATTGCCCCCTAATTCCATCAGCTCTTGGACTGAATCGAAGATGTGTTTCATTCAGAATTTTAAACATACATGTAAGCAGACTCTATAGATTATCGGCCTAGACACTTGCATCCAGCGTGACGATGAGTCAACCGCCCATTGGGTTCGCTGGGTCTCAGCTATTATCCACTCGTCGTATAGCATCAAAGTTGGTTCTGCTATTTTAATTTTGGAGAAAAATTGCCAGTTTATTCCCCTCAAACAGAAGCTAGGGAGGCTTAAACGTCATTGCAATGACATGGGAGAGCTCATGGCGACTCTTATCAAATACGCCAACTCAGACAACACCAAGGATCCTGAATCAGATGAGGAAAAGTCTGGTAAGGGGAAGAAAACAGCAAGGGGCAGTAGCAGAATACGACATGTCAGAGCCAAGGTAACAATGGTAAGCGCAAGCACACTGACAGTTGGTCAGACTTTGTGGCTAATACTAATGCACAGAACAATGATCACCGCCATAAGGGAAGGCCACAACCCTAGTTTGGTGGGCCAAAAATTAACTTGGAGGCGATGTTGAAGCAACCATGCCCAAAGCATAGTTATCACGATAAGCCATTGACTCACTTGTGGAAAATTGTCATATCATGAGGGAATATAAGAATTCCAGCTTTCACCAGGACCGCAATAACGGTAACGGCCCGCACGACGGGCCAGGCTCCGGCTCTGACTGGCCCGACTTTGGAGGTGGTGGCTCAAACTATGGATTTCAAGGCCAAGGCAATCAAGGCGGTTTTAATCAGCAGCCTAGTCAAGGCAATCAGCAGCAGCAATCCGAGTATCAGAGTAATCCAAAGTAGCTCAATAGTGGCCAATATCATGTGTTTACCACGAGCTTGTTCAAGAGAGATCAGAAGGTTCAAAAACGAGCAGTGAGTGCGGTTCAGCCAGCAATCCCTCGATACTTATGATGATCATAGCAGCTCATTGTGTGGAGCCATGAGGATCACCTGCCCCGGATTGACAACCCGGGTCAGCTAGCTTTGGTGGTCGCTCCTCAGGTTGGAGGTTACAAGTTCACTAAGGTGCTTATGTACAGAGGCAGCAGCATTAATATCCTTTATTATGATACTTTTCGCCGAATGAATTTAACTGACAAACATCTCAAGCCATCTTCTATAGTCTTTCCTGGGGTGGTGCCTGGTAAGTCGGCTTATCCGGTGGGTAAGATGGCCTTGGAGGTGGCTTTTGGCAATGAACATGATTACAGGGCTGAGACATTGAATTTTGAAGTGGTTAAGTTCAAAAGCCCCTATCATGCTCTGTTTGGACGACCGACTTATGCCAAGTTTATGGCACGACCTTGTTATGTGTATTTACAGCTTAAGATGTCGGGTTTCCTAGGAACAATCATGGTTCATGGTGACAGGAAGATAGCCTTGGAATGTGAGGAAGGTGATGCTACTTATGCTGAGTCTGCTTGTGCCATGGAGGAGCTTAAGTTTTACAAAGACAATGTTGACCCGGCTGATATGACTCCATTGAAGAAGCCAACTATAGAGCATGACCCTTTATTGAGGTTTAAATCGATGGATGATACCAAACAGGTTGATTTTGTCCCTCGCGACTCATCTCAGCAGTTTATTATAAGTGCCAACATGGATCCGAAATAGGAAAGCTTGCTCATCGAGTTCATCCGTGAGAATCGGGACATCTTTGCATGGAAGCCTTCAGACATGCCAGGTGTACCGAGGGAGCTTGCTGAACACACTCTCAATAGTGATCCAAAGTTTAAACTAAAGGAAATATGCCCTAGAGGCAATAATAAAGTTGTTATTTATATTTCCTTATATCATGATAAATGTTTATTATTCATGCTAGAATTGTATTAACCGGAAACTTAGTACATGTGTGAATACATAGACAAACAGAGTGTCACTAGTATGCCTCTATTTGACTAATTCGTTGAACCAATGATGGTTATGTTTCCTAACAATAGAGATGAGTTATCACTTGATTACGGGATCACATCATTAGAGAATGATGTGATTGACTTGACCCATCCGCTAGCTTAGCACGATGATCGTTTAGTTTGTTGATATTGCTTTCTCCATAACTTATACATGTTCCTATGACTATGAGATCATGCAACTCCTGAATACCGGAGGAACACTTAGTGTGTTATCAAACATCACAACGTACCTGGGTGACTATAAAGATGCTCTATAGGTGTCTCCGATGGTGTTTGTTGAGTTGGCATAGATCGAGATTAGGATTTGTCACTCTGATTATCGGAGAGGTATCTCTGTGCCCTCTCGGTAATGCACATCACTATAAGCCATGCAAGCAATGTGACTAATGAGTTAGTTACGGGATGATGCATTACGGAACGAGTAAAGAGACTTGCCAGTAACGAGATTGAACTAGGTATTGAGATACCGATGATCGAATCTCGGGCAAGTAACATACCGATGACAAAGGGAACAACGTATGTTGTTATGTGGTTTGACCGATAAAGATCTTTGTAGAATATGTGGGAACCGATATGAACATCCAGGTTCCGCTATTGGTTATTGACTGGAGACGTGTCTCGGTCAAGTCTACATAGATCTCGAACCCGTAGGGTCCGCACGCTTAAGGTTCGGTGACGATCGATATTATGAGTTTATGTGTTTTGATGTACCGAAGGTAGTTCGGAGTACCGCATGTGATCACGGACATGACGAGGAGTCTCAAAATGGTCGAGACATAAAGATCGATATATTGGATGACTATGTTTGGACATCGGAAAGGTTTTGAGAGAGTTCTGGCATATACTGGAGCACCGGGGGGTTACCGGAACTCCACGGGGAGTCAATGGGCCTTAATGGGCCATAGTGGAGAGGAGGAGGAGGCGGCCAAGGTGGGGTCGCGCCCCCCAATCCCAATCTTAATTGGGAGGGGGCCCAGCCTCCCTTTCCTTCTCTCCCTCTCCCCCTTCTTTCCCTCTCCTACTCCAACTAGGGAAGTGGGAATCCTACTCCCACTGGGAGTAGGACTCCCCCATTGGGCACGCCTAGGAGGCCGGCCCTCTCCCTCTCCTCAACTCCTTTATGTAGGGGCCACCCCATACACACACAAGTTGATCATTGCTCTCTTAGCCGTATGCGGTGCCCCCCTCCACCATAATCCACCTCGGTCATATCGCCGTAGTGCTTAGGCGAATCCCTGTGTCAGTAGCTTCATCATCACCATCATCACGCCGTCGTGCTGACGAAGCTCTCCCTTGACACTCAACTGGATCAAGAGTTCATGGGACGTCACCGAGCCGAACATGTGCAGATCGCGGAGGTGCCGTACTTTCGGTACGAGGATCGGTCGGATCATGAAGACATACGACTACATCAACCACGCTGTCATAACGCTTCCGCTTATGGTCTACGAGTGTACGTGGACATCACTCTTTCCCTCTCGTCACTATGCATCACCATGCTAGATCTTGCGTGTGTGTAGGAATTTTTTTTGAAATTACTGCGTTCTACAACAGTGGCATCTGAGCCATGTCTATGCGTAGATGTTATATGCACGAGTAGAACACAAAGGAGTTGTGGACGTGGGAATATACATATTGCTTACCGTCACTAGGTTATTCTTGATTCAGCGATATTGTTGGATGAAGCGGCTTAGACCGAAATTACGCGTACGCTTACACGAGACTGGTTCTATCGACGTGCTTCGCACACAGGTGGCTGGTGGGTGTCAGTTTCTCCAATTTTAGTTGAATCAGATTCAATGAACATGGTTCTTTCTGAAGATCAAAAAGCAATCACTATACCGCGTTGTGGTTTTTGATGCGTAGGTAAGAAGTGTTCTTGCTCAGCCCGTAGCAGCCACGTAAAACTTGCAACAACAAAGTAGAGGACGCCTAACTTGTTTTTGCAAGGCATGTTGTAATGTGATATGGTCAAGACATGATGCTAAATTTTATTGTATGAGATGATCATGTTTTGTAACACAGTTATTGGCAACTGGCAGGCGCCGTATGGTTGTCTCTTTATTGTATGAAATGCAATCGCCATGTAATTGCTTTACTTTATCACTAAGCGGTAGCGATAGTCATAGAAGCAATAGTTGGCGAGACGACAACGATGCTTAGATGGAGATCAAGGTGTCAAGCCGGTGATGATGGTGATCATGACGGTGCTTTGGAGATGGAGATCAAAGGCACAAGATGATGATGGCCATATCATATCACTTTTATTGATTGCATGTGATGTCTATCCTTTATGCATCTTATTTTGCTTAGTTCGGCGGTAGCATTATAAGATGATCTCTCAGTAAATTTCAAGGTATAAGTGTTCTCCCTGAGTATGCATCGTTGCTACAGTTCGTCATGCTGAGACACCACGTGCTGATCGGGTGTGATAAGCTCTACGTTCACATACAATGGGTGCAAGCCAGTTTTGCACACGCAGAATACTCGGGTTAAACTTGACGAGCCTAGCATATGCAGATATGGCCTCGGAACACTGAGACCAAAAGGTCGAGCGTGAATCATATAGTAGATATGATCAACATAGTGATGTTCACCATTGAAAACTACTCCATCTCATGTGATGATCGGACATGGTTTAGTTGATATGGATTACGTGATCACTTAGATGATTAAAGAGATGTCTATCTAAGTGGGAGTTCTTAAGTAATATGATTAATTGAACTTTAATTTATCATGGACTTAGTACCTGATAGTATTTTGCATGACTATGTTGTTGTAGATAGATGGCCCATGTTGATGTTCCGTTGAATTTTAATGCGTTCCTAGAGAAAGCTAAGTTGAAAGATGATGGTAGCAACTACACGGACTGAGTCCGTAACTTGAGGATTATCCTCATTGTGGCACAGAAGAATTACGTCCTCGAAGCACCGCTAGGTGACAAACCCGCTACAGGAGCAACGCCAGATGTTGTGAACACCTGGCAGAGTAAAGCTGATGATTACTCTATAGTTCAGTGTGCCATGCTTTACGGCTTCGAACCGGGACTTCAGCAACGTTTTGAACGTCATGGAGCATATGAGATGTTCCAGGAGTTGAAGTTAATATTTCAAGCAAATGCCCGGATTGAGAGATATGAAGTCTCCAATAAGCTCTATAGCTGCAAAATGGAGGAGAATAGTTCTGTCAGTGAACATATACTCAGAATGTCTAGGTACCACAACCACCTGACTCGACTGGGAGTTAATTTTCCTGATGATAGTGTCATTGACAGAGTTCTTCAATCATTGCCACCAAGCTACAAGAGCTTCATGATGAACTATAATATGCAAGGGATGGATAAGACTATTCCCGAGCTCTTTGCAATGCTAAAGGCTGCGGAGGTAGAAATAAAGAAGGAGCATCAAGTGTTGATGGTCAACAAGACCACTAGTTTCAAGAAAAAGGGTAAAGGGAAGAAGGGGAACTTCAAGAAGAACAGCAAGCCAGTTGCTGCTCAAGTGAAGAAACCCAAGTCTGGACCTAAGCCTGAAACTGAGTGCTTCTACTGCAAAGGGACTAGTCACTGGAAGCGGAACTGCCCCAAGTATTTGGCGGAGAAGAAGGATCGCAAAGTGAAAGGTATATTTGATATACAATGCTCGTAGTAGTGCCTAGGTATTTGATATTGGTTCAGTTGCTAACATTTGCAACCTTAAACAGGGGCTACGGATTAAGTGAAATTGGCTAAGGATGAGGTGATGATGTGCGTGGGAAATGGTTCCAAAGTCGATGTGATCGTCGTTGGCATGCTACCTCTTCATCTACCTTCGGGATTAGTTTTAGACCTAAATAATTGTTATTTGGTGCCAGCGTTGAGCATGAACATTATATCTGGATCTTGTTTAATGCGAGACGGTTATTCATTTAAATCAGAGAATAATGGTTGTTCTATTTCTATGAGTAAAATCTTTTATGGTCATGCACCCTTGATGAGTGGTCTATTTTTACTAAATCTTGATAGTAGTGATACACATGTTCATAGTATTGAAGCCAAAAGATGCAGTGTTGATAATGATAGTGCAACTTATTTGTGGCACTGCCTTTTGGGTCATATTGGTGTAAAGCGCATGAAGAAACTCCATTCTGATGGACTTCTGGAATCACTTGATTATGAATCACTTGGTACTTGCGAACCATGCCTCATGGGCAAGATGACTAAAACTCCATTCCCCGGAACAATGGAGCGGGCAACAGAGTTATTGGAAATCATACATACTGATGTATGTGGTCCAATGAACATTGAGGCTCACGGCGGATATCGTTATTTTCTCAACTTCACAGATGATTTGAGCAGATATGGGTATATCTACTTAATGAAACATAAGTATGAAACATTTGAAAAGTTCAAAGAATTTCAAAGTAAAGTGGAAAATCATCGTAACAAGAAAATAAAGTTTCTACGATCTGATCGTGGAGGAGAATATTTGATTTACGAGTTTGGTCTTCATTTGAAACAATGCGGAATAGTTTCGCAACTCATGCCACCTGGAACACCACAACGTAATGGTGTGTCTAAACATCGTAATCGTACTTTGCTAGATATGGTGTGATCTATGATGTCTCTTACTGATTTAGCGCTATAGTTTTGGGGTTATGCTTTAGAGACGGATGCATTCACATTAAATAGGGCACCATCTAAATCTGTTGAGACGACACCTTGTGAACTATGGTTTAGCAAGAAACCCAAGTTGTCGTTTTGTAAAGTTTGGGGCTGCGATGCTTATGTGAAAAAGCTTCAACCTGATAAACTCGAACCCAAATCGGAGAAATGTGTCTTCATAGGACACCCAAAGGAGACTATTGGGTACACCATCTATCATAGATCCGAAGGCAAGATATTCGTTGCTAAGAATGGATCCTTTCTAGAGAAGCAGTTTCTCTCAAAAGAAGTGAGTGGGAGGAAAGTAGAACTTGAGGAGGTAATTGATTGTCTAGCATTACTCTGCATCTTATCTGCCCTACGCTCCACTTTCTCCAAATTATCATATCTACATTTACTCTTACCAAAATGTTGAATGAAGCCAATGCCACTCCACACGTTGTCTGCATTCCTCTTGTCAATACCTTTTGCCTTGCAACCCTGTACTTAATTAATTGCTATTTGATTATGTATCATTAGTCTGCACCTGAGCTTCATTATCCTCTGTTTCTTCCAATATTATTTGATATATATTTACTCTTTGCAAAATGTAGAATAATGGCAACGCTTATAGAGAATTTTCTTTGGGGAATTTATTGAATTATCCTTCCATCAACATGGAGAAGGGCTTTGTCCAGCCCGTGTGTAACACCCCATATGTAACTTTTCCTAATTTGGCAATATATCCATTTTGGTCTTCATCCAATTCCTAGGGTCTATCATGGTTGACTTCTTTTGTTTTCCTTGTTTTATTTGTTGGTTGCATTGCTATGCCACTTCGTTATCTTATTGCACTTGTCATCTATGTTTGAATCATGATCTTGCCAAGTGTGGTGTGTGCTTGGGTCATATTGCATACTCATCCTTAGCATGTGCTTGGTGTGAGTTCATACAGGTTGTGTTGTTGCATGATCCATGCATTTGATCTTGCATCATCACCTCCCACTTCTCTCTCCCTTCCTTGTCTCTGCAAGATGCATTTTACCCTCCTTCGTTAATGTTCAACTTTGCCTCAATATTCTATCACCATGCCCTAAAGCCCCCTGCCAAATTCTCACCTCATTTGGAATTGATTTGGTTAGGTTACAAAATGCCTCAAGTTTGAATTTTATTCAAACTTGCTCTATTTTTCTACCTCTAAAGTAGTACAAATCAATTTTATTAAATAGTGCACATTTTTAGGGTCATAAAAATATTTTTATATTTCTTTAGCTCCTCTCCTTTTCCCCTGTACTTTTCCTTTTGTTTTTCTGTCTGAAGAAATGGAAAAAGAAAAGAAAGAAACAGCAGCAGAGCAACCCAGCAGCAGAAGTGCTCACCTGGGCCTCGGCCTCCCAGGTTGGCCCAGTTGGCGCCAACCACAACCCAGCTCCAACCAGCGCGCACGACCCTCTCTCCCTTTCTCACCCATGCACCCGCTCGCCCCGCTAGCGCGCGTCAACGTGGCCAAGCCGGCACCATTCGCCATCGACCCTAGCTACACCCCTCAACAAATTTCTTCCTTCTCGGCCCCCCTCGCGATCACGCACATGGCCAAGACCGAGCGCACGTGACTTCGCCCCGTTTTCCCTAGCCCCCTACTTAACCCCTCTCCTTGCCCAACTGCTTCCTAGGGTTCCCCTCTTCCTTCCCCTGCCGCCACCGAGAGTTTAGACCAGCAGATCCACTGGACTCCGTCGTGCCCGAGCGCGTCCAGGTGCACTGCCTCGTCGCTGGCATGCTCTCCGGCCACCTCCACCCCGACGATCATGTTCGCCTTCTTCCCCCACGTTGTCTATGTCCTAGACGTCTACTACTTTGCAGTGGGACGCCAAGACGCCGTTGGCTCCTTCCTCTTCTTCCCCGCGATGCCCGTAGGTGTTCGATCATCGGTGTGCTTGTCTCCGGCCACCTCTCGTCCAACCGAGCACACTTACATGCTTGTGGTAAGCCCCTGAGCAGCCACGTGCCCTTCTGCCCCTCTTTCGCATGCTCTAGCTAGCCCCACGCCGTCCACCCGAACCCGTCACCATCGAACCTCGCTCTGACGAGTGCTCCGACCACCGTAGGTTCTCCGTGCGTGCCCTTCGTGTTCGCCGAATTGTGTGGTGCCAATCAGTGCATACCGCTCCTCGCCTAAGCTGCTGAGCGCCGTGTTCATCTCCATCGTCGCCATCACCGTCACCTCATCAACGGCGTCGTTTCTGTCATCGTCTGGCGCCGCGGTTGCCTTGCGCGTGTGCGGGATCCCCTGGCGATCCCATTGCACCCTTCCGCCGCTCCGCTTGGCCACCGGAGCAACTCCGGCGAGGCCTTTGCCACGCTCTGTCGTCGCTGACGACTCCTCTGTTTTCCCCTGCTCGGGCGCGCTTGTGTCACCCACCATGTGGGACCCTGCGGGACCCAGCTGTCATACCCACAGGGGCCAGGTCCCACCTGTCATTCCCTCTCCCCTTTTTTCTCTTTTCTTTTATTTATTTCCAGCGAATATTCCATTTCAAGCAGAAGAAATATTTCCTTTTCAGGCCAAGTCCATTTCTGGACGTTTCCAAATTTGGAAATTGCCTTTTTTGTTTAATGCCATTTTAGGCAGGTTACATCTTAGAGCACTTGGAAAGATTTTTCTATAAGAAGCCCAACATATAATATATGTTTTGGGGGTACACAAATCCAATGATTCTAGTGGTGGCATTATTTTCTTCATTTGAGCAAGTTTTCACACATGTTATTTTACATCATGATGTTGTTATGTCTTTTATGTGTAATTTTATTCAAATATGCTATGAGGTTGTTTTGCACATGGATAGCTTCATTCTCATGTCTACTTCTTGCTAGATTTCATTTCATGCCATTTAGTGCATTGTGACGAGTGCCACAAGCTTGCAAAGTTACTATCATGAATCTGTTTATGCCATGACATGAATTCTTGTCTGTAAACAATCATATCATTTGCCATGTTTGCCTTGATGCTACCATCTTTTCTGGGGATCTTTGGCTCAAGTTCAGTAAGGGAGTTTTGTTAAGTGCATTTAGTACTAGCATGCCATGCTCAAGTTTGACATGATGTGTTCCTGTAGCATGTATTTTACTAGCTCTAAACATTGCTACCTAATGTTGTTTATGCCATGTTTAGTATTTTCACTAAGTCTATGAAACTGTTATCATTTGCATTTTCGCCATGCTGTTTTTTAGGCTTGTTCTAGTGAGTTCTAGTAGGAGCTCAGTGTTCATAATTTGTAGAGCTTCACTTGTAATTTACTTCCATGTGCTTTGTTGCTATGTTCGAGAGTTGTAGCATAGTTTCATGATGCATCTCAAGTGCTATGATGATGTTAAGCGCACTTTTGCATTGTTCTTGTTTTGCACGTCATTTGCAAACCGTGCATCTGTTTCCGGTGATCCTTATATCGATTTCGACCGAAATCCTTACATCTTTCCAGTGGCATGCTTGGTTTGCCAAGTTGATGCCATGATCATCCTTTCCCTAATGAAGCACCCATATGCATTGCACATCGTATCTTGCATTCCATGCCATGACTTACATCATGTTGCTTGTGCATTGCATCGTGATTGATTGTTCTTCTGTTGCTTGTGTTCTTGCTTTGGGTAGAGCTAGGAGATGAGCTAGAGAATGAGGATCCTGTTGAGTACGTTTTTGAAGACCAAGCTTTTGACAACCCTGAGAACTTTGTAGGCAAGATGATCATTACCCCCGATATCACCTCTATCTTTGCTTGCAAGATGTTTCGCTCTATCGCCATGTCGGGCTACCTACCACTTGTTTATCATGCCTCCATATTGCCATGTCAAGCCTCTAACCCACCTTCCTAGCAAATCGTTGTTTGGCTATGTTACCACTTTTGCTCAGCCCCTCTTATAGCGTTGCTAGTTGCAAGTGCATTGTAGGTTGTTCCATGTTGGAACATGGATATGTTGGGATATCACCATATATCTTATTTAATTAATGCATCTATATACTTGGCAAAGGGTGGAAGGCTTGGCCTTTTGCTTAGTGTTTTGTTCCACTCTTGCCGCCCTAGTTTCCGTCATATCAGTGTTATGTTGCTTGATTTTTCATTCCTTACGCGGTTGGGGTTATGGGACCCCACGATAGTTCGCTTTGAATAGAACTCCTCTAGCAAGGCCCAACGTTGGTTTTAACATTTGCCTAATAACAACTAAAGTTTGCCTAGTGAGTAATTAACCCGAGGAATTTCTTAATTCAACCCCGGGCTAGTGTTCCTCTGAGTGCTGGTCCAACCTTGGCGATGTCCGACGCCCCCTGGGCGACAAGGGTCTCAGCCAACCCGACGTCTGGCCCATCCGGTGTGCCCTGAGAACAAGATACGCGCGACTCCTATCGGGATTTGTCAGCACATCGGGCGGTCTTGTTCGTCTTGTTTTACCATTGTCGAAATGTCTTCTAACTAGGATTCCGAGACTGGTCGGGTGATTCCGGAAGAAGGGATATCCTTCATTGATCGTGAGAGCTTGTGATGGGCTAAGTTGGGACACCCCTGCAGGGTATAAACTTTCGAGAGCTGTGCCCGCGGTTATGTGGCAAATGGGAATTTGTTAATATCCGGTTGTAGAGTAATTGACACTTGACTTAATTAAAATGCATCAACCGTGTGTGTATCCATGATGGTCTCTTTTCGGTGGAGATCAGGAAGTGAACACGATTGGGTTATGTATGAATGTAAGTAGTTCAGGATCACTTCTTGATCATTTCTAGTTTACGACCGTTGCGTAGTTTCTCATGTTACTCTTGTACTCATATGTTAGCCACCATATTTGCTTAGCGCTTGCTGCAACTCCATCTCATAACCACATCCTACCCATAAGCTTAAATAGTCTTGATCTCGCGGGTTTTGAGATTGCTGAGTCCTCGTGACTCACAGATACTACCAAAACAGTTGCAGGTGCTGATGATACCAGTGCAGGTGATGCTACCGAACTCAAGTGGGAGTTTGACGAGGACCTTGGCCATTACTACGTGTCGTTTCTGGATGATCGGTAGTGGAGCCCAGTTGGGACGATCGGGATTTAGAATTTGGGGTTGTCTTCTTTTCATTTGGATCTGTTCATAGTCGGGCTATGTGTGTACTTAGAATGGTGTATGAATTATTTGATCATTGTGTGATGTGGCGATTGTAAGCCAACTATTTTCTTCCTTGTTCATTACATGGGATTGTGTGAAGATGACCCTTCTTACGACAGAAACCAAGATGCAGTTATGCCTCTAAGTCGTGCCCCGACACATGGGAGATATAGCCGCATCTTGGGCGTTACAAGTTGGTAATCAGAGCCATCACCGACTTAGGAGCCCCCTGCTTAATCGAATCGCTGACGTTGTTGAGTCTAGAACAAAACTGTTTTGAGTCTTAGGGTCATATATATCGGAGAGCAGGATTCTTTTTACTCCTCAGCCCCTTCATTGCTCTGGTGAGGTCTCCTAACATAGATGTTTTGACTTTCCTCTCCTCATTTTCACTATAAAAAATTTAGGATCACGCGGGTATCTTGGGATCGTTCCAATATTCTTGTGACGAGAACATTGTTCTTGGTGCCTCCTGACATTTAGGGGTTGTGGCAGTGTCCCGGGGAGTTGAGCTCCGAGGTGTTGTCGTCACAATTTTATCGTTGCAGTTCTAGAATACCTGAGTTCGCCGACATCGAAAATCTCTTTTATGCAGTTAGTGGTGAGATAACCTCGATGCCACCCAGTACTGGGGAGGGTGTTCGGGAGTATTACCAAAGCTCATATAACAGATGCTTTTCGAAGGTTGAGGTACATGATTTCCGGAGTTTTCTTGGTTGTGTGTTGATGGATGGATACACTTGGAGCGTAGGGCTTGTTAGTTGTGTGATATATATTGTGCCTCCCTGTATCCCCAACACCAGATTGCATAACCAGAAAGTTTTGGGAGTTAATAGGTGGGAATTCAAGTAGCTCTTAGTTATTCTTCTGGTAGATAATTGGTATGTGATTGGGTAATCCTTACCACTTATTTGTTCCAGTCGTACTTTGTTGTTTCATTCATCAACCTTATCTAAGTGGCTTCTCACCTTAATGGTCATGTAATGTTAACTTTGGAATTCATTCGTTCAATCTCTGTTCGAATGTTTATTGTGGAGACTTCATGTTGCAATTTCTATCCGTTGATTCAGCTTGTCTATCTGTCTATCATGATTCTAACGGATGTCACCCTCTTCAGGATGGCTCCTCCAATGCGTCTGAATGCAGACCGCAACGATGGGGATCAGGCAAACCCTCCGCCTCCGCCACCTCCTCGGCCTTCGGAGGCATGGCAAGCTGTCATTGTAGCCACCAATGCCAATACCCAGATGCTTTTGCAACTCTTGCAGGAGTGCAACCAAGGGAATCAAGGTTAACTTTTGAATGTAGCAATGTCAGTCCTGAGGACTTCGTCAAGTTCGCTTCATTTCAGCTCAAGGACCAAGTAGCTGATTGGTATCAGCAATACAAAGATTGCAGAGGGGCCCGACCGATCACCTGGACTGACTTCTACCGGGATTTTAAAGCTCATCACATTCCAACAAGTGCTGTTTAGAGCAAGCATGAGGAATTCCACAATCTCAAGCAAGGAAGCATGTCCGTGTATTAATACAACATCCGGTTTCAGAAACTTGCTCACTTTGCAAGGCAAGATGTTCCTGATGAAAAGAGCATGATCTATCAATTCAGGGGTGGCCTCAAAGAGGATCTGCGGTTAGCTCTCGTTCTTGTTGAGCCTACTCAGTTCGATCAGTTCTATTACATGACCCTCAAGCAAGAAGCTGCTCAACTCAAGTGTGAGGCTTCAAAGAAGAGAATTAGGGATGCAGTTCAGTCTTCTTCTTCCTCACAAGTGGTAGCTAAGCAACAGAAGTTCTGGCTTCCTCTGCCTCCTCCATTTCGTCAGCCTTACCAGCAGAAGAACAAATGTGGCCATTGATCTTCCCACCCACCCAACCCAGGCTATCAGAACAAGTATCAGACTCAAGCTCCAAGGACAAGTGGTCCTCCTCCTTATCATCGTCTGCTCTTAGAGGTGACTTGCAACAAGTGTCAGCAGAAAGGTCACCATGCAAATGCTTCAACCAAAGGCGCCTTGCGCCTCCTCCTCCCGTGAGGTCTTCAAGCAATGCAGTGGTCAAGCATAATCCCTAGTCTGCAAGGGTGAACTTGATGGATTCATCTCAAGCAGAGGATTCTTCAGAAGTGATCACGGGTAATCTCCCACTTAATGATATTCTCGCAAAAGTTTTATTTTATACTAGTGCATCGCATTGTTTCATCTCAAGACCTTTTGCATCAAAGCATGAGTTGGGTTTTCAAGATTTGCCTAGACTGTCATCAGTTTTTTCTCCGGGTTTATTCATGAATGCGAGCTCAGTGGTTTGGGATGTTTCCATCAAGATGGGCAACTATAAATTCCTGGCTTCGCCAATTGTTCTCGGCGACTCAGATATTGATCTAATTCTCGGCATGGATTGGCTTTCTAAGCACAAGGCTACCCTTGATTGTGCTGCAGGGAAATTAAATTGACTCACTCTTCTAAGGATGTGATCATCTATGCCGCTTGTGATGAAACCATTTGGTTGTTCTCTCTCAATGAGAAGGGCGAGTTAGACGCTATTTCTTAGATTCCAGTTGTTTGCGAGTACCAAGATATCTTTCCGGAAGAGCTTACGGGTATGCCTCCTCACCGCCAGTTGAGTTCGTTATCGATCTTGAGCCCGGTACTGAACCTATTTGTAAGCGTCCATACAAGCTTGGGCCAAAGGAGCTGAAAGAATTGAAGAAACAACTCGATGAACAAGAGCGTCTGGGTCTGATCAGATCGAGTTCATCTTTCTGCGGTTGTGGTGTTCTTTTTGTCCAGAACAAGGATGGAACGGACCGACTTTGTGTCGATTACTGTCCATTGAACAAGAAGATGATCAAGAATAAGTACCCACTTCCCAACATCAATTAGCTATTCGAGCAACTCAAAGGTGCAAAGGTTTTCTCCAAGCTTGACCTCCGTATGGGTTATCATTAGATTCGCATTCGTGAAGAAGATATCCCCAAGACAGCATTCAGAACAAGCTTTGGTTCTTATGAATACACTGTCATGTCTTTCGGCCTTGTCAATGCCCCTCTAACATTCTCTCGTATGATGAACATCATTTTCAACCCCTGCACCAATGAATTCGTCCTGGTGTATCTCGATGATATCTTGGTGTTCTCCAAGAATAAGAAGGATCATGCCAAACATTTGCAATTGGTGCTCAACAAGCTCAGAGAGTATCAATTCTATGCGAAATTCTCCAAATGTGAGTTTTTGCTTGATGAAGTTCTTTACCTTGGTCCCATTATCCCTCCAAGGGCATTGCTGTTAATCCGGAAAAGAATTCTGCAATTGTGAACTGGGAGCCTCCTCAGAATGTCAAGCAGCTCCACAGTTTCCTTGGGCTTGCGAGCTATTGCCGAAGATTCGTTGAGAATTTCTCAAAGATTGCTAAACCTCTTTCCAACCTCCTCCAGAAGCATGTCAAGTATTCCTGGACTCCTGAGTGTGACGTTGCTTTCAACACTCTCAAAGAGAAACTCGTCACAGCTCCTATCCTAACTCCTCCTGATGAGTCCAAGCCATTCGAAGTTTTCTATGATGCCTCGTTGCAAGGTCTCAGTGTCGTGTTAATGTAAGGGAAGAAAGTTGTGGCCTATACTTCTCATCAGTTGAAGCACAATGAAAGGAACTACCCCACTCACGATCTTGAATTGGCGGCAGTTGTCCATGCATTAATAACATGGAGACATCTCTTGTTGGGAAGGCAAGTGGACATTTTCACCGATCACAAGAGCCTCAAATATATCTTCACTCAACCCAACCTCAACCTCCGGCAAACTCGTTGGGTCGAAATGATTCAAGAGTACAATCCAAGCATTGAATACACTCCAAGCAAGGCCAATGTGATTGTAGATGCTTTGAGCAGGAAGGCTTATTGCAATAGCTTAATTCTCAAGCCATTCCAACCAGATCTTTGTGAAGCCTTCCGCAAGCTCAAACTCCAATTGTTCCTCAAGGTTTTCTTGCCAACCTTTAAGTCACTCCAACTTTGGAACATCAAATTCATGAGGCACAACTCCTTGATACCATGGTGAAGAGGGTGAAACATGGTATTGCCAAGGGTCTTTCCAAATACAAGTGCTATCGCATTGATGACAAGGACACCTTATTCTTCGAGGACCGGATTGTGGTTCCTAAAGGTGATCTAAGGAAGGTCATAATTAACGAAGCACATAATTCTCTTCTTTCCATTCATCCAGGCAGTTCGAAGATGTACCATGACCTCAAGTAATCGTATTGGTGGACTCGAATGAAGTGAGAAATTGCTCAATTCCTGAATGAATGTGATATCTGCCGAAGGGTGAAAGCAGAACACCAACGACCAGCTGGTCTTCTCCAACCTCTTGTTCTTCCAGAATGGAATTTTGATCATATCGAAATGGACTTTGTCACAGGCTTTCCTAAGTACAAGCGTGGGAATGATGCTATCTTCGTTGTCATCGACAAGCTTACAAAAGTGGCTCATTTCCTTCCAATCAAAGAATCTATAACGGCAGCTCAGTTGGCAGAGCTATACACCTCCAAAATTGTCTCGTTGCATGGAATTCCGCAATTGATCTCTTTAGACCGCGGAAGCATTTTCACTTCCAAGTTCTGGGACTCCTTCCAGAAGTCCATGGGGACCAACATTCCCTTCAGCATGACTTTCCATCCTCAAACAAGTGGCCAAGTCGAGTGAGTCAATCAAATCCTCGAAGACATGCTCAGAGCTTGTGTCATCTCTTTCGGTATGAAGTGGGAAGATTGTCTCCCATATGTCGAGTTCTCCTACAACAACAGCTTCCAAGCAAGTTCGGGAAAGGCCCCATTCGGGAAAGGACAAGGAGCCAGCTGTCAGCCACAGCCGGACTCGCATTACCATAGAGCGCGACCGAGATGGCCGCCCGAGAGCAGTGGAACGACGGGACGACTTTCCGCCTCCCCCTCCCCGCAAGGAGAGGCGAGTCTCCCTGCCGCCTGTTGACCATCCGACTCTCGGTGACCGCCTTGGCCGCTGAGAGGGAGTTGTAGAGAATGACGCCCGCCATCAGATCGACCGACTTCACCGGTCCCTGGCACTGGAAGAAGAAGACGAGTTGGGTCCGCCTTGTTTCGGACCCAGCATTCGGGACGAGCCCTTTCCCAGAGGGTTCATGCTCCCAAGAGACACGCCCAAGTATACCGGCTCCGTGAAGCCGGAAGACTGGCTAGTCGACTACTCCACGGCTGTCAGCATAGCAAGTGGCAACAAACGTGTCGCCATAAAGTACGTTCTGCTCATGCTCCAGGTCACAGCCCGGACATGGCTGAACAGCCTAAAGCCCCGCAGCATCAACAGCTGGGTAGACTTCACTTAAGCATTCGTCCGCAACTTCACCAGCACGCACAAGCGTCCTTCCAAGCCTCGTCAGCTCTCCTTGTGCGTACAAGGTCTTGACGAGTCGACTAGCGACTACCTCACGCATTGGGCTGAGCTCCGGAACTCCTGCGAGGGCGTGCACGAGGTGCAGGCCATCGAGTACTTCACAGCCGGGTGCCGAGAAGGCACCCTCCTCAAGCACAAGCTCCTTTGCGACGAGCCAGAAATCCTCGACAAGCTGCTGATCATAGTGGACAAGTACGCCACGGCCGACTCCTCCATGAAGGCGGAAATTCAAATCAGCATGACTGGCAAATTAGCTCCTCAGGCTCCAAGAACTCCGGCGGCAGACGTCGGCCGGCGACAACAGCAGGGCGACAACAAGCGCAAGGCCCCGCAGCCGGCTTTCGATAGCCGGCATGTCGCGACCGTTGAAGCCCAGCAGCCAGAAGAGCAGCCTCCGCCTAAGCGACAGAAAGGCGGCAAGCCGAACTGGTTGCCGGCCTTCTCCTATGAGCAGACCTTGGATGGACCTTGCAAGTTCCACAGCGGCGCGAAGCCGTCGAATCACACCACCCGGAAGTGCCACTGGCTCACCAGGATCGCCAAGGGAGACGGCCTCCTGCCACCCCCGCCTGCTGGGCAGCCGCCTCCGCCTCCGCCCCAGCAGCCGGCAGTCAGGCCAGTCGGCGCAGTACAAGACGAAGACCCTGAAGAGCATGGAGCCTATGTGGTGTTCACCAGTGTGGCTGATGATCGACGCACCCGAAAGAGGAGAAGGAGTTGGTCCAAAAATGCAAAGGGTGCCAGAAGTTCAGCTCCAAGCCGCACCAGCCGGCTTCTGCGCTCAAGACCATCCCCATTGCCTGGCCTTTCGCAGTTTGGGGTCTAGACATGGTGGGA
This sequence comes from Triticum dicoccoides, assembly GCF_002162155.2. Lineage (NCBI taxonomy): Eukaryota > Viridiplantae > Streptophyta > Magnoliopsida > Poales > Poaceae > Triticum > Triticum dicoccoides. The sequence goes on along the minus strand of NC_041392.1, from coordinate 333,897,945 downwards.
CCATTCAAGACAGCACGAGGTGGTTTAACTCACCTACTTGTCGCAGTGGACAAGTTCACCAAGTGGGTGGAAGCAAAGCCAATTAAGAAACTGAATGGTCCGACCGCCGTGACCTTCATCACCGATATCACAATTCGGTACGGCATACCACACAGCATCATCACCGACAACGGCACGAATTTTGCCAAAGGCGCCTTGGCCCGTTTCTGCACAACACAGGGCATCCGACTAGACCTAGCATCCGTCGCCATCCGCAGTCAAACGTCCAAGTGGAGCGAGCAAATGGCCTCATCCTGTCCGGCATCAAGCCTCGGTTGATCGAGCCTCTGGAGCGCTCGGCTGGCTGCTGGCTCGATGAGCTGCCAGCCGTCCTCTGGAGTCTGCGCACGACTCCAAACAAGTCAACCAGCTTCACACCCTTCTTCCTCGTCTACAGTGCCGAAGCCGTCATCCCAACGGACATAGAGTTTGACTCCCCACGAGTCACCATGTACACCGAGGAGGAAGCAGAAGAAGCACGACAAGACGGCGTCGATCTGCTGGAAGAGGGCCGGCTGTTGGCACTCAGCCGGTCCAGCATCTACCAGCAGAGCCTGCGCCGATACCACAACAGGAAGGTCAGGCCAAGATCTTTCCAAGAAGGCGACCTTATGCTCCGGCTGATCGAGTGAACAGCCGGCCAACACAGGCTGTCGGCGCCTTGGGAAGGCCCTTTCATCATCAGCAAAGTACTGGGCAACGATTCCTACTACCTGATCGACGCTCAGAAGCCCCGAGCACGCAAGAGGGACGACTCCGGCAAGGAGACAGAGCGGCCATGGAATGCAAATCTCCTCCGAAGATTTTACAGTTGATGCAGTATGTACCATGCTACCTTTTGTATTAAAGTACCAAGACTTCGGGCCCCCCGAGATGAGCTTGGGGACTGCCCTCTTTTGTCTGTATGATAAAAATTATGCCTGCAAGTATGTCACTCTTTGTCATGCCGCTTGGCACCGGGCTCGACAAGTCGACCCGGGGACTTGCCGCATTGCACTATGAAATGCTTCCTGCAGCCAGACAAGTAGTGTGTAAACACGTAAACCGTCTTCTGTCAGAAGCCGCAGCTCGCAGAGCGACTGTACGGTGGGCAGAGGTAAGGTAGAATGGGTGTTCGCATGAAAAAGGGTTAAGGACTCAAAGCATAAACATAGCTCAAGATGGCTTCCAGCCTTTCTCACAAACCGGCTCTCGGATAGTCGGATTGTCGCCTTCTATCCAACTTGCTCAAACAATCTTGAAATCGGTTAAGTACTTGCTTTCCCAAAGTAGCCTAGCACTTGATCCAGCAACAGTCCACAGAGCGGCTGTCCGATTGGCAAGGCAGGCAACTAAGAGAAAGCGCCAAAGGAAAAAGCCAAAAGAACAATGAGCAAGAAAAGATAGATATATATATTTACATAACATAGGCCCTTGGCCGAATTGTCGAGTAGAAGTTCAAAATACACCCAGCGGGGTGGAATTGTGCGAATTAACAAGTTCTTCAAAGACTACTGAAGCAGATAAAATAAAAGATACAGCGGCAGCTTAGGAGGCAGCATACGGATTCGGAGGGTCGGAGGAGGCACCAGCGTCAGGCGTCGGGGTAGCCGGCTGCCTAGTCTCGGCTTGATCACCTCCGGCGGCAGTCGACTCGGTTGCATGCGGCTCGTTGCTGGAGGCGCGGTCGGGCTGAGGCTGGCCGTCTGCTCCGTCTTCTGGTCCCTCCGCCTCGCCTCCATCCTCCGCCTCGTCCTTCTCCTCGACGCTGGAGCCAATCACCTCCACTGAGTCTTCGCCGTAGTTTGGGTTCATCCCAAACCACTCCGGCGGTACCTCCTCGCCGTCTTCAGATCGCTCGGGGACGAAGATGCTGGTGTTGGTGTACTCGGCGATCGCCGCAGCACGTTTGACGAGGGCGTCTTCCGCAGCCGCCAGCTCCGGCTGGGCCTCCGACCAAAGCGTGGCAAACCGGTCTAGATCCAGCCTCGGGTACCACACGTTGACGAACTCCAAGGCCCGGCGCGCTCCAGCCCAGGCCGAAGAGCCCTTCTAGGCCTCAACACGACCAGCCGCGACCTCCAGCCAGTTGGCCGTCAGGCTGGGGGTGCGCGGAGCCTGCATATCCGGCCAAAGGGCGGCAATCGCCTGGGCACCGACGCGCTGGAGCCGGTGCAACATCCGGTGAGCCGGCCGAAGGAGAGCCTCGATGCTCAGGATGTGCTCGTCAAGAGTTCGAGGGGCATCGGCGGCGATCTCTGCGCCCTCCGCCCTCCGACTCTCACGGTCGGCCTCGATGGCTTGGATGGCGGCCTGCGACTGCCCAGGGAAGAAGTCTGCAAAGACACGAAGAAACGAAGAAGCTAGTCAAAAACCAGGAGTCGGCACGATCTAAGTCGGCAATTCGAAGAAAGAAAATAAAGAGACTCACCATCAACGATGTCTTCAATCTCATGGAAGCCGGAGGACAGCAGCGCCTCCTTGTCAGACCAGGAGGAGCGCTCACTCGCGAACTCGGCCAAGAGGGCGGTTTCCGTCTCCTCCGCCTCCCTCTGCGACTCCACAAGCAGCTCCTTCTGCTCTGCCACCTGAGTGGCCAGCAGATCATGCTCTGTGGCGAGCTTGCTGCACTCCTCCCCTTTGGTGCGCAGGGCAGAGTTGGCTTCGCTCAGCTGCTGTTGAAGAGCAGCATTGGCTCCTGAAAAAAGGAAGAAAGATAACAGTCGTCAATAAAGTAGGTCGCCGGGGAGATCCGGCCCGACTGCTCAGCAGTCGGCCCGAATCTCGGGGACTACAGCCCGCGGGTGCACTAGCGCACCCCCACAAAGAAGAAAAAAGGACTTACTCCGGCTGTCCGCCAAGTCGGCGGTCCGCTTGCCCAGCTCTTCAACGTTACAGTTGAAGGCAGTGACGCGGAGGTTGTGGTAATCCTGCGACAAGCATTTCAGACAAAGTTAGTACCCAGAAGTTCATCAATTGGAGTTCCGGGCTGCCTGCTCAGCAGCCGGCCCGAAACTCGGGGACTACACCCAGTGGGTGCGCTGGCACGGCCCCACAGAGAGAAGCAAGAAAACAAAGACCAAAGGAAAAAACATACCCGGACGGCTGCCCGCGACGCTAGGAACGCCTTCGTGCAACTCTGGAGAGCGTCGCCCTTAGCACGGAGCTTCGCCTGGATGTCCAGGAGCGCCCGGTTTAGCGGCCCTGTGCCGCCTCCTCGCACCCACCCAACAGGTGCGGCGCTCGTCGCTTCGGCATCTGGGGCCGCCGAGCAGGCGGTGCCGGCTTCCAGGGGGCGGGGTGCCGAAGTCGCCTTCTCCAGACGACGGCGCGTTGGCGAGCCGACTTGGAGGAGTAGCCTCGCCACGGCCTCGTCTTCGGTCGGCGGCACCGGAGGGTCCGCTGGCTGCTCACCTTGCGCGCCTTCAGACGGCGGCGGAGGCGGCGGCGAAACATGCACGTCCGGAGTACATGGGTCGCCGCCTTCCCTCTCCTCGACGAGGTTCTCCCCGCCGGCTTCTCCAGTAGGCCCCGTGAACTCCGGAGGCGGCGGCGCAGAGTTCAGTTGGGTGAGAAGCAAGGCCGACTTGCAGCGTGCGGCTTCCTCAGCCTGCTGCTTCGCCGCGGCAGCGGCTTCGACCTCCGCTAGTTTTTTCTTAGCGGAGGCCTCCGCCCTGTCGGCCTCCACCTTCTCCAGGCGGAGGGCCTCTTCTTCGTTGTGCCTCTCCTGCGCATTCCGCTCTGTCGCCTCCCGGAGGTCAGCAGCGGGGTCAATCCGCCGAGTGGTGGCGGACGTCTCCACTGACCCCATGACGGAGGCTGCGGCGACCCGCTCAAGAGAGAGGGGAGCCCTGAAGAAAGAGGGGCAAGCAGAGACTCAGACAAATCACAAAGAAAGAGTAAAACTTTGAAGACAGAATACTTACATGGAGACCAACGGCGGCTTCTTCACTTCCTTACGGAAGTGGATGGCCTTCGCGGTTGCCTCGTCCCGCCGGGTCGCCGCAGCCGAGCCCTTGGGCTTCTTCGGCCGACTGCCGAACAAGGTCGGCACGGCCCTACGCTTCTTCCCTCCGCCTGGAGCGCCCGGCGCGGCAGAAGAGCCTGCGCCAGGCTGGCTGGCTACTGGCCGATGGCGAGGGGCGACTTCTCCCTCGACGCTGTCTTCAGGCCAGTCGGCGAAGGTAGCCGAAGGCCTGAAGTCGCCTGCTGTCCCTCCTCCTCCCTCGGCGTCGTCTTCCAGAGCAGCAACACTGTGTTGGGGGTGAGGTGGTGCGGCTGGAGGCCGTAGAACTCCAAGAAAGGCCGGAAGAAGCTACTCGCCGGCAGCCCCAGCCCACGCAGGCAGTGCGAGCGGAAGATGACCTGCTCTCCCTCCTGCGGGGCGAGGGAAATCTCCCCCTCCGGCGCAAGACGCACCTGCACGCGATCCTCGCCGGGAAGCCGACGGGTCCGGCGGAGGAACTCGATGTGGTCTTCATGAACCTCGGAACCGTCCCAGGTGCCGGAATGCACTAGGGGAGGCGCGGCAGCGGAGGAAGAACTCATCGCAAGCTGTCCCCGCGGCATTCGCCGGAGCTTGGGCATGCGGCGGAGCGAAGAAGAGAAGAGGAAGGAGGAGTGCGAGGAGCGGCAAGGAGGAAGAGAGCGAGGAGTAGTGGGAAGGAGGGGCGCGCGTGCCCCCCTCTTCCCCCTACTTATAGCCCTGTGGGCTGCGAAGCCGAGGGGGCGGACGTGGGGATTTACTGCACCCACAACCCCACGAGCCCCACGATCCACGTAAAGTTACTACGCGCAGTAACTCCGCGGGAAACCCAACCGTTCACTGGGGCCGCAGCGGATCCGCTCGGGCGCCGAGGCGCGGTAGTGGCGGGCCCCGCCTGTGGGCCTGTCCCGTCGCACGCGTGGGCTGGCAGGACGGCCTAGCCATGTGCCCTTGCGTGACAGGCCAAGAACAGGCGGCGGCTTGGAGGCTTAGCTAGCACGCCACTTAAAATCCTGCCGCGACGTTCGAAATACCGAGCAAGTTGAAATTGAGTGAAGTCCGAGTTGAGCAAGTCCGACTCCTTCTAGAAGGCCCGGCAGAAGTCAATCAAGACCATGTGTTGAGCACCCGGAAAGAGAAACTGTTGAGGCTTCTCGGCCGATCGTCCGTGGCGCCTTACCAGCTTTGGGGACTACTGTCGGAGTAATGGGCCACGGGTAAGCCAACCCGAGTCCCATAACCTTTCAAGACATCGGGGCAGGCTGCGCCCCTCAAGACTCTAGGGCGAAGAGCCGTCTCCTGAGGAGTCAATGGCAGGGCGGCCGACTGCCCGCTCACGGTCGAGTTCCAGGGATGACTTCCAGAGAAGCCGGCTTTGGGGAGTCGGTCGGCGACTCCAGCAAACCCATGACCTCATCAAAGGGGACGGGGCAGAGGCGTGGCTACAGTGAAGCCACTCCCGCCCCTTACCAAGGGCAGGCATGGCCACAGCACGCCGTACCCGGGAAGATCTCCGTGCGGCGTGGCACTGTTGCCCGGCCGGCCCTGACATCAGCACCACAGTACCAAGTCCCGCTCCCACGACGGGTTGTCTGTACGGCCTGGAGGCAGCAGGGCCCACCAGTCAGCGAGACCTCAAGAGACAGCAGGAGAACCGCCAGTCGGACCCATCGGGAGTCGGCCCGGGGGAGTCGGCCGAGCCCTCCCCCGGGGCCCACGCACCATTAATCAATATGAGATGGGGAGTCGCCACAGTGATCGCCCGCCAAGCGGCGGGGCTGTTGCCACGACCCCATGACCAAGCCTGCGTCATCAGAAGCATGGCTACAACAATCAGCAGCCGGAAGGACCCGCCCGCGGCGGACGCGGCCTGTCGGCTCCGTACCAGTCCAGTCGGCGGGGCCCACCGAGTAGTCGGCGGAGAAGTCAGAGGTCACAGGCACTGACGGATGGGCCCGCTCCCAGTCGAATTACCATTGTACCCCTGGGGGGTAGGCCTATATAAACCCCCAGGGCACCCATGCAAAGGGTTGGATCCCAGTAGTTCTAGACCTTACCAGATAGAAGGAGAGAGCTAGCCTTGCCCTCTTCTACCACCAGAAACAGCTCGAGGAGCAACCGTGTAAACACTTGGCCATAGTGATCATGGGGAGACCCCGTAGAGCAGCAGTAGGGGTATTATCTCCCCGGAGAGCCCCGAAGCTGGGTAAGATCTGCCGGCGTGCATGTCTTCGCCTCATCCCGTTTCCAGGCACCAACGATGTTCTACTCGCCCCCACCATGATAAGCCATCCGTTGGCATATGTCGCATCAAACCCCCGACATCATTTGTGTAAGTTCAAGTCCTCGTCGGAGAAAATTAAAAAAATTATCGTGAGAGAGATTTGTACAAAAATAATATCATTTATGTAACACTGACGAATGAATGAGAAAATTACAAACGAAAATACGTTACAGAAGTTCAACGTGAAAACAACAGAAAGTTCGACTACTATAGTGAATGAATTTGAGATGAAAAACTTTTAAAATTGTCGCGAGTATGAAAAAACGATCAACACGAGAAAATTGTGTGTTTACAGCAGCTTTCCATCGGTATATCACTTGCTCAATTCTGGTGAGTGGATGGAGATCTACGGGCAAAAAAACACGTGAAAAACACAGTGAAGTTCAAGTAGACATGCCGAGAAGTTCAGGTTCTTCACGCGGTGCATTTTCGAAGAATCTGTTTCGCGATAAAGGCAGAACGAATGATCTCGCCGTTTTCGAAATTACTTGAAAACGGCAAGGAATCACAGAAAACCATCAACATGAATTTTACAGCGGTATATTATTTGCCCCATTCCGATAAAGTTCGTAGAAATTATGGCAAAAATACGTTTTTAGCCATTTTCAAAACTGGCGTAAAACTGTAATGAATTAGGAGAAACAATATATACAAAAAAGTTTGGATTTCTTCAAGCTTTCCAACGCCATATCATTTGCTGCATTTGGATGTATGGTTAAAAAATTAGTTCAAAAATACGAACTCGGTAGAACTTGTACCGTTTTCTAAATTACTCTTAAACCAATCAAAATTAGAAAAAATAACTTTCAAGATGAAAAAGTTGTGCATTTTCATAAGTTTTCCAACGCCATATAATATGGCTCCATTGGATTAGCCGTTTAGAAATGACATGAAAAAACGAACTTGGCTGTTCGGTTTACGAAATTTTACGTTTTTTCAAATTACTCTTTAACCATTGGGAATTAGAGAAAACTTTCAACATGTGGAAGGAGCGGTTTTGCAGCAGCTTTCCAATGCCATATTATATGCCTCATTCTGATAAACGGTTTAGAAATGCGATCGAAAAGACGATTCACGTTTTTTGTGCAAAGAAAAAACGGTTTTCAAAACTGCTCTTAAACCACTTATATTTTGCCAAAAATTTAAGTTAGGTCATGATATTGGTGTCCATAGCTTTCCAACAGTGTATCACAAGCCCCATTTGGGCAATGTTGGCGGAAGTTCAACCTAGTTCACACGGAAGTTCAACAAACTACTAGCGGGGCAGGTCAGGTTGTGATCAGAATATTATTCTGATCCCGTGATCAGAATAG
>NC_041392.1:333855606-333890195 GCF_002162155.2 Triticum dicoccoides | reverse complement strand
ATCACAGTTCGGACATGCGCTTTAACGCATGCACACCCAGGGAAAGGAACCCTTAACAGAACTACTCTCTCTAGAAGATGTTTCTTACATAATGTAATATAACATAACTAGCTGGATACAACTTGTCTGTTCAAGCAACTATGACCCCTACGCCTGGTTTCCATGCATACCCCGGTCTATTCGGCCGCACAGGTACTCAGAAACACTCCGCGCCTTCGGGTCTAGAGGGAAAGCGAATAGGTCTGCCATGACAATCGTTTTACAATTCAGCTAGACGAAAAAATACACAGTCATTTCGACTCAAAATTTTCCTCCTCTAGACCCTCAGAAATCCTTCGTGCTACCTCTTAAACATTGCGTTGGTTTTCCCTTGAAGAGGAAAGGGTGATGCAGCAAAGTAGCGTAAGTATTTCCCTCAGTTTTTGAGAACCAAGGTATCAATCCAGTAGGAGATCACGCTCGAGTCCCACGCACCTACACAAATAAATAAGAACCTTGCAATCAACGCGATAAAGGGGTTGTCAATCCCTTCACGGTCACTTACGAGAGTGAGATCTGATAGATATGATAAGATAATATTTTGGTATTTTTATGATAAAGAGAAATAAAGATGCAATGTAAAATAAACGGCAAAGGAAATAACTAAATGTTGGAAGATTAATATGATGGAAGATAGACCCAGGGGCCATAGGTTTCACTAGTGGCTTCTCTCAAGAGCATAAGTATTACGGTGGGTAAACGAATTACTATCGAGAAATTGATAGAATTGAGCATAGTTATGAGAATATCTAGGTATGATCATGTATATAGGCATCACGTCTGTGACAAGTAGACCGAAATGATTCTGGATCTACTACTATCACTCCACACATCGACCGCTATTCGGCATGCATCTAAAGTATTAAGTTCATAAGAACGGAGTAATGCTTTAAGTAAGACGACATGATGTAGAGGGATAAACTCATGCAATATGATATAAACCCCATCTTTTTATCCTCGATGGCAACAATACAATACGTGTCGGTTCCCTTGCTGTCACTAGGATCGAGCACCGCAAGATTGAACCCAAAGCTAGGCACTTCTCCCATTGCAAGAAAGATCAATCTAGCAGGCCAAACCAAACTGATAATTCGAAGAGACTTGCAAAGATAAACCAATCATACATAAAAGAATTCAGAGGAGATTCTAATATTGTTCATAGATAAATTGGATCATAAACCCACAATTCATCGGATCTTGACAAAAACACCATAAAAGAAGATTACATCGAATACCTCTCCAAGTGAATCGAGGAGAACTTTGTATTGAGATCAGAAGAGAGAGAAGAAGCCATCTAGCTAATAACTATGGACCCATAGGTCTGAAGTAAACTACTCACACATCACTGGAGAGGCCATGGAGTTGATGTAGAGGCCCTCCGTGATCAATGCCCCTCAGGTGGAGCTCCGAAAAAGGCCCCGAGATGGGATCTCTCGTGTACAAAAGGTTGCGGCGGTGGAATTAGGTTTTCGTGGTGTTCCTGGATGTTTGGGGGGTACATGGATATATATAGGAGGAAGAAGTACGTCGGTGGAGCAACGGAGGGCCCACGAGGGTGGAGGGCGCGCCCCTGCCTCGTGGCTTCTTCCGTTGTTTCTTGACGCCCACTCCAAGTCTCCTGGATGACGTTTGTTGATAAAATCACGTTCCCGAAGGTTTCATTCCGTTTGGACTCCGTTTGATATTCCTTTTCTTCGAAACCCTAAAATCGGGGAAAAACAACAATTTGGGCTGGGCCTCCGGTTAGTAGGTTAGTCCCAAAAATGATATAAAAGTGTAAAATAAAGCACATTGATATCCAAAATAGATAATATAATAGCATGGAGGAATCAATAATTATAGATACGTTAGAGACGTATCAAGCATCCCCAAGCTTAATTTCGGCTCGTCCTTGAGTAGGCAAATGATAAAAGAAGACTTTTGATGTGGAATGCTTTCTAACATATTTCTCAATGTAATTTTTCTTTATTGTGGCATGAATGTTCAGATCCGAAAGATTCAAGATAAAATTTTAATATTGACATAAAAATAATGATACTTCAAGCATATAAACTAAGCAATCATGTCTTCTCAAAATAACATGGCCAAAGAAAGTTATCCCTACAAAATCATATAGTCTGGCTATGCTCTATCTTCACCACACAAAATATTTAAATCATGCACAACCCCGATGATAAGCCAAGCAATTGTTTCATACTTTTGATGTTCTCAAACTTTTTCAATCTTCACGCAATACATGAGCGTGAGCCATGGATATAGCACTATATGTGGAATATAATGGTGGTTGTGGAGAAGACAAAAAGGAGAAGATAGTCTCACATCAACTAGGCGTATCAACATGCTATGGAGATGCCCATCAATGGATATCAATGTGAGTGAGTGGGGACTGTCATGCAACGGATGCACTAGAGCTATAAGTATATGAAAGCTCAACAAAAGAAACTAAGTGGGTGTACATGCAACTTGCTTGCTCATGAAGACCTAGGGTATTTTGAGGAAGCCCATCATTGGAATATACAAGCCAAGTCTATAATGAAAAATTCCCACTAGTATATGAAAGTGATATCATAGGAGAGTCTCTATCATGAAGATCATGGTGCTACTTTGAAGCACAAGTATGGAAAAAGGATAGTAGCATTGTCCCTTCTCTCTTTTTCTCTAATTTCTTTTGGGACTTCTTCTTTTTTTATGGCCTTCCACTTTTTTTTCTTTTTTTTCGTCCGGAGTCTCATGCCGACTTGTGGGGGAATCATAGTCTCCACAATCCTTTCTTCATTGGGACAATGCTCTAATAATGATGATCATCACACTTTATTTACTTACATCTCAAGAATTACAACTCGATACTTAGAACAAAAATATGACTCTATGTGAATGCCTCCGGCGGTGTGCCAGGATGTGCAATGATGCATGAGTGACATGTATGAAGAATTATGAACAATGGCTTTGCCAAAAATACGACGTCAACTACATGATCATGCAAGCAATATGACAATGATGAAGCGTGTCATAATAACAGAACGGTGGAAAGTTGCATGGCAATATATCTCGGAATGGCTATGGAAATGCCATAATAGGTAGGTATAGTGGCTGTTTTGAGGAAGGTATATGGTGGGTTTTTGGTACCGGCGAAAGTTGCATGATACTAGAGAGGCTAGCAATGGTGGAAGGGAGAGAGTGCGTATAATCCATGGACTCAGCATTAGTCATAAAGAACTCACATACTTATTGCAAAAATCTATTATTTATCGAAGCAAAGTATTACGCGCATGCTCCTAGGGGGATAGATTGGTAGGAAAAGACCATCGCTCGTCCCCGACCGCCACTCATAAGGAAGACAATCAATAAATAAATCATGCTCCGACTTCATCACATAACGGTTCACCATACATGCATGCTACGAGAATCACAAACTTCAACACAAGTATTTCTCAAATTCACGACTACTCAACTAGCATGACTCTAATATCACCATCTCCATATCTCAAAACAATTATCAAGTATCGAACTTCTCATAGTATTCAATGCACTTCTATAAAAGTTTTTATATTATAGAAAATTTCCATGTTGTTCTAAAGGACTCTCAAATAATATAAGTGAAGCATGAGAAAACAATAGTTTCTATAAAACAAATCCACCACCGTGCATTAAAAGATATAAGTGAAGCACTAGAGCAAAAACTATATAGCTCAAAAGATATAACTGAAGCACATAGAGTTTTCTAATAAATTTCAAATCATGTGAGTCTCTCTCAAAAGGTGTGTACACCAAGGATGATTATGGTAAACTAAAAAGCAAAGACTCAAATCATACAAGACGCTCCAAGCAAAACACATATCATGTGGTGAATAAAAATATAGCTCCAAGTAAAGTTTCCGATAGACGAATACGAAAGAGGGGATGCCCAGCTTACGCTTTTTGGTGTCCTTGAATTTTACCTTGGGGTGCCATGGGCATCCCCAATCTTAGTCTCTTGCCACTCTTTGTTCCATAATCCATCAAATCTTTACCCGAAACTTGAAAACTTCACAACACAAAACACAAAATAGAAAATCTCGTGAGCTCCATAGCGAAAGAAAACAAAACACCACTTCAAGGTACTGTAATGAACTCATTATTTATTTAGGTTGGTGTTAAATCTACTGTATTCCAACTTCTTTATGCTTTATAAACTCTTTCACTAGCCATAGATTCATCAAAATAAGCAAACAACACAAGAAAAACAGAATCTGTCAAAAAACAGAATAGTCTGTAGTAATCTGTAGCTAACGCAAACTCTGGAACCCCAAAAATTCTAAAATAAATTCCTGGACGTGAGTAATTTATCTATTAATCATCTGCGAAATGAATTAGCTAAATATAACTTTCCAAATAAAAATGGCAGCAATTCTCGTGAGCGCTTAAAGTTTCTGTTTTTTACAGCAAGATCAAAAAGACTTTCCCCAAGTCTTCCCAACGGTTCTACTTGGCACAAACACTAATTAAACACAAAAAACACAACCAAAACAGAGTCTAGATAAATTATTTATTAAATAACAGCAAGTAAAAATATTGGGTTGTCTCCCAACAAGCGCTTTTCTTTAAAGCCTTATAACTAGGCATAAGATTTCAACGATGCTCACATGAAAGACAAGAATTGAAGCACAAAGAGAGCATCATAAAAAACGTGACAAACACATCTAAGTCTAACATACTTCCAATGCATAGGCATCTTATAGGCAAACAAAATTATGAAGGCAAGCAAAAACTAGCATATGCAAGGAAGCGGAAAGAAACAATAGCAATCTCAACATAACGAGAGGTAATTTAGTAACATGAAAATTTCTATCTCATAATAATTGCATGTGGGATCATAAGCTAATTCAACAAAATAGCTATCACATAAAATATTTTCAACATGATCCACATGCATGCAAAGTTGGCACTCTTCCAAAATAGTGGGGTTAACATTAACTAAAGTCATGACCTCTCCAAACCCACTTTTATCAAAAATTTCATAAGATTGAACATTCTCCAAATATGTGGGATCTAAAGTTGACACTCTTCCAAACCCACTTTCAATTATATTGCAAACACTATTATCAATCTCATATTCATCATGGGGCTTAAATAAATTTTCAAGATCAAAAGAAGAATCACCCCAATCATGATCATTTCAACAAGTAGTAGACATAGCAAAACTAGCATCCCCAAGATTAGGGTTTTGCATATTATAAGCACAATTGACATTAATAGAATTTATACTATCATCATTGCAATCATGCTTTCTATTCAAAGATCCATCGTGAATCACTCCATAAAGTACTTCATCACAACTTTTAGATTCACAAATTTCAAGCAAAACTTCATAAAGATAATCTAGTGCACAAAACTCACTAGAAATTGGTTCATCATAATTGGATCTCTTAAAAATATTATCAAGCGGATGAGGATCCATAGAACTTCGTTTCTCTGTTTAGCAATAAATAAACAACTAATCCAACCAAACGTGCAAACGAGCCAAGTAAGACATCAAAGCAAATGGGAAGACGAACAGAAGAAGGGAGAATAAAATGGCAAGGGTGAAGTGGGGGAGACGAAAACGAGAGGCAAATGGCAAATAATATAATTCGAGGGATAAGAGTTTGTGATGGGTACTTGGTATGTCTTGACTTGTGCACACACTCCGGCAACGGTGCCAAAAATGGCTTGTTGTTAGGAGTCAAATCTTGACTTAACTTGGCGCGAATCTCCCTGGAAACGGCGCCAGAAATTGTTCTAGCTACCTCTTGAGCATTGCGTTGGTTTTCCCTTGAAGAGGAAAGGATGATGCAGCAAAGTAGCGTAAGTATTTCCCGCAGTTTTTGAGAACCAAGGTATCAATCCAGTAGGAGATGACGCTCGAGTCCCACGCACCTACAAAAACAAATAAGAACCTCGCAACCAATGCGATAAAGGGGTTATCAATCCCTTCATGGTCACTTACGAGAGTGAGATCTGATAGATATGATAAGATAATATTTTTGGTATTTTTATGATAAAGAGAAATAAAGATTCAAAGTAAAATAAACGTCAAAGGAAATAACTAAATGTTGGAAGATTAATATGATGGAAGATCGACCTGGGGGCTATAGGTTTCACTAGTGGCTGCTCGCAAGAGCATAAGTATTACGGTGGGTAAACGAATTACTGTCAAGCAATTGATAGAATTGAGCATAGTTATGAGAATATCTAGGTATGATCATGTATATAGGCATCACGTCTGTGACAATTAGACTGAAACAATTCTGCATCTACTACTGTTACTCCACACATCGACCGCTATCCATCATGCATCTAGAGTATTAAGTACATAAGAACATAGTAATGCTTTAAGTAAGATGACATGATGTAGAGGGATAAACTCATGCAATATGATATAAACCCCATATTTTTATCCTCGATGGCAACAATACAATACGTGTCGGTTCCCTTTCTGTCACTGGGATCGAGCACTGCAATTTCAAACCCAAAGCTAAGCACTTCTCCCATTATAAGAAAGATCAATCTAGTAGGCCAAACCAAACTGATAATTCGAAGAGACTTGCAAAGATAAACCAATCATACTTAAAAGATTTAGAGGAGATTCAAATATTGTTCATAGATAAAATGGATCATAAACCCACAATTCATCGGATCTCGACAAACACACTGCAAAAGAAGATTACATCGAATAGATCTCCAAGAGAATCGAGGAGAACTTTGTATTGAGATCCAAAGAGAGAGAAAAAGCCATCTAGCTAATAATTATGGACCCGTAGGTCTGAAGTAAACTACTCACACATCACCGGAGAGGCCATGGAGTTGATGTAGAGGCCCTCCGTGATCAATACCCCCTTCGGCGGAGCTCCGGAAAAGGCCCTGAGATGGGATCTCTCGGGTACAGAAGGTTGCGGTGGTAGAATTAGGTTTTCGTGGTGCTCCTGGATGTTTCGGGGGTACGTGGATATATATAGGCGGAAGAAGTACGTCGATGGAGCGCCCCCTGCCTCGTGGCTTCCTCCGTTGTTTCTTGACGCTCACTCCAAGTCTCCTGGATCACGTTTGTTGAGAAAATCACGTTCCCGAAGGTTTCATTCCGTTTGGACTCCATTTGGACTCCGTTTGATATTCCTCTTCTTCAAAACCCTAAAATAGGCAAAAAAACAGCAATTTGGGCTGGGCCTCAGGTTAGTAGGTTAGTCCCAAAAATGATATAATAGTGTAAAATAAATCCCATTGGGCGGAGATATTTATGCATGTACCCGGCCTCCCGGGGCTGTTGTGATTTGAGCGATGACAACCATGGTCAGGCGGGCGCCGGCGGGTGCAGTGGAGACAGTTTCCCTTTCGATGCTAAGAGAGCAAGGAAGAGTGTGGGTTCCCGAGGAATCCCCCAAAGGTTTGCATTTCGGTGCTACAAGACCAAGAGCACAGGCTCGACAGGGTAGATGTCATCACCGTGCCCACCGCTGCGTCATGACCAGAAGCTTTGCAGGCGAAGACCACCTTTCGTCAGGATTAGATGTACTACTTGTCCCCTTGAAAATTGGCCGTTGTGTGATCCCTTCCCGCCTAAGTATCAAGGGAAGAGGGCCAAGGCCACTATAAATATTGGTTAGCCACTACCGTAGAGGGGGATCCAATCCTTTCCACCCTCACCACCATAGCCCTTGCGAGGCTATTAAGCCACTGTACTTGTTCATCCTCAGCCCCTCGTGAGGCCAATCCACCCCAAAGCAGGAGTAGGGTTTTTCACCGCAAGGTGGCCCAAACCTGGGTAAACTGCCATGTTCATCTTCTTCCCGATTCACGCAAATCTAGCAAGGCTAGGCTATAGGGCGACGAGCTCGAGGCTTGAGAGGTTAAGATCTTCGCACATGCCCCAGAATTCGAACCTTCTTGGGTCTGTGGAGCCCTGAATCCGACAATATTCATGGATATAGATCTGATCCTAGACTCTAACTTCATCGGAGCCCAACAAACACACTACAGAAAGTCATTACATCAAATAGATCTCCAAGACACCATTGTATTGAGAATCAAAAAGAGGGAAGAAGCCATCTAACTATTAGCTACAGACCCGTAGGTCTATGGTGAACTACTCACGCCTCATCGAAGGAGCACCAATGAGGATGATGAACCCCTCCGTGATCGTGTTCCCCTCCGGCGAAGTGCCGGAAAAGGGCTCTAGATTGGATCTTGTGGTTCTAGAACTTGCAGCAGCTAGAATTGTGTTTCGTAGACTCCCCTGGGGTTTCTGGAATATTTGGGTATTCATAGAGCTGACAGGCGGTGGAGGAGACCCCCGTGGGCCCCACAACTCATTCTGGCGCGCCAGGGGTCTTGTGGGCCCCACGGGCCTCCCCCATGTGCTTCCTTGGCTCCCAAGTTGTCTTCTGGTCCCAAAAAATCTCCAAAAGTTGCACTGTATTTGGACTCCGTTTGATAGGGATATTCTGCGGAGTAAAAAACAAGCAAAAAAACAGCAACTGGCATTGGGCTCTATTTAAATAGGTTAGTACAAAAAATGATATAAAGTTGCTATAAAATGATTGTAAAACATCCAAGAATGATCATATAACAACATGGAACAATAAAAAAATATAGATACATTGGAGACGTATCACCAGACATTCGCCCACATCTTCTAGACACAAGGGTGGTGACACCATGACAAGACAATACCAACAGAAGATACCTTCTCAAGGAATGTGGAAACCAAGACTCAAAAGATGGTGAAACCATTGACACTAGCCCAGGATGATGTAACCTGGGCTACGATGATCAGGGTGTAAGATATGCAAGATCATGATATACATCGCTAATAAAGCAACCCTGTCCCTACAGTTGTTGTATCGGAAACCACCTGTGGATGAGAACCTCGCCATTTGGTCTGCCTCACTATAGGTTGGACCTCTACCATGCCTTGGTGTTAAAACGGTTCTCTTCATTCCCTGCTCTTGGTGACGATGTTGCCCTCAACGTGACCGACAAGTTGGACCTCTACCATGCCTTGTTAATGTTATTGCATGAAGGATTGTCATGATTACAGATACAATAGAAGACCCGAACAATGGCAACAACGAGGAACTACCTTCGCCCCGTCAACTTAACAGATGAGAAGATGTCGAAGATTCTCCAGGCCCCAACCCGGATCGTTTCGCCGACAACTGCAATACACGTAGAGACACTTGAGAAAGTCCTAGAAGACTTCACGTCCCTCTCTCTGTTTCATGAAGCCAGGCACAACCACTGAGTCTGAGAACCCCTAGGGTAGGATGGGTCGTGTATCCCCTATGCAAAGTCGAGTCCATGTGACGGTTCAAATGGAACCATGATGTGTGTTGTTTGTTCTTATCTGTTTGTGTTTCGATATAAGTCACATTTTTTCATAGGAAACTTGTACGTGACTATATCACCTACCTTATTTTAATGCTTGTGTTTGGCCCTTTCGGCACTTGTCTGATTACACTTGCACTATAGAACCCCCTTTTGGCACCTCGTCTATGCTACTCTTCTTTCTCACCTTCCTCGTCAACTAAAGACTAGCAAGGCAAGATGCACCAAGGATTTACCTCGACAAACAACTAGTACTGAAGACTTTGACTATGACCTACTCAACCAGATGCAACCTCGTAGAGTGATGCTCTCCCATGAAGATCAGAAACCCTTCCCTAGATAAACCTAGACCTCATGAGTTACCCCAGCCCAAACCCTCATTACAAAAAAAACACTTTCGTGATGATATGTGTTTGTCACAATAGGTCACGTTTTCTATCATGCATGTACATCAATGAACATTTTATGATAGAATCAAGATAGTCATACATGTGCTATCGTAGAAGTGTTCCATGACAATACCAAAATTATCATCACGGAAGTGTCCACTTCCATGACGATAAACGGTGCGTCATGGAAGTGCTTTCATCAAGGGTAACCGACATGTGGAATCCACCGTAATGGGTCACCATTAAGCTATCGGGTTCCGGTTTGGATCTGATAACCCGTTAACAGCCCGGACCAGTGGTGATTTTCCACGTGTAAAATTCTCATTCGCTGGAGGGAACACATGTCGGCTCCGCGGTGGGCTAGATGTCGTCCATCCAATAGAGGAGAAGTGCCTATGATACATCGACATGTTGTAGGGCCAAACAAAGGCCCATATAGGTTAAAAAGGTCGGCCTAATCAAAGGCCCATATGATTTACTCAGGTACTAGTGGGCTAACCCACTAACAACCTTCTTAAACATGGCCCATTAACGGCCCATCGCCAGATCTGGCCCGTTAATTGTTCGCCGAGTATTTGGGCCCAATTAAGGCCCAGTGAGATTTTGGCCTATTAGATACCCGATGTAGACATGGGCCCATTTCAGCCTGGTGTGTCTTTTGGCCTAGGAATGGCCTGTGCTACCCATGGGCCATATATGGTCTAACGCAACATCCGGCCCAATAATGGCCCATGATCAAGGTGGCAATAGTTCAGCACGTGACTTTGGGCCAGACTACTTCAGGTTGGTCCAAACGCGATAGTCCAATCAAAGACCCTTCGACGAAACTATGTGCGATGCATTAATCACAAATGGTGATGTAATAAAACTGTCAAAAAGGATGCAAAACATTTGCGATGGCGGTGACATGAAACATGGTTCAGATTAGAGTTGCGTGTGTGATGTGTGGCAAATGGTTAATCCAAAAGAACTGTTTGTGATGAGGCAGAACAACAAAAACGGGCATCCAGATGTGGGTGTGTGTGATATACGGCATACGATTCACTAGGATGAACTGTGTGTTATTAGGCAACATAACAGAAACGGTCAGCCAAATCAAGGTGTGTGTGATGGTGGGCACACAATTCACTCGGATGAACTGTTTGCGATGAGCGAAGACAAAAGAAACAGTTCAACTAAACCAGATGTGTGTGATACGCGGCACATAGGTCCGTAATCAGAAATGTGTGCGAAATCCAATAATAGCATAGACAATTGCTGCTAATAAGCTGTGTGATTTGCTCTGTCTATAGCAAAATAACTTATATATATATATATATAGCTGAAATAAACATCCAATTACATAAGTAACTATACTGATCATTCACAAACACCTCAATAAATAATTGCATGCATTCTAAACTAGGAGAAACGATCATCTAGTCATCTACTTCGTATGACGCTCCCGCCACTGCTCCGTGGCTCACTTCCTCGTCTGGCCTCATGTCAACGATCCGGCTGTACATCTCGTAGCTTGTGTACGTGTCCTTGGCCGCGTACTTGACGTGTTGTTCATCTAGTCTCTGATGCCAGACACTCCCAGGCGTTCTTGTCCTTCTTGCTCTCATCCTTCATTTTCGTGTAGTAGGTGTCGATGATGGCCAAGGCAAGGTCAACCAGGGAGTTCTGTTTGTTTTTGTCGCTGCCCCAGACCTGCTGGGAAACGTAGCATGTAATTTCAATTTTCCTATGCTCACGCAAGATTTATCTAGGAGATGCATAGCAACGAGAGGGGGAGAGTGTGTCCACGCACCCTCGTAAACTGAAAGCGTAAGCGTTTGACAACGCGGTTGATGTAGTCGAACTTCTTCTCGTTCCGACCGATCAAGCACCGAACATACGTCACCTCCGAGTTCCGCAAACGTTCAGCTCAATTACGTCCCTCGGACTCTTTATCCAGCAAAGTGTCGAGGCAGAGTTTCGTCAGCATGATGGCGTGGTGACGGTGATGGTGAAGTGATCCGCGTAGGGCTTCGCCTAAGAACTACGACAATATGACCGGAGTGTAAACTGTGGACGGGGGCGCCGCACATGGCTAACAATCATTGTTGTGTGTTCTAGCGGTGCCCCCCCCCCACATGGCTAACAATAGGGTCGCGCTATTCGTCACCCTGGGTGAGGAATAGTTATTCTTCACCCCCCCTCTATTTTACCATCAAGACACCATAATTTTATGTTCCATAAGTTTTGTCTTATTTCCGACACGAAAAGGGACCGTAAGAAAATATATAATCGTCGTAAAAAATATTTTATGTTATGTAAAATTACAAATGTAAAAACATAGTCTAAAATACACATAAACTGCAAATTTTCTTGTCTTATGGCCTATATTTTTATTTTCTTATGTCAAATTTTACGTAGTGAATCAATAGGAATGTAACTATTTGAATTCGAAACATAATTTAATTATGAAATGATCATAAGATTACCTCGGGTGAAGAATAACTTATTCTGCACCCTGGGTGATGAATAGTTACACTATATATATATATATATATAGGTTGGAGGGGAGGAGAGGCAGCCAAGGGGGCGCCCCAAGTAGGAGGAATCCTACTTGGGCGCCTCCCAATTCAGCCTCCCCATTCCATATTCATCCGGAGGGGGAAGGAAGGAGGAGGGAGGAGAGAAGGAAGGGGAGGCCGAATTGCTCCCTTTCCTTTCTCTCTTCCCCTCTTTCCTTCCGCCTTATTTCGGCCTACATGGGGTGCACCAGCCCCCTAGGGGCTGGTCTGTCCTCTTCTAGGCCCGTTGGGCTCATGTAGTTGCCGGGGGGGATACTCGGAACCCCTTCCGGTGACCCAATATGTACCCGGTACCCTCGGAACACTTTCGGTCTCCGAATATCATTGTTCAATATATGAATCTTTACCTGTCTACCATTTCGAGACTCCTCGTCATGTCTGTGATCTCATCCGGGAATCCAAACAGCAGACTAAGGCATAGCCTAGTGGTGGGAAGGGGCTGATGCCTTCCCACCCACCCAGGTTCAAGGCATGGTACTTGCAAGTTGGGATTGTTGCACCAATTATACTGTAGGGGGTTCCCCTATAGTCTTTCTATCAAAAAAACATTCCGTCACCAAATCACATAACTCATATAATACAAAATCATCATCGAACGTTAAGCATGCAGACCCTTCGGGTTCGAGAACTATGTATATATGACCGAGACACCTCGCCGGTCAATAACCCACAATGGAACCTGGTTTTGATATTGGTTCCCACATATTCTACAAAGATCTTTATCAGTCGTACCGTAATGACAACATACATTATTCCCTTTGTCATCGGTATTTTACTTGCCTGAGATTCGATCGTCGGTATCTTCATAACTAGTTCAATATCATTACCGGCAAGTCTCTTTACTCGTTCCATAATACATCATCCCGTAACTAACTCATTAGTCACATCGCTTGCAAGGCTTCTTATGATCTGCATTACCGAGAGGGCCCAGAGATACCTCTCCGATACTCAAAGTGACAAATCCTAATCTTGATCTATGTGAACCCAGCAGACACCTTCGGATATGAATGTAGAGCATCTTTATAATCACCCAGTTATGTTGTGACGTTTGATAGCACACAAGGCATTCCTTCGGTGTCTGGGAGTTGCATAATCACATAGTCAAAGGAATATGTATATGACATGAAGAAAGCAATAAAACTGAACGATCAATATGCTAAGCAAACGGATGGGTCTTGTCCATCACATCATTCTCCTAATGATGTGATCCCGTTTATCAAATGACAACACATGTCTATGGTTAGGAAACTTAACCATCTTTTATTAACGAGCTAGTCTAGCAGAGGCTTACTAGGGACACCTTGTTTTGTCTATGTATCCACACATGTATCAAGTTTCCAGTTAATACAATTCTAGCATGAATAATAAACATTTATCATGATATAAGGAAATATAAAATAACAACATTATTATTGCCTCTAGGGCATATTTCCTTCAAGACCTTGTAGTGGTCCAAGATGTTGACAAGATTCTAGCATTTCAAGCCCGAAACCTTGAGCGCTTTTAGATCGTTGGTGGTGTCCACTGTAGCGAAATTGTAGTCGGAGTTGTTCATAAACTTGGAGAAACGCTCGCAAGGCCTTGTGGCCATGTGGTAGTGGTAGACGAGGACGTCATGTCGCACGCACAACTAGGCAATAGCAACTTTCTCATCGTACCTGACACGACCGCTGGTGAACTCACGGTCAAAGCCGACCAATTGGTACTTGTCCTCAGAAAGCAATTGCTCCATATTTTGGAGGGATCTCTCCACCGAGACCGGCTCGTTCATGTACACCACCGAGAGGGCCTTCCCCCTCACGAGGGTGTACACTACGTGATGCATGGTGAACTGCACCCCATTGTCTTCGTCGGCCGCCAGGAGCACCATTGGAGCAACGGGGAGCGCCATTGGAACTGCTGGATGTCCTCTCTGTATGTGTTGTTGTGGGTGTGCTTATTGTGTCATGGGTGTGCTTATTATGTCGTGTGGTGCGAGAGATGAAGGTAAATGTCCGCAGGAATAAATGGGGCACAGACGGCCTCGATTATCGACGCATCCGCATGGCAGTTTTTGCAGCGGATAATTGCATCGTGGCGCCACGCCCGGCGCAACCGCATGCATAATGGCAGCACGAACGTATGTGATCATGCGCCAGCCCCAAACACTGGCTGCGCGTGTGGAGGGATGAGGGCAGTGTGCCCAGAGGGACGCGAGAGCCGAGCGCGCGCGGCGGGGAGCGAGCAGAGCGCGCCTTGACCGCCTCAACCGCGAACAACCACACGCATAGAGTAGTTGAACACGCAGGGAATGGTTGTCTATAAGCCGGCTGGCAGTTGCCTCGCTACGTAGAGAGCGGCTGTGTGCTACTACCTCCGTCTTGGTCTATTAGTCCCCTTTATATTCTATGCCATATTTTGACCTTAAATGTAACCAACAAAATGTTAATGCATGTTATAAAAAATTATAATTGCAAACTATGTTCAAATACGAATCCAACAATATAATCTTTGGCGGCATGCATTCGTATTTTATTAGTTAAATCTCTAGTCAAAATTTGGCACAGAAATACATAGACGACTTATAAACCAGGACGGGGGTAGTAGGTAAATGAATCACAAACATTTTCTATTAACCGTCTATGTATGTGTCCTTTCGTCCTCCTCTCACATGTCTTGTCACCCTGCTACCACAGACGGCTTCGAGCACAAGCTTGAGCAGCGCGCGGGGGCGTTCTTTTGGACAAACGATGGTGAGCCCGTTCCCGCGGAACCGCGTAGGTTCCCGCGCAAGCTTCCCGCCCGACTCGGTGAAATCCCCCAAAATCCCAATGCTAGCCGGCCTGGTATATAAACCCTCACGGCCGGCGAGTCCTGCGTAGCATTTTCCCCTCCCTCCCTGTAGCTTATCTCGTTTGCTTCTCCCACAATCGCCAATGACACCGGTCCATCGTGATCGCTCAGCCACTCCGCCATCATCAGAGGACAGCTCCAGCTGGGAGGCTACACAATGGCGGCGACGCAGTCCCTGGCATAGTGTAGTGCATGTGGCCTCCCTGTTGGGTGTGTGCGGAACACCCAGCACACGCTCCGCCGCCGCTGCCAGTCAGCAGCTGTTGCCGGCCGCCGTTGCCGCCACCGAACCGTTTGTCGCCGTGGCCGCCACACCATCATCGAAATCTAGGGCCATCGCCCGCTCCGCCGCTGCAGCCCGAAGGCGGGAGGTGGCCGTCGTGGCCGCCACCCCACTACCGTCCATCGTGGCCATCACCCGCTCCGCCACCATGGCCCGAAGGCGGGAGGTGGTGGTCGTGGCTGCCACCCCATCATCGGCCGCCATGGTCGCCAGCCTACCGTCGACTGCAAGGGTCATCACCCGCTCCGCCACCGCCGCCCGAAGGCGGGAGGCGGAGGTGGATGCCCGCACGTGCACCAGTGACCTTGCGTGCTACATCGAGTTCCTGCGGGAGGAGGAGGAGCACCTCGTCGAGCATGCAAAGAGCCTTACCGCCGCCGTGGCCGCAGCACACACTGCCGCAGAGGTGAGGAATCAGGAGATCTGCGAGAAGAACCTCCGCTTCGAGATGGGTCGTCTAGAGCGACTGTGGGTGCTCGAGGTGAGTGTCGCTGAAGGTGAAGTAGCAGCAGGCACCGTATTAAAGGTGTCCAGCTTGTCGGTAGGCTCCTCCTCCTCTGCCTCTTATGGAGAGCACTTGGCAGAGGAGAGGCTATCAGAAGTAGAAGAAAGCCCCTTCGTAGTAGTAGTATTTAGGGGCTATTTTTTTAGTTCATCTGACTATAGATCTGATGGAACTGTACAAAGTACTTAAAATTAGCTAGTATATATAGTTCAACTAGATATTTCAGTAGGTGGTTGGCAACAATTTGGGAAAAAAATGTCGGTTCAGTTGTCAAGTTAAACTGTTTGCATAAAGAACGACTGCTTAATCTATGAATGAAATCTATGCTTATTTTTAGATGCATATTTTGACGAATCATAGTGTTACAAGGTGGACAAATGGCAATGTTACTAGATCAAAAAATGTCAATCTTTCTAGTTTGACAAATGGCAATATACCCACTATGACAGATGCAAATCTTACCTAATTTTCTATACCTGGTTGCATACGGGTCATCCGAAAAAACCGTTTGCGTTGAAGGGATGTACAAATCCTGCGTGCCAGATTTTCTCTTGGCTTAGCGCCGAAGTCTCACTTTGCATATCGTATTCAATCCGAACCATTTGTGTTGAAGAGATGCACAAATCATGCACGGCAAATTTTCCCTAGGCTTACTAGGGAAGACCACATCTCTCACTTTGCATATGGGTGTTCTATCAAAAACATTTGTGATGAAGACCTGCACAAATCCTGCTAGGCACATTTTCCCTTGGCTTCCTGGGGAAGCTGTCGGTTTGCATACGGGTGTTCTAACTAAAATGTTTGCGACGAGTGTTTCATATGTGAAAACCATTGGTGTTTTTTAAGAAAATCGTTTGATAAGTCTGTACATTCAGAGAGAAAAATGCAAGTTCATTCAAACCATATCTTTCATTCAGTCACACTGCAGACTTATATTCATATGACTGAGATATGGTATTAAACCCCCAAAAAACTAATTCCGGCGGCGGCGGAGGCAGGTACCGGGCCGGCGTTGTCGTTGTCGTCCTCCGGGATGCCGTTTTTGAAGTCTTCAAGGCAGCACATAATGTTCTTCACTTGGAAATAAAAACATCATGTCGTCGCGCGATCGACGGGCGGGCGCGGGAGGACGGAACTCGCGGCGCTGCGAGGTAGCGATCGACGGCAGGGTCCCATGCCGCTGAGGGGGGCACGCGCGTGGGCACAGGCGCAGTGGGTGTAGGAAAACATAGATGGAACGGCGCCGCGGTCGGTGTAGGGGCACGCACGGGCACAGGTCCTGGCGCTGGCTTGTACAAGAGCTCGCGCGGGTCCGCGGAGACCTCGCTAACGCCCACGGCTTCTAGCTCCATGATAGTGCTCGGCTACCAGCCCTCCATGCTATGGGGAAGGTCGGTGGTGCGGGCACGGGGATGGGAGCTGGGATGGGCGCAGGGGCAGCAACCGGCGCGGCCAACTTGTTCAGGGCCATGTCCATGAGGCCCCATTCCTTCTTTTCTATCTCCTCTGGCTTGGAGTTGAATTCACCAAACTAGAAGACTAGTGGTAGATAATCTTTCTGCGTTAGAGGTCTACAGGAGGGGAATGGGAGTCGAACAGTAAGGCCGCTCGTATTAAACAGCGGCTCAGGAGCCATTAATGGAGAGGGTGTGAGCAAGGCGGGAGCCCATGGAAGTAAAAGGGCTCGCTTCCTAGTGAGCCTGCGTAGCATACAACTCGCATGCTTCCCGGTGAGCCTGCGCATTGGAGGACAACTTGCATGCGTCTTGGTCAGCCTACGCAACAGACTGCGCTCACACGCCTCCCGTTCAGTCAAGCAGTTGTTCGCACGACACCTCCTAGTCATTAAAAGATAGACACCTGGTGTCACGTGAATGGTTCACGGAACACAGACGATTTAAATTATTCAGACGTTTGAGATGTTAAAGTGGCAGCTATTTGTTTCAGAATGTCATTGTTGGTTGTTATTCTAGTGCGCCTTCTCTCAAAATGGACACGAAATATACCACAACATGCCAGGTGCCATTCCATGATAGCCTGCCAAATTTCATGAATTTCAGACAAGTTTTGGATTTACTAGAATTTAAAAACAAAGTATCTCAACATTTTGCCGGCCATCAACAGTGCCCTGGTGTTTGAAATTTCATTCCCATTTCTTGCATGGAACCTAAGCATGCACCCAAGGACACACATTTGATATGTCAACCCATTTTTTGCACTGGAACATGTGCATGTAGTTCAAATTTGAATTCTGCACATAAAATGTCAGGACCCCGACTCAATGCCACATCGATCTAGCATGTAACACCTCATATCACTTTGCGGCCTCACGCACGGTATTCCCACGGGTGTCGCCTTACCTTTGCCCGGGACCGTTTGCGCCTTTTGGCACACGTATATGACAGTGTCGCTAGCATCCATATGATAAGGAGCCCGGGCTGACATGGCTAGTCGTAAACCCAAAGTGGCACAAACTTACAGGGACAGGCATCCATGACCCAACATCGAACGTGTCGGTCATCAGCGAGTGAATCCAGGCTGAAGCACTGGGCTAGCAGGACTCCGGTGAACCGGGCTGTAGCGGGCTAACTGGACTCCGGTATTCATCGCGTGACATTTCCCCGAAGGGACAGACACAGGAACGAAGAAGGACACATGCCGGCCAGCCTAAGTGTTCCGGAGCAGTAGCAAGCTACCATGGCTCGGTGGAAAACACTAGGAGACATTTCCCGGTAAGAGAGGCTACTAAAGATAAACAACTAGATGGTCAGATCCCACACATACCAAGCATTTCAATAGCATACACACAATATGCTCGATATGTGCAAATACAACATGGCATCACAACATGACTCTATGACTCAAGTAATTTATTCAATAGGCTCCGAGGAGCGAGATATTACAAACATGGGTCTCATGACCCAACAATCAGAGCATACAAATCAAAGCACAAGCGGAAGCTATCATGTCTGAGTACAGACATCTATAAATGAAAAAGGCTGAGAAGCCTGACTATCTACCAGATCCTGCCGAGGGCACAAGATCGTAGCTGAGGTATCAAGCTAAACGTCGAAGTCCACGTGGAACTACTAGCGAGACCGAAGTCTCTCTGCAAAAACATAAATAGGCAAACGTGAGTACAAATGTACCCAGCAAGACTTACATCAGAACTATCTACATATGCATCATTATCAACAAAGGGGATGGTGGGGTTTAACTGCAGCAAGCCAGCTTTGACTCGGTGGCTATCCTGAACTACGACTGCGAGTAACTCTTTTGAGGTGGCGCACACGAGTCCACATATTCACCATATCAATACACCACTATGGATCCGCTCCCGTCTCCCTACGAGAACGCCATCCATAGCACTCACGCTTATCTTGCGTATTTTAGAGTATCCACTTTCACTTGTCTATGAACTGATATAAGCAACCCAGAAGTCCTTTTCCGCGGACACGGCTATTCGAAGAGATGATGTTAACCCTGCAGGGGTGTACTTCTTCACACACGCTCTCACCACTTACCGCCGTTTACACGACATGTACTCGGCAACCTTCAAGCGGAAGCCCAACGTGGGTGTCGGCCACGGCCTGCCTAAACACTCAAGTCTCTAGTCCAGGTTTATCGCCTATTCGGGTTCCATCCATGAGGAGATCCGGCCGAAGTTTCGCTCACAGCCCCAAACGATGTGAACAGGGTTCCGTGACACCAAACGGGCGCCCGGTTTACCCGGCCACGTGCCTACCGCATCACAGCCCACCCCTACGATCAGCGCTGCGCACGGCCTCCAGCATACTACAAACACCAGAAACTACTTGCAACTCCTGGACAGAGGACAAGGGTGATCAAGAAGCCGAGAGGGTCCATTGGTTTCGGGCCCAATGCGTGGTAGTAGCTGAATCATGGATCACAAACACAGAACTCAGTTCCTGAGGACGGCTGCAATGAGACAACCCACCATGTACTCCTACATGGCCTCTCACCGCTACCTTTACCAAAACGTGTTCACACACTTAGCTCACACACAGTAGGACATGTTCACACGCCTCTGATTCATCCCCGATGAATCAGACCTGACTCAACTCTAAGCAGTAGCAGGCATGACAAACAAGCATGAATGAGTAGGCACAACAGGGCTCAAACAACTCCTACTCATGCTAGTGGGTTTCATCTATTTACTGTGGCAATGACAGGTCATGCAAAGGATAAAGGGGTTCAGCTACCGCAGCAAGTAACAGATGAATCGGTGTTGTCCTAATGCATTAAAAGAGAGCAGGAGCGAGAGAGTGGGATTGTATCGGAATGAACAAGGGGGTTTTGCTTGCCTGGCACTTCTGAAGATAGCATTGAGTCTTCATCAGTGTCAACGATCGCATCATCGGTATCACGTCTATCGAGAGGGGACAAATACCGGCAACACAGAAGGGAACACAATCAATGCAATGCACAATATGATGCATGATCATGACATGGCAAAATGAATGTGTTTTGGGCTAATGCAACTAGCAACAGATTAAATGAAGTTGGTTTGAATTTTACCTCTTGCCAATATTTCCAGAGGATAACAAGAACATTTTCTTGGACTTATTTGAAGCAATTTTTATCTTGATCATTTTTTTAAAGGATTCTGAGGCTTTGAAAATTCCTCAATTCAAATTTCATTTGAATTTAAACATGATGCAGCAACCAAGCTAGTCCAAGGCCAGGGTAAAGCTAGGGATGTGACAACTCACCCCCACTAAACAAGAATCTCGTCTCGAGATTCAAGCGTAGGGTAGGATGAAGGGGAAACGCAAACTAGTATAATCTTCACGATCCAGGTTGCGCTTCGAATGAACGTTGATTCGATCACCATCATTGTCTCGAAGTCTTGCTCTGAGAAATCCTGCCAACATGACATGGAGAGAAGAAGGAGACTCTAGAAGGGTCGATCTTCTCGAAGATCGAACAACTCAGGATTAACTCACGGGATGAGACATAGCAACCTCTCTCGAGCTGAGACACTAAACATACATCCATGGGAATGGAGTGAAGCAGATGACGAAGGTTCACTAGGTAGACAATAATTCCACACTTAAGAAGGTGGTAAACGATTGCCAATGTAGCGAGGAGTTGAGTTGCCATGATACCATAACGATGCACCTTAGGGAAGGTGACTCGTAGAAATATCTCCTTAAGTGGCAAAAAGAATTACCTTTGATTCAAAGATCAATGAAACTCTGTAGGCCAGCCTAAAGCAATTCTCGAGCGATCGTTTGTAGCGGGTCGGTAGAATGGCATACCCGGACTTGGATGATGTGGATTACCTTGTTGAAGACAACGCAATGGATGATTCTTGCTTATCACCGGAAATGGAAGAGACCCATGGTAGAATGGCACATTGGCGGTGCAAGCTGGGAACAAAATGCAAATGCTGGGAATGATTCTGGTAACTGGGGAAGAACCCAACAATAGAGAGTGAATTCACTGTTTGAGAAGGTCATAGCATTGCCGAGGGAACTGAGAGCATCCCAGTTAGTGCCGATGATAACACGTAGCGCTTGTGCGTGCTCTCAAGAACTTGAGCATTTCCATATTCATCAAGGTTTTACCAACATCCGTGTCAAGGATCCTGGCAACACAACTTGCTACCATGATGAATGATGATGGATGATGCAGATGCAAAGGAAGATAACACTTCTCAGATTTCATCTTAGCGAGGCCAAGGGAATAGAATCTGGATGATCGACCGAGAGACATTTAGCACTCCGCTTCTAATGTTCTCCTTGATGTGCTAGCGTAACCCATTCATAGATATGGTTTGATAACTAGAACATCAAGTAAAAGGTCGGACTTTGGGAGCAATAGAATCCATAAGGAACAGTTACGGAGGTAAATCCTACGAAATCCTTATGGGAAGGTGGCCAACTTCTTCAATCAAGATACTACAATAATAGGTCTTTCGGCTGGGTGTGTTGGCCACGACATCCACCTTACCGGTTATCGAGGGACCAATATTATAGTTCTTGGGAAATGTTCCAACCATCATATCTGCCTGAGATTCAGATCTGGTTGGTGTCAGGATATTCCAGACTCATCGAGTCTAGGAAGAAAAATGAAAGTTTGCAACACAAATCGACGAGATGACGTTGCGGGATTCTCGGGAGATGAACTACGATAGTAAGCTCCAAAACATGAGTTGGTTCTGCTACAAACACGTGAACACGTTGTCCTAGACAAAACATTATCACATGGTAGTCTTACAACAAAACACTACCGAGTTCAGGTGGGGAACCATAATCGAGGATATTGAAGTCCTTGCATAAGGCATGCTCTTAAGAAGAAACTTCTTCTCCTTGAACAAATCAATCAGTGGCTTGGTGTGCTCGGAACACATATGGAATGAAGGTTGCAAGTCTCCAAACCATAGAATACTTCGCACATATGCATGACTGACTTGGGATGATTCCAGAGGAAGCAAAACTAACTTTCTCAAATTCACGGCGGCAACTTTCACCAAATGCACGTGTATAAGAGGAAGTCACTCCTTTCATCAAACAAATACTTCATGAGCTAGCATGAAGACAATGCTTTCAAAAGTTTCCAACACTAACTTATTGTCCAACACGACCATGGAGGAGATAAGGATGTTGTCAATGGGCTCAACAACAATTCATCTAGGTTTCCTTTTAAAAGGAATTCCATAGTTAAGTGAACACGGTGATAGCATTGGTCAGACCAAGATGTAATGGTGTATGCTCGAGGGATCAACCACGAATAAGACAACATTACGAGCATCATTGGTACTGATTAGATTTGACGATAGCCCACACTCAAATCAAAGGATTGATAAGACAATAGGTCCAGCAACTGATCACAGGGACCAATCGATGAAGATATCATCTTTCTTCAACACACACTACACAAGATTATCCCTTTGGAACGAACTAAGTCAGGCAAGCTTTTATCCTCCAACTCTCCAAGTTGTTGTCTAGCTTAACCAACTAGCTCCGGGATATCCAACACAGATTTTTGGAGAAAGGGTGGTTCACAATAAACCAACTTGATCACGAGCTCAACATAGCGGTCAGGTGACAACCTGGTAGTACTTTCGAGAAGATCTGCGGAAAATCACGAACCACCGATATGTTACTAAGCTCGAGAACAATCTTGCTTTTCAGGGCAAGATGATATGATCAAATGAGTGAGGACTTGACAAGATCCTAACTCATCAATCGAAGGGTGCACCAAAATAAGGACTAGGTAGCACGATCAATTTTAGAATGGTGATTCAATAACCAACATACTAAGAATAAGATTATTGTCCATTAACTACCAAGCAATGGGGTTGCTAGGAGTATTGAGTTCACACATCATGATTCACTGGTCGGCACTCCGACTGCAACAACACGGAACCGAGGAATGAAAAAGGATGGCGAGAAGTATCACTATGTCAAGAATTCACAAAAGATGGTGCAATTCTCATGAAATTCTTGATATAAAGATGGTAATACTCCAAGGTAGAACAGAACAAAAGTTGGGTTAGCAACTTGATCTGCAGAGTACAACTACTTTGACCCAATCCTAGATATGGATGAGGTACTGGAGTTTGTTTCTCCTAGTCATTCCGCGATAGAATGGCTTGACGGACCACAAGAGTAATAGGCATCGATAAACGAACGCACGCATACTCTTGACTATCAATTGATAGACGAAGGTCAGTAGACAACTAAAGAGGGACAACTCAAAGGAACATATAACTTTCTGAGTTGTGGATACATGGGTTGGTATGCCGAACAAAGTTCAACATAATTCTTCCGGATAACCCATGCAGAAAGGTTGAGCTGGCAGAGTCACAATATAGCATGGAGAACTCATAGAGGGCCTGTTGTGATCTTTTGATCCAACAAACTTCTGCCATAATGGTTCATGGTATTTGGAAGAACGATATACCACGGACTTTAAGGACTATCGCAAAGGTTACTAATATCCTAAGGGAACTAGCAACACTATCAACATGATGTAAGTAGAGTGAATATCGGGTTTAAGAACCCAGGAATAGCATACCTATTACTAAGTAGCATCACGGGATGCTTTCGAGAATAAAAGCCAGAATCATCACACTGGGATCACAAAACATTGCTAGATTACTAGGTGACTCCCTAAACACCTAGGGCCATAATAGTAACTCCAACATAATGTCAAGGCAATAGAATACCTCAACTCAACAATTAGTGTGATTGAGCTGGCATAAAGGAGCATCGAAACCAGAGGAAAAGGATTTTGCAAATGCATCAGACTATTTAGAAACCTGGAATGACTCGGACAGCATAACGGCTGTAAATGCTCAGAAAGGATTTGAGACATTCGCAAAAATGGTGGCATAACCACTCAGAAGCACGATATCAAGGTTTCGAGATCAATAATTAACATACAGAAGTACTAGGAACTGAAACGAGGCTTAAGTCCAACAATCTATAAGTCTACGGATTAGTAACACATGATCCTGATAGATAGATGAGAATACCTAGTTCCTTAACCCCGTAGGAAAGATAAAATGACTCAGATCAGAAGGGCATGAGGTATAAGGAGTAAAAGGAGCCTTACGTTCCATCCCACAATCAATTCCCCTACATATAACTAAGAATTTCTAGACTCAACTTCGACCAGTTTGGCTTGGTAATCCTACAGGCAGTCAAGCTCTGATACCAACGCTGTCAGGACCCCGACTCAATGCCACATCGATCTAGCATGTAACACCTCATATCACTTTGCGGCCTCACGCACGGTATTCCCACGGGTGTCGCCTTACCTTTGCTCGGGACCGTTTGCGCCTTTTGGCACACGTATATGACAGTGTCGCTAGCATCCATATGATAAGGAGCCCGGGCTGACATGGCTAGTCGTAAACCCAAAGTGGCACAAACTTACAGGGACAGGCATCCATGACCCAACATCGAACGTGTCGGTCATCAGCGAGTGAATCCAGGCTGTAGCACTGGGCTAGCAGGACTCCGGTGAACCGGGCTGTAGCGGGCTAACAGGACTCCGGTATTCATCGCGTGACATTTCCCCGAAGGGACAGACACAGGAACGAAGAAGGACACATGCCGGCCAGCCTAAGTGTTCCGGAGCAGTAGCAAGCTACCATGGCTCGGTGGAAAACACTAGGAGACATTTCCCGGTAAGAGAGGCTACTAAAGATAAACAACTAGATGGTCAGATCCCACACATACCAAGCATTTCAACAGCATACACACAATATGCTCGATATGTGCAAATACAACATGGCATCACAACATGACTCTACGACTCAAGTAATTTATTCAATAGGCTCCGAGGAGCGAGATATTACAAACATGGGTCTCATGACCCAACAATCAGAGCATACAAATCAAAGCACAAGCGGAAGCTATCATGTCTGAGTACAGACATCTATAAATGAAAAAGGCTGAGAAGCCTGACTATCTACCAGATCCTGCCGAGGGCACAAGATCGTAGCTGAGGTATCAAGCTAAACGTCGAAGTCCACGTGGAACTACTAGCGAGACCGAAGTCTCTCTGCAAAAACATAAATAGGCAAACGTGAGTACAAATGTACCCAGCAAGACTTACATCAAAACTATCTACATATGCATCATTATCAACAAAGGGGATGATGGGGTTTAACTGCAGCAAGCCAGCTTTGACTCGGTGGCTATCCTGAACTACGACTGCGAGTAACTCTTTTGAGGTGGCGCACACGAGTCCACATATTCACCATATCAATACACCACTATGGATCCACTCCTGTCTCCCTACGAGAACGCCATCCATAGCACTCACGCTTATCTTGCGTATTTTAGAGTATCCACTTTCACTTGTCTATGAACTGATATAAGCAACCCAGAAGTCCTTTTCCGCGTACACGGCTATTCGAATAGATGATGTTAACCCTGCAGGGGTGTACTTCTTCACACACGCTCTCACCACTTACCGCCGTTTACACGACATGTACTCGGCAACCTTCAAGCGGAAGCCCAACATGGGTGTCGGCCACGGCCTGCCTAAACACTCAAGTCTCTAGTCCAGGTTTATCGCCTATTCGGGTTCCATCCATGAGGAGATCCGGCCGGAGTTTCGCTCACAGCCCCAAACGATGTGAACAGGGTTCCGTGACACCAAACGGGCGCCCGGTTTACCCGGCCACGTGCCTACCGCATCACAGCCCACCCCTACGGTCAGCGCTGCGCACGGCCTCCAGCATACTACAAACACCAGAAACTACTTGCAACTCCTGGACAGAGGACAAGGGTGATCAAGAAGCCGAGAGGGTCCATTGGTTTCGGGCCCAATGCGTGGTAGTAGCTGAATCATGGATCACAAACACAGAACTCAGTTCCTGAGGACGACTGCAATGAGACAACCCACCATGTACTCCTACATGGCCTCTCACCGCTACCTTTACCAAAACGTGTTCACACACTTAGCTCACACACAGTAGGACATGTTCACACGCCTCTGATTCATCCCCGATGAATCAGACCTGACTCAACTCTAAGCAGTAGCAGGCATGACAAACAAGCATGAATGAGTAGGCACAACAGGGCTCAAACAACTCCTACTCATGCTAGTGGGTTTCATCTATTTACTGTGGCAATGACAGGTCATGCAAAGGATAAAGGGGTTCAGCTACCGCAGCAAGTAACAGATGAATCGGTGTTGTCCTAATGCATTAAAAGAGAGCAGGAGCGAGAGAGTGGGATTGTATCGGAATGAACAAGGGGGTTTTGCTTGCCTGGCACTTCTGAAGATAGCATTGAGTCTTCATCAGTGTCAACGATCGCATCATCGGTATCACGTCTATCGAGAGGGGACAAATACCGGCAACACAGAAGGGAACACAATCAATGCAATGCACAATATGATGCATGATCATGACATGGCAAAATGAATGTGTTTTGGGCTAATGCAACTAGCAACAGATTAAATGAAGTTGGTTTGAATTTTACCTCTTGCCAATATTTCCAGAGGATAACAAGAACATTTTCTTGGACTTATTTGAAGCAATTTTTATCTTGATCATTTTTTTAAAGGATTCTGAGGCTTTGAAAATTCCTCAATTCAAATTTCATTTGAATTTAAACATGATGCAGCAACCAAGCTAGTCCAAGGCCAGGGTAAAGCTAGGGATGTGACATAAAATGCCTAGAAAACCGAGTTAATGTATAAAAATGTCCAAGTGAACCCCAAAAAATCCCAAAAATTGAAACAATGCCCCTGTTGTTCTTTGCCGACCATAGAAAACTTTTGAAAGCAAGGAGAGGCAACGGATATCATTTCGTCCCCAACGGTGGCACATTCCCTACCATAACCATCAGGCTTGTTGTGAGAAGCTCTGGTCTAGGAGAAGCTCATACCCAAACCTGCCCCAAATGGGGCAACAAATTTACCACAGCATGTTGATGCTACTCCATGATAGTATGGCAAGTTTCATGAATTTCAGACGAGTTTTAGATTTACTAGAATTTAAAAACCATGTATCTCAATGTTTGTGGCCGAGGGACGGTAGCAAGGTGTTTGACATTCGCTCCCATTTCTTGCATGGGACCGAAGCATGCAACCAAGGACACATATTTGATTTTTCAACAAATTTACATGCACTGGAGCATGTGTGTGACGCCCCCGATTCAATCGTACACTAATCATACACGCAAACTTGTACGATCAAGATCAGGGACTCACGGGAAGATATCACAACACAACTCTAGAATAAAATAAGTCATACAAGCATCACATTACAAGCCAGGGGACTCGAAGGCTCGAATACAAGAGCTCGATCATAGACGAGTCAACGGAAGCAACAATATCTGAGTACAGACATAAGTTAAACAAGTTTGCCATAAGAAGGCTAGCACAAACTGGGATACAGATCGAAAGAGGCGTAGGCCTCCTGCCTAGGATCCTCCTAAACTACTCCTGGTCGCCGTCAGCGGGCTCCATGTAGTAGTAGGCACCTCCGGTGTAGTAGGAGTCGTCGTCAACGGTGGCGTCTGGCTCCTGGGCTCCAACGTCTGGTCGTAGCAATCGGTTATAGAAAGGGGGAAAAGAGGGAACAAAGCAACCGTGAGTACTCATCCAAAGTACTCGCAAGCAAGGAGCTACACTACATATGTATGCATTGGTATCAAATGGATTAAGGGTATCATATGTGGACTGAACTGCAGAATGCCGGAATAAGAGGGGGTTAGCTAGTCCTATCATAGACTACGCTTCTGGCCACCTCCATCTTGCAGCAGGAGAAGAGAGTAGATGGTAAGTTCACCAAGTAGCATCGTGTAGCATAATCCTAACCGGTGATCCTCTCCTCGTCGCCCTATGAGAGAGCGATCACCGGTTGTATCTGGCACTTGGAAGGGTGTGTTTTATTAAGTATCCGGTTCTAGTTGTCATAAGGTCAAGGTACAACTCCAAGTCATCCTGTTACCGAAGATCACGGCTATTCGAATAGATTAACTTCCCTGCAGGGGTGCACCACATTTCCCAACATGCTCGATTCCATTTGGCCGGACACACTTTTCTGGGTCACGCCCGGCCTCAGAAGATCAACACGTCGCAGCCCTACCTAGGCACAACGGAGAGGTCAGCACGCCGGTCTAAATCCTATGGCGCAGGGGTCTGGGCCCATCGCCCATTGCACACCTTCATGTCACGAGGGCGCCCGGAAGCAGAACTAGCCCCCTTAATACAAGAGCAGGCTTACGGTCCAATCCGGCGCGCGCCGCTCAGTCGCTGACGTCACGAAGGCTTCGGCTGATACCACGACGTCGAGTGCCCATAACTGTCCCCGCGTAGATGGTTAGTGCGTATAGGCCAGTGGCCAGACTCAGATTAAATACCAAGATCTTGTTAAGCGTGTTAAGTATCCGTGAACGCCGACCAGGGCCAGGCCCACCTCTCTCCTAGGTGGTCTCAACCTGCCCTGTCGCTCCGCAACAAAGTAACAGTCGGCGGCCATCGGGAACCCAGGCCCACCACTACCTGGATGGAGCCACCTGCCCCTTCAGCCCCCATCTCCGAATAGTATCATAAGTAATGTAACAGTATAAAGTATATAGCATATGCCCCTGATCACCTCCCAAAGTGATCACGGCCCAGTAGTATAGCATGGCAGACGGACAAGAGTGTAGGGCCACTGATAATAATCTAGCATCCTATACTAAGCATTTAGGATTGCAGGCAAGGTATCAACAGTTGTAGCAACAATAACAGGCTATGCATCAGAATAGGATTAACGGAAAGCAGTAACATGCTACACTACTCTAATGCAAGTAGTATAGAGGAGAGTAGGCGATATCTGGTGATCAAAGGGGGGGCTTGCCTGGTTGCTCTGGCAAGAAGGAGGGGTCATCTCCGATGTAGACGAAAACACGGACATCGGCAACGGACTCGGAGTCTACCGGAAATAAGTAACGGAGGGGGAACACAATAAATAATAGAGCAATCAAATGTATCACAAAGCAAGATGTCGCAATACGTTGTGCTAGGGGTGACCTAACGTAGGGACAGGTGATACCGGTGAAGGGGGGAAACATCGGGGAAAGTATCCCCAGAGTTTCGCGTTTTCGGGTAGATGAACCGGAGGGGGAAAGTTATGTGTTTGTTATGCTAGGGGTGTGTGACAGACGAACGGACTGCGTATCTGAATTCATCTCGTCGTTCTGAGCAACTTTCATGTACAATGTTTTTCGATCCGAGCTACGGTTTATTTTCTATGATTTTTTAAAGATTTAAACCATTTTCCCAAATTATTTGTATTTCAAAATTAATAGACAAAATGCTAAGGGTACCCAGCTCTGTGTACACAGAATGTACACAAAGGCTGACATGTGGGCCAGTGGACCCAGTTGACCAGTCAAAATTTGATTGGTCAATAGGAGGGTGGGGCCTCCTTGTCATCGACCGATTAAACTAGTGAGGTAGTTAATTAGTTAACTAAGCAATATTAATTAAGTTAATTAATTATTATATTAATTAATTAATTATTAATTATAGTTAGTTATTTTGAAATTCTCTTCTTTTTTAACAGGGGACGGGCCCCACTAGTCATACCCACAAGGGGGGGTTAGCACTTAATCTAGGCTGGGGGTTATCCCCACCAATCCAACAGGGGAGTGGCTGGGCTCGTGCGGTCACGTGACGCCAGCGGCCTCAGTGGGCGTGCATGGCGCGGGGGAGGACGGAGCAGAGCGCCATGGTGCGGTCACGCGACGCCAGCGGCCTCAGTGGGCGCGCATGGCGCGGGAGGGGGGATGGGGCTGGGCAGCGGCGCGGACCGGCGCGCCAGGCCGTGGCCGGCACACGTGCGAGGCGAGGCACAGGGGTGCGGCGAACGGGCAGCAGCAGGTGGGCGGAACCGCGAGCACGGCGACGAGTAGAGGTAGGCGACAACGAGCGTGGGGGCATGCGGCGCCGGTTAGCAGCAGCAACAGCAGGCGCAGCGGCGGGCGCGGGGCCATTTGGCTGCGGCGGCTGGGAGCACGCGGCGTCGCGGTACAGCGGCGGCAGCAGGTCAATACAGCAGCAGCAGCGGCGATCGAATGCGGTTGAGGCCGGGCGCGGCGGGGCAAGCAGCAGCGGCATGGGGGAGCCGTGCCAGTACGTAGCGGCGCAGCGGCAGCAGCCAGCGGGCGGTCAAGGCGGCAGGAGGAGCAACGGTTGTGGCCAGAGCCGTAGACAAGCACACAGCAAGCGAGTTTCGGCCATGGCGGTCGAGCGCGGGGACGGTGCTACAGTGGCCAAAATGAAAAAGGGGAGGGGGCAATCGACGGTGGAGCTCACCGCGAGCTCACAGGAGAGGTCGGGACGGCCGGAGGTGGACCGGAGCTGCGGCAACAACGACGAACGTCGGTGATGTACGCGACGGAGATGAGCTCGATGGCGAGCATACGGGCTGTCCCGGCTCGATTTAGAGCACATAGGCGAAGGAGACAATGATGGAGAAGCTCTTGGACGCCTTAGCGCGACGAGGGGAGGCCGTTGGCCGCGGGATCGACGAAGGCGCGTCGGCGACCGCGCTCGAGCGAATGAGACAGAGAGGAAGAGGGGCGGACGAGGGGGGTGGGAGGCGACTAGGGTTAGCAGAGGGGTTGCGGGGGGTTTGCGGGGCACTTGTAGGTCGCCAGGGATCGACGGATGCTCAGCATGTGGAGAATCCCCGCCATGGACGCGCGGGCATCATCCACGGCGCCTCTGTGAACAGAGGTAGGAGAAAAAGGTGAAGTTGGGCTGGCTGCGCTACCAATTTTACCAGATGGGCCAAGTGCCCAGTAGTTTAGTTTTTTTCTATTTTACATTTTGTTTACTGTTTTTTTCTTTTATAGCTATTGTTTTGTATTTAGTTTAGATATTAAATTATTTTAGTTAAAGTTGAAACTTCCCACATAATTACCTGCTAATATTTTGGTGTTGTCCAAAAAGTTTGAGGTTATTTGGAAATGTTTGAAAAATAGGTTTCTATTTAAATGGGCATAACAAGTGTTGCTTGTGCACTTAAATTATGCCAAGGGAAATTTTAAAAATCCATCTAATGTTGGTCCTACATGTTAAATACTTGGGGAATATTTGCAAACCCTCGAACATTTTTATTTGATAGTTTGAAGAAATAAGAATTTGACTTGTTACTTGAAATTTGAATTTGACTCAGATTTCATCAAGTGGCAAATTGGCTTAATAAAACATGGTGACATGGCACATTAGGGTGAGGTTACTGTACCTTGATTATCGGGGTGTTACAATGTGCATGTAGTTCAAATATGAATTATGCACATAAATGCATAGAAAACTCAGTTAATGTATAAAACTGTCCAAACGAACCCCGAAAAATTCCTTAACACAACACTCCTGTTGTTCTATGTTGACACCAGGAAAAAAATTGAAATCAAGAAGAGGCAACGGATATCGTTTCATCCAGAAAGGTAAAACGTTCCCTACCATAACCATTAGACTTGTTTTGAGAAGTTATGGTTTGTGAAATGCTTATACCCCAACCTGCCCCAAATGGGACAATATTTTTACCACGGCATGTTGAGGTCGTTCCATGCTAGCATGTCAAGTTTTATAAATTTCAGACGCGTTTTCGATTTAGTAGAATTTAAAAACCATGTAATTCAATGTTAGCGGCCGAGTGACGGTGGCAAGGTGTTTGACATTCATTCCCATTTCTTGCATGGGCCTTAAGCATGCAACCAAGGACACACATTTGAATTTTGAACCCATTTATATGCACTGGAGTATGTGCATGTAGTTTAACTTCGTATTATGCACATAAATACATAGAAAACTCAGTTAATGTATAAAAATGTCCAAGCAAACCCCAAAAACCCCAAAAATGTACGCAACACTCCTGTTGTTATATGTTGACACTAGAAAAATTTTGAAAGCAAGAAGAGGCAACATATATTGTTTCGTCCCCAAGGTGGCACATTTCTTACCGAAACAATCAAGCTTGTTGTGAGAAGCTCTGGTTTTTGAGAAGCTTAGGCACAAACCTGCCCCAAATGGGACAATATTTTTACCATGACATGTCGATGTCGTTCCATGATATCATGTCAAGTTTCATGAATTTCATACGAGTTTTCGATTTACTAGAATTTTAAAACCATGTATCTCAATGTTATCGGCCGAGCGACAGTGTAAAGGTGTTCGACATTCATTCTCATTTCTTGCATGTGACCTAAGCTTGCAACGCAGGACACACATTTGATTTTTCAACCCATTTTTATGCACTGGAGCATGTGCATGTAGTTCAATTTTGAATTATATATGCACATAAATGCCTAGAAAACTCAGTTAACGTATAAAATGTCCAAACGATTCCCGAAAAATTCCCAAATTTAACACGACACTCCTGTTGTTCTATGTTGACACCAGAAAAAAATTAAATCCAAGAAGAGGCGACCAATATCATTTTGTCCACAAAGGTGACACGTTTCCCTACCGGAACCATGAGGCTTCTTGTGAGAAGCTCTGGTTTGTGAGAAGCTTATACCATAACCTGCCCCAAATTGGACAATATTTTTTACCCTAGCATGTTGATGACATTGTATGATAGCATGCCAAGGTTCATGAATTTCTGATGAGTTTTGGATTACTAGAATTACAAAAGGAAGTACCTCAATGTTTGCCGGTGAGCCACAGTGCCGTGGTGTTTAAAATTCATCCCCATTTCTTGCATGAGACATAAACATAAACCCATGGACACATATATTATTTTACGACCCATTTTGGTGTGCCAAAGAATGTGCATGTAGTTTAATTTTGAATTGTGCACCTGAAATGGCTAGAAAACCGTATAAAAATGTCCAAACAAACCCTGAATAATTCCAATTTTTTTATGACACACCTATAGTTGCAAGTTCACTGCAAATAAAAGTTCTAACAATTCAAACACCCTTTTTTGACACTGTGACCCCATTATTTAATTCAAATCGAGATGAAAAATCAAGTAGATCGCACACAGTTTATTATCACCAACTATGCGAGAGGCAATATAAAATATCTTGGAGCACCGTCGGAGTAGAGTATGCATATGGCTTACGCGAGAAGGTGCGTCAGCTACAGCCCATAGC
The DNA here is from genome assembly GCF_002162155.2 of Triticum dicoccoides. NCBI lineage: Eukaryota > Viridiplantae > Streptophyta > Magnoliopsida > Poales > Poaceae > Triticum > Triticum dicoccoides. The sequence continues at coordinate 333,856,659 of NC_041392.1, read as the reverse complement.
CGGCGTGTCAAGCATAGTAGCTCGCTCCCCAAATATCATTTCATTGTTCAATCGTCGCCAGTGAAATATGGGGACGTGGACCCGCGTCGTGAGGGTAACTTCGGCGGCCCACTCCGGCGACAACACGGCCATAGCCACCATGCGCATGCTAACAAGCTGCATGAGCGTGGCCGCAATTTTCAACTGGGCGGCCAAGTCAGCCCAAACGGCACTGTTTCTTCTTAGGTGGCGGGAGCAACATCTTCCTCGGGGATAGCAACTGGCAGAGTGGCACAACAGCTATCCATTCTGCACCAGTGGCCTTAGTCCTGATGGAGGCCGCCCACGACCATGTTGAGGCCGCCCACAGCCAGCTCCTGGCGGTCACTGCACAAATCGAATGAAGCTTCTCCGACAACGATCGGCAACCCATGGCCGAAGAGTTGGCAATCGCCAAGAGCGTTCGAGCAACCGTCCGTTCCTCCGCGACATACCTTGCCACGAAGGAGCCCGTCCAATCCCAGATCACAACCGCCCACACCCAGCTCATGGTGGCCTTTTCCAAAGAAAAGGCAGACGCGGATGGCGAGATGCTTGCCAACTATGGTGCGATGGATGCCATGGAGCCCCTTCCCTAGGAGATCGTCGGGCACGAGCTGGACATGGAGGCGGCGGCAGAGATCGACGAGCACTAGCCATAGTAGTACTCTTTGTTTTGTTTAATTAAGATTGTTGGTCTTTAATTTGTTAGAGTAATGTTTAGGTTAGCTAGCTCTGTTTAATTGCTGAACATGCTTGAGTAAGAAGTGTGGGTGTGTTGTACTCTCCTTTGTGTACCCAAATTATGCAATGACGCGGATGACCACTGTAACCAGGGAAATTCAAACCAAAATTTGCACGTTCAAACTCATCACACACGGGTAAAGCTATATGAATTGTTTGTAATGTTCACATATCATAGACAGTGCTGAATAAGGGACCATGTCTGATGACACTTTGCGCGCCAGTTTTTTCGCTGCACCGATCCAAAACTTTCGGCTTCCGCGAAAATATCTACCTCCCCGCCCCCCCCCC
>NC_041392.1:333808599-333855274 GCF_002162155.2 Triticum dicoccoides | reverse complement strand
GTTTCCGCCTTCCTTTCCAATTTGAAATCTTCACTCCTTGCTTGTAGAGCCGCCTCCTCGCCGGCGACCATCCTTCACGCTGCTCGGCCTCGTTCATCCAGGCAGGTAATCCACACCCGACCCCCATTGTCCTCCTCCTTCCACATCCCACATACCTCGATCGTCGGCGCAACACCTTCCACCCAAATCACCGACCCCTCCCCCAAGTAAGTGCCGCCCTAAACAACGGTGCATGTAATGTATAGCCAGGAGCTCAAGGAGCACTTGGCAACGGAGAAGCAAATTGCGGCCGCACGCGTGGAAGAGGTCGTGATGGCTGCCATTCGTGCCGACCCCAAGATCTTGGAGGAGCACCTCATCATCGAGGCCACGATCGACGCCTCGCAGGACGACGCCGCGACGTGTTTGTCTACTTTAAACGATAGTTTGTGGCGTTTTCTCGAGGTCACCATCGGTGCCTCCGACGAAGACTATGAGGTCTTTTCTTAGCGTGCCCGTGCTTACCTCAACTCGAGAGCCAGTAGGTTGGTGCCTGAAGCAGCTCAGGCAACTCACCACTACGATGAGGGCACCCATGATGTGGAGGCCTCACCCTCTTCCTTGTCTAAGGAGCCAATCATCATCTGTATCTTCGACGATGAGGAGTAGCTTGTCTTATTAGCTCACTATGAGGACCTATGTTCAGTTTGCTAGCTATGCCGGTTAAGCATGCTCGGTTTACCCATTGCATGTGCTGCTCCTGACTTTCCTTAACAAATTATAGTGAATTGTCCTATCTACTTTTACCATGCAATCTGTGGCTATAGTATATATCTTCTATATGTCGTGCAATGTGGTGCTCACTTATTAAGTGTTTGGTTAATTAGTTGTCATGTTCAGTTAACTGTTTGGTTCAATTCTGCAAATGTGATGTTCAATTCTTTAGGGTGCAATATTGTATTGTCTTCCATGTGAGAAATAAATTGAATTTATCTTTACAAAATACAAGAGAAACAAATACAATTGTTATATTTCCAAGTTGTCAAGGATGCTTGGTTTGGTTAACTATCTGATCTTCTAGTATGTTATATATTGTGCAATGTCGTGCTCAGTTAATGTTTGGTTCATTTGTTGTGGTGTTTAGTTAACTGTTTGGTTCAATTCCGCAATGGGATGTTTAATTATTGTGGGTGCATTATGTTATTGTATACCATGTGAGAAATAAATCGAATTTGGTTGTACTAAATACATGAAAAACACATACAATTGCTATATTTCCAAGTTGTTAAGCTTGCTTGGTTTGGTTAACTGTCTGATCTTCTATTAGGAGTATGTTATGTTGTGCAATGTGGTGCTCAGTTAATGTTTGGTTCATTTGTTGTGGTGTTTAGTTAACTACTTGTTTCAATTCTTCAATTGTCGGCATTCTGGGAACGAGGGTACCCAGACTTGCCTGCCTACGGCCCACGGCATGTGTCACATCCCTAGCTCCTGGCAATACACGAGGCTAGCTTCATGTGTGCATCATGTTTATATTTTGCCTAAACTTGAAATGGGGATGTTCAAACCCTAGCACCAAATGAAATCCAACTAGGATCACAATGAAATATTATCAATGATCCCAAAATGTCCTTCGGAAATGTTCATCATTTCTGATAAAGGTAAACACCTATGCCAAAAATGATAAATATATTTCTAGGTCATTTCTGGATTTTTGAATTAACTCATATTGTATTTGAATTGGGGCATTTAAATCCTATAAATATTTTAAATGCTCTAATAATTCCGAAACTAGTTGAGGGCTGTTGGGAATAATTTCAACAGTGCCCACAAATATTTCAGGATTTTTGGAAATGCTCTGGCATTTTTAATAAAGCCAAAACAATTGCAGAAAATAGAAAACAGAAAACACTAGAAAGGTGAGAGAGAGGAACCTCACCTGGGCTTACCTGGCGGCCCAAGTGGTCGGCCCAGCCCACCACCACATCCCCTCTGTCGCCTTCCTCCTCGCGCCAGTAGGAAGGGGCGCGTGCCCAACGCGCGCAGCCACACGCCGGCCACCTCCTCCCTGCCTGGCTGCCTCCTCCTCCCCGTGGATGTCTCTCGCAGTGCCACGCAACCCCCTGCAACTCTCTCACACTCTCCCGACCTCTTCCCCCTCCTCTGCTCTCTCTCCCTCTCTGCCCGAGCGGAGCTCGTCGCCGCCGTACGCCGTAGACGCAGCCTCCATGCTCCCCTCGCCTCCCCGACGTGTCCACGAGCATCGCCACGCCTCCCTCGTCCTATCCATCCAGCCACGCCTCGCCGGAGGCCCTGCATTGATGCCATCTTCATCATCTTCGTCGCCGGCCGTCGAAGATCCCTCTCGCCGCCCCGCTCGCTCCAGTGCTTCCCCAAGCACGCTGAGGCCACCTCTACACTCGCTGTGAGCTCCTCTACCCACCCCTACTCCCATGTCCATTAGCTCATCGTATCCCTCGTCTCCGTCGAGACCGAGACCTCACCAGCGCCGGACTTGTCACCGTTGTTATTTTGGTTCGCCTCGGTCCAAACCGAGCGCGTCACTACACTCAGTGCACTCCTAGGAGCCCGTAGCACCCACCAGCTCCTCCTCCCATGCACCATAGCGCCGAACCCGTCGTTGCCGGACTCCGGCCGCCGCCTTGGAGCTCGCCGTCGTCGGCTCCGGCCACCATAGGCTCGGCCTCCACCACCACTCGACGCGCGCCTACAAGATCTCTCCAACGAGCCCAAGAAGGGCCTCGTCCGTGCCCCATGGGTGTTTTCCGAGCCGCGCCGCCGTCTCGGGCCTCGCACGCGACGAGTCGCCAGTAGGTTTGACCCACTTTGACCCTGGCAGGGCCCCGCCCAGAGACTATGACATGTGGGGCCAACCCTAACTGGATTAGTTAGGTGTTAGTTAGTGCTAATCACCACTGTTAGGTGTTAATCCCCTCACTAAACTAACCTGAGCCACTGACATGTGGGCCCAGCCTTGCTGACATTCTTTTTAGAATTATTCTAACCCTAATTAACCCAGTTAACTAACTGAGTCACTGACCCGTGGGCCCCAATGGTCAGGTTTGACCTGGGCTGGCGCCTTTGACCAGCTGACGTCACCCCGACGTCATGCTGACACAGTATTACATTTTATGGATTTATTTTTAATCAGAAAATTCCAGAAAATGTCCAAACCTTCTAAAATTCATAGAAAATAATCTATAACTCCAATAGAAATAAATTATATATGAAAAATGATCAGAAAAATTCAATCTATCCATCTGCAACATTTCCATGTATATTTAAACAAATTAACCTTGTTGTTTATATCAAAACATGATAATGCACTTTATAAGTTCTTAATTTGAATTTGAATTTGAACCTTTGGTGCAAATCAACTCAGACCCTTCTGTTCTTAGCTGCATTAGCTCAAATCACAGCATATCGACATGTCATGATCATGCATCATATTGTGCATTGCATTGATTGTGTTCTTTCTGTGTTTGCCGGTGGTTGTTCCCCCTCGGTTGACGTATGTTCCGGCGATGAGTTAGATGACACCGATGAAGAGCTATATCATCTTCAGAAGTGCCAGGCAAGCAAACCGCCTTGTTCATTCTGATACAATCCCACTCTCTCGCTTCTGCTGTCTTTTACTGCATTAGGACAACAACGATTCAACTATTACTTGTTGCGGTAGTTGAACTCCTTCCATCTGCATGACCTGTCATTGCCACAGTAAATAGATGAAACCCACTAGCATGAGTAGGAGTTGTTTGAGCCCTGGTATGCCTACTCATTCATGCTTGTTTGTCATGCCTGCTATTGCTTAGAGTTGTGTTAGGTCTGATTCATTGGGAATGAATTGGAAAGTTGTGAACATGACCTAATGTGTCTGAGCTTAGTGAGTTGAACACGATTTGGTAAAGGTATCGATGAGAGGCCATGTAGGAGTACATGGTGGGTTGTTTCATTGGAACCATCCTTAAGCACCGAGATCTGTATGTGTGATTTAAGAACCACCTACTACCATGCATTGGGCCCGAAACCAATGGACCCTCTCGGCTTCTTAACCACCCTAGTCCTCTGTCCAGGAGTTGCAACTAGTTTCTAGTGTTTATAGGATATGTGTTGGCAACCGTGTGTAGATACACCGTGGCCGGGTATGCCGGGCGCCCATTTGGTGTCTCGAAACCCTGTACATATCGTTCGGGGCCGCATATGGAAACCTCGGCCGGACTCCCCACGGATGGAACCTAGATAGGCGATAAACCTGGACTAGAGACTTGAGTGTTTAGGTAGGCCGTGGCCGACACCCTCGTTGGGCTTCCGCTTGAAGGATGCCGAGTACATGTCGTGTAAACGGTGGTAAGTGGTGAGAGCGTGTGTGAAGAAGTACACCCCTACAGGGTTAACATCATCTATTTGAATAGTCGCGTCCGCAGTAAAGGACTACTTGGTTGCCTATACAGTTCATAGACAAGTGAAAGTGGATACTCTAAAATACGCAAGATAAGCATTAGTGCTATGGATGGCGTTCTCATAGGGAGACGGGAGCACATCCATAGTGGTGTATTGATATGGTGAATATGTGGACTCGTGTGCGCCACCTCAAAAGAGTTACTTGCAGTAGTGGTTCTTGTTAGCCACTGAGTCAAAGCTGGCTTGCTGCAGTTAAACTCCAGTACCCCCTTTGTTGATACCGATGCATATGTAGTTAGTTTTGATGTAAGTCTTGTTGGGTACATTTGTACGCACGTTTGCTTAATTGATGTTTTGCAGAGAGACTTCAGCCTCGCTAGTAGTTCCGCGTGGACTTCGGCGTTTAGCTTGATACCTCAGCTACGATCTTGTGCCCTCGGCAGGATCTGGTTGATAGTCAGGCTTCTCAGCCTTTTTCATTTGTAGATGTCTGTACTCAAACAAGTTAAGCTTCCGCATGTGCTTTGACTTGTATACTCTGAATGTTGGGTCAGGAGACCCATGTTTGTAATATCTTGGCTCCTTGGAGCCTAATGAATAAATACTCTGAGTCCTAGAGTCTTGTTGTGATGCCATGTTGTATTTGCACATATCGAGCATATTGTGTGTATGATTGAAATGCTTGGTATGTGTGGGATTCGACAACCTAGTTATTTATCCTTGGTAGCCTCTCTTATGGGGAAATGTAGTCTTGTGCTTCCATGAGCCATAGTAGTCCACTATAGCCTAGTTCACCGTAGTCCTGCTAACCCAGCACTACTGCTCCGGAATGCCTAGACTGGCCGGCATGTGATACGCTTCGTTCCTGTGTCTGTCCCTTCGGGCAAATGTCACGTGGTGACTTCCGGAGTCCTGCTAGCCTGCTACAGCCCGGGTTCCCGGACTCCTGTTAGCCCAGTTGCTACAGCCCGGATTCACACGCTGCTGACCGACATGCTCGATGTTGTTTCATGTATGCCTGTCTCTGTAAGTTAGTGCCACTTTGGGTTCACGACTAGTCATGTCAGCCTGAGTTCTTTGTCATATGGATGCTAGCGACACTATCATATACCTGAGCCAAAAGGCGCAAACGGTCCCGGGCCAGGTAAGGTGGCACCCGTGGGAATACCGTGCGTGAGGCCGCAAAGTGATATGATGTGTTACATGCTAGATCGGTGTGACTTAGGATCGGGGTCCTGACAGCTTTGGTATCAGAGCCTGACTGCCTGTAGGATTCCCAAGACAAACTGGTCGAAGTCGTGTCTAGAAATTCTTTAGTTATGTAGGTGAATTGATTGTGGGAAGGAACGTAAGGCTCTTTTTTTACTCCTTATACATCATGGCCTTCTGATCTGAGTCAATCTCTTCTTTTCTGCGGGGATTAAGAACTAGGCTTCTTGTCTTTCTATCAGGATCATGTGTTACTCATCCGTAGACTCGTAGGATTGATGGATTCAAGCCCCAGTTCAGTTTCTACTACTTCCATGTGTTCTTAGTTGATCTCAGAACATTGATATTGGGATGTTGAGTGGTTATTCCACCATTTTGCAAGATGTCTCAAATATTTTTGAGCATTTACAGCCGTTATGCTATCGGAGTCATCCGAGGTTTCTAAACCATTTGATGCATTTGCTAAATCCTTTCCCTCTAGTTTTGTTGTTCTTTTAGGCCAGGTTAATCACACTAATTGCTGGGTTGACGTATTCTATTGCGTCGACATATATGTTGGAGTTATTATTACGACCTTAGGTGTCTAAGAAGATTACCTAGTCATCTAGCCATGATTTGTGTTCCCAGTGTGATGATTCTGGCCACCATTCTCGAAAGCATCCCGTGATGCCATTTAGTTAGTAGGCATTCTATTTCTGGGTTCTTGAGCCCAAGATTCACTCCACTTACCTCGTGTTGATAGTGTTGCTCGTTCCTTTAGGATATTAGTAACCTTGCGACAGTCCTCGAGGTCCGTGGTATCCTTCTTCCAAATACCATGAACCATTAAGGCAGAAGTTCTTTGAACCAAAACATCACCATTAGAGTACTCCTGAGGAGTTCTCCATTCATAGTTGTGATTCTGCCAGTTCTACCTTTCTGCATGGGTTAACTGGAAGAAACATGTTGAACTTGGTTCGACATATTAATCTATGCATCCACAACTCAGAAAGGTATATGTCCCCTTGAGTTGTCCCTCTTCATTTGTATTCCGACCATCGTCTATCAATTGATAGTTAGGAGTAATTGTGTAGCTTATTATTCTTGTGGTCCGTCAAGCCATTCTATTCCAGAATGACTAGGAGAAACAAGCTCCAGTACCTCATCCATTTCTAGGATTGGGTCAAAGCAGTTGTATTCCATGGATCAAATGCAATCAAGCTTTTGATTCTGTTCTACCCTGAAGTATTACCCACTTTATGTCAGGAACGTCATGAGAATTGCACCTTCTCTTATGAATTCTTGACGTAGTGATACTTCTCGCCATCATTATTCATCCCTCGGTGTCGTGTTGTTGCAACCGGAATACCGACAAGTGAACCGTGATGTGTGAAATCAATACTCCCAGCAACTAGTTGCTTGGTAGTAAATGGACAATATTCTCATTCTTAGTGTGTTGGTTATTGAATCATCATTCTAAGATAGATTGTGCTACCTGGTCCTTATTTCCTGGTGCACTCTTCGATCAACGAGTTAGGATTTTGCCAAACCTTTGCTCTATTGATCATATCGTCTTGCCCTAAAAAGCAAGATTGATCTCGAGTTTAGTATCATATCAGTGGTTCGTGATTTTCTGAATATCTTCTCAGAGGTATCCCCAGGTTGTCACCTGACCACTATGTTGAGCTCGTAATCAAGTTGGTTTCTCGCAGCCACCCCTTTCTCCAAGATTTTTTGTTGGATACCCTCGAGCTAGTTGGTTAAGCTAAACAACAACTTGGAGAGTTGGAAGATGATAGCTTGTCTGACTTAGTTCATCACTAAGGGATATCCTTGAGTGTGTGTGTTGAAGAAAGATGATATCTTCATCGACTGATCCCCGTGATCAGTTGTTGAATCTATTGTCTTATCCAAACCTTGATTTGAGTGTGGGCTATCGTCAAATCAAGTTAGAACCAATGATATTCGTAATGTTGTCTTACTCGTGGTTGATTCCTCGAGCATACATCATTACATCCTTTGGTCTGACCAATACTATCACATTGTTCACATAATGGTGCAAGTCCAGTGATATCGAAATTCCGATGTGTTGTTGTTGAGCCCATCAGCAGCATCTTGTCTCCTCCATGATTCATGTTGAACATCCAGCTAGTGTTGGAAACTTGTGTAAGCATTTTCTTCATGCCCCATTCATAAAGTATATGTTTGTATGAAAGAGTGACATCCTCTAAGCTCACGTGCAATCGATGCAAGTTGCCGCCATGAATTCGAGGGAGCTTGTTTTTGCTTCCTTTGGAATCATCCCAAGTCAGGCATGCATTTGTGCGAAGTACTCTATGGTTTGGTAGATTAATTACCTCCACTCCATATGTGTTCCTAGCACACCAAGCCACTGATTGATTTGTTCAAGGAGAAGAAGTTCCTTCTTAGGATGCAGACTTATGCAAGGGCTTCGATATCCTCGATGATGGTTCCCAACCAGAATTCGGTAGTGTTATATTGTAAGACTACTATGTGGTCATGCTTTCTAGAACAACGTGTTCACATGTGTGTAGCAGAACCAGCTCATGTTTTGGAGCTTGCTATCGTAGTTCATCTCCCGAGAATCTCGCAACGTTGTCTCATCGATTTGTATTGCAATCTTTCCTTTCAGACATGATGAGTCAGGAATATCCTGACACCAACCAGATCTGAATCTCAGGCAGATATGATGGCTGGAACATTCCCGGCATTTGCATTTTGTTCCCATCTTGGACCGCCATTGTGCCATTCTACCTTGGGTCCCGTCCATTTTCGATGATAAGCAAAATCATCCATTGCGTTGTCTTCAACAAGGTAGTCCACATCATCCATTCTGGTATGAGTATGCCATTCTTTCGAATTCGTTCAAATGATCGTTTGTGATTGCCCTATGCTGGTATAGAGAGTTGCAATGATCTTTGAATCAAAAGTAATTCTTTTTGCCACCTAAGGGAATAGTTCCATGAGTCACCTCCCCCAAGGTGTCCCGCTATGGAATCATGGCAATTATCTCCTCGCTACTTTGAAACCATGCACCATCGTACTCCAACGTGAAGATGTTGCCTACCAAATTGAACCTTTGTCATCTGCTACATTTCCTCATTCCAAATGTTTATCTTGTGTCTCAACTCAAGAGATGTTTCAATGTCTCATCCCATGAGTTGATCCTGAGTTGTTCGATCTTTGAGAAGATCGATTTTTCTAGAGTTTTTCCTTTCCTCTCTTTGTCATGTTAGTTGGAGTTCTCAGAGCAAGACATCGAGTCAATGATGGTGACTAAATAAATGTTTCTATGAAGTGCAAGTTGGATCCTGAAGTTTGTGATAGTTTGTGTCCCCCCTTCCATCTTACCATACGCTTGAATCTCGGGATGAGATTCTTGTTTAGTGGGGGTGAGTTGTCACATCCCTAGCTCCTGGCAATGCACTAGGCTAGCTTCATGTGTGGATCATGTTCAAATTTTGCCTAAACATGAAATGGGGATGTTCAAACCCTAGCACCAAATGAAATCCAACTAGGATCACAATGAAATATTTTCAATGATCCCAAAATACCCTTTGGAAATGTTCCTCATTTCTGATAAAGGTAAAAACCTCTGCCAAAAATGATAAACATATTTCTAGGTCATTTCTGGATTTTTGAATTAACTAATATTGTATTGAATTGGGGCATTTAAATACTATAAATATTTTAAATGCTCTAATAATTCTGAAACTAGTTGAGGGCTGTTGGGAATAATTTCAACAGTGCCCACAAATATTTCAGGATTTTTGGAAATGCTCTGGCATTTTTAATAAAGCCAAAACAATTGCAGAAAATAGAAAACAGAAAACAATAGAAAGGTGAGAGAGAGGAACCTCACTTGGGCTTACCTGGCGGCCCAAGTGGCCGGCCCAGCCCACCACCGCAGCCCCTCTGTCGCCTACCTCCTCGCGCCAGTAGCCAGGGGCACGTGCCCGGCGCGCGCAGCCACACGCCGGCCACCTCCTCCCTACCTGGCTGCCTCCTCCTCCCCTTGGACGTCTCTCGCAGCGCCACGCAACCCCTGGAACTCTCACACTCTCTCCTGACCTCTTCCCCACCTCTGCTCTCTCTCCCTCTCTGCCCGAGCGGAGCTCGTCGCCGCCGTACGCCGTAGACGTAGCCTCTGTGCTCCCCTCGCCTCCCCGACGTGTCCACGAGCATCGCCACACCTCCCTCGTCCTATTCGTCCAGCCACGCCTCGCCGGAGGCCCTGCATCGATGCCATCTTCATCATCTTTGTCGCCGGCCACTGGAGATCCCCCTCGCCGCCCCACTCGCTCTGGTGCTTCCCCGAGCACGCCGATGCCTCCTCTGCACTCGCCGTGAGCTCCTCTACCGACCCCCTACTCCCATGTCCATTAGCTCATCGTAGACCTCGTTTCCATCGAGACCGAGACCTCACCGACGCTGGACTTGTCGCCGTTGTCATTTTGGTTCGCCTCCGTCCAAACCGAGCGCGTCACTGCACTCTGTGCACTCCCACGAGCCCGTAGCACCCACTAGCTCCTCCTCCCATGCACCGTAGCGCCGAACCCGTCAATGCTGGAACTTCGGCCGCCGCCTTGGAGCTCGCCGTCGTCGGCTCCGGCCACCATAGGCTCAGCCTCCACCACCACTCGACGCGCTCCTGCAAGAACTCTCCAACGAGCCTAAGAACGGCCTCGTCCGTGCCCTGTGGGCATTTTCCGAGCCGCGGCGCCGTCTCGGGCCTCGCCGGCGACAAGTCGCCGGTGGGTTTGACCCACTTTGACCCCGATTGGGCCCCGCCAAGAGACTATGACATGTGGGGCTGACCCTAACTGTATTAGTTAGGTGTTAGTTAGTGCTAATCACTATTGTTAGGTGTTAATCCCCTCACTAAACTAACCCTGAGCCACTGACATGTGGGCCCAGCCATGCTGACACTCTTTTTAGAATTAGTCTAACCCTAATTAACCCAGTTAACTAACTGAGTGACTGACCTGTGGGCCCCACAGGTCAGGTTTGACCTAGGCTGGCGCCTTTGACCATTTGACGTCACCCCGACATCATGTTGACGCAGTATTACATTTTCTGGATTTATTTTTAATCAGGAAATTCCAGAAAATGTCCAAAACTTCTAAAATTCATAGAAAATAATCTATAACTCCAATGGAAATATATTATATATGAAAAATGATCAAAAAATCCAATCTATCCATCTGTAGCATTTCCATGCATATTTAAACAAATTAACCTTGCTGTTTAGATCAAAACATGATAATGCACTTTATAAGTTCTTAGTTTGAATTTGAATTTGAACCTTTGGTTCAAATCAACTCAGACCCTTCTGTTCTTAGCTGCATTAGCTCAAATCACGGCATATCGACATGTCATGATCATGCATCATATTGTGCATTGCATTGATTGTGTTCTTTCTGTGTTTGCCGGTGGTTCTTCCCCCTCGGTAGACGTATGTTCCAGCGATGAGTTCGATGACACCGATGAAGAGCTATATCATCTTCAGAAGTGCCAGGCAAGCAAATCCCCTTGTTCATTCTGATACAATCACACTCTCTTGCTTCTGCTCTCTTTTACTGCATTAGGACAACAACGATTCAACTGTTACTTGTTGCGGTAGTTGAACCCCTTCCCTCTGCATGACCTGTCATTGCCATAGTAAATAGATGAAACCCACTAGCATGAGGAGTTGTTTGAGCCCTGGTGTGCCTACTCATTCATGCTTGTTTGTGATGCCTACTATTGCTTAGAGTTGTGTCAGGTCTGATTCATTAGGGATGAATTGGAAAGTTGTGAACATGTCCTACTATGTGTGAGCTAAGTGTGTTGAACACGATTTGGTAAAGGTATCGATGACAGGCCATGTAGGAGTAGATGGTGGGTTGTTTCATTGGAATAGCCCCTAAGCACCGAGATCTGTATATGTGTGATTTAAGAACCAGCTACTACCATGCATTGGGCCCGAAACCAATGGACCCTCTCGGCTTCTTAACCACCCTAGTCCTCTATCCAGGAGTTGCAACTAGTTTCTGGTGTTTATAGGATATGTGTTGGTGGCCGTGCGTAGTGTTGACCCTAGGGGTGGGCTATGATGCGGTAGATACACCGTGGCCGGGTATGCCGGGCACCCGTTTGGTGTCTCGGAACCCTGTACACATCGTTCAGGGCCGTATGTGGAAACCTCGGCCGGACTCCCTGCGGATGGAACCTAGATAGGCGATAAACCTGGACTAGAAACTTGAGTGTTTAGGTAGGCCGTGGCCAACACCCTCGTTGGGCTTCCGCTTGAAGGTTGCCGAGTACATGTCGTGTAAACGACGGTAAGTGGTGAGAGCGTGTTTGAAGAAGTACACCCCTGCAGGGTTAACATCATCTATTTGAATAGCCACGTCCGCGGTAAAGGACTGCTTGGTTGCCTCTACAGTTCATAGACAAGTGAAAGTGGATACTCTAAAATACGCACAATATGTGTGAGTGCTATGGATGGCGTTCTCGTAGGGAGTCCTGCTAGATTGTTACAGCCCAGGTTCTCGGGTCCTGTTAGCCCAGTTACTACAGCCCGGATTCGCACGCTGCTGACCGACATGCTCGATGTTGTGTCATGTATGTCTGTCTCCGTAAGTTAGTGCCACCTTGGGTTCACGACTAGTCATGTCGCCTCGGGTTCTTTGTCATATGGATGCTAGAGACACTATCATATACGTGAGCTAAAAGGCGCAAACGGTCCTGGGCCAGGTAAGGTGGCACCCATGGGAATACCGTGCGTGAGGCCGCAAAGTGATATGATGTGTTACATGCTAGATCGGTGTGACTTAGGATCGGGGTCCTGACAGCGTGGCTTCATCGACAGCCTGGTACAGCCCACCTTCAGCATCGACAACTCAAGACCCTCGTGAGGGGCCAAGCCTCGCGAGGGGGACGACACCAAGACCTCCATGAGGAGTGGCCTCCTTAGGGTGGCTCCCAAGGAGCGGAGATTCCTATGCAAGCTTCACCTCGTGAGGTTCGGATGACGTGAGCCATGACGACCAAGGCCACGTGGGTGCTAGCAGGCGCAGTCTACCAGTTTCCTCTTTGGTATTAAGTAGGCAAGCGCATGCGTGGAGTCCCGAAGAATGAGCCAAATGTTTCCATTCTGGTGCAACAAGACCAAGACCGCCAGGACGGAGGTCATCAGGATGCCCACCGCAGCATCACAACCACAGGCTTTTGCAGGCGAAGACTACTTTTGTCAGGATAGCATGTACTAGTTGTGTCCCTTCGGATTTGTATGTTGTGGGATCCCTTCTAGCCTTCGTTTGGGAAAAGGACCAAGCCCACTATAAATAGGGCCTAGCCACCACCGTAGAGAAGGGACCGAGACGGGATGAAATCATTCCATCCTCACACTCACCAGCTCACTCGAGCACAAGAACACACCTCCTCCTGAGGTTGTTCTCCCACCGTACTAGTTCGTCCCAGACCCTCGAGGCCAATCCACCACAAAAGTAGGAGTAGGGTCTTACACCACAAGGTGGCCCGAACCTGGGTAAACTGGACACCGCAAGCTAGGACAAGAGATTGGCCAGTAGGCAGACAGGGGAGGTTGAGTTCGTCGCATGCACCCTGGAGTTTGAACCTCTCAAGGGTCTGCGGAGCCCGAAATCCGACAGCAATGCTATGTCCAATTGTCATGGGTAGAATTTTGTATTGTTGTGCATGTGAGGAATAAATCGAATTTGGCTACACTTAATACAAGAGAATCATATATGATTGTTATATTTCCTAGTTCTAACCATGCTTGGTTTGGATAAATGGGTTTTCCATGTGGATCGAATTAATTTGATGAATTTGCAATGTGCTTATTTTTCATCAACATATTTTATTGATAGGATGTGAACCCTCACTTGATAGCATGCGAACCCTCACTTAACCTGATCACTAACTACCTTATATGTGTTGAAGGGAAACAATGGGAAGCATTGAGGTTTACAATTGAGGTTTGCACATGCATGGTCCTTTGTCTAATAGCACATTATTATGCAATAGCAGGAACTGTCGGATCACGGGTTCCGGCAAAACCCTCAAGGTTCGAACATTGGGGTGCGCGAAGATCACTCCCTACCGATCCATGTCCTAGCTTCGCTAAGAACTTACGGGCTAACTCGACGAACTCGTAACCCAAGGGACACAAGATTTATACTGGTTCGGCCATCGTTGTGGTGTAATACCCTACTCCAGTGTGTGGTGGTGGATTGCCTCTTGGGGTGAGGATGAATAGTACAAGGGCAAGAACAGCCTCCTGAGGAGAGGTGTTCTTGTGCTCGGTGGACTTGTGGTGGTTCTAGTCTCTCTCGGTCGACTGGTCGATCCCCTCGCTATGATGGTGGCTAGTACTACTTATAGCGTCCCTGGTCCTCTCCCCAAATATTGAGCGGGAAGGGAGCCAACAACGGCCAATTCGAAAGGGGACAGCTAGTACGGCTTATCCTGACAAAAAGTAGTCCTCGTCTGCCAAAGGCTTTGGTGGTGACGCCGTCTTGGGCTCCATAGTGACCTCCGTCTTGTCGTCCTGCTGGTCTTGGTCTCATTGCACTGATATGGAAACCTATGCTTGGCGCCTCGGTACTCCGCGCCTGCGCCTGCTTCCTTAGCACCAAAGAGGAAACAAGGACACTGTGCAAGCTGGCGCCGCCTGGTGCCCACCAGGCCTTGGTCGTCATGGCTTACGTCACTGGAACCTCGCGAGGTTTGCCTAACCTTGATCTCTCCGCCCTTCGCGAGCCAGCCTGGTCAGGCCGCTCCTGAGGAGGTCCTGTATCGTCCACTTCGCGAGGCTTGGCCCCTCACGAGGGTCTTGAGTCCTTGCTAGTGAAGATGGGTCGTATGGGCTCGCTCGTAGTGCCACACCGTGGGCCGCAGGTAGGCAAGTCTGGGGACCCCCATTCCCAGAACACCGACGGTAGCCCCCGGGCCCAAGGCGCGCTCGGGCTTGGCGTCTTGGCGAAGCCAAAGGGGCAAGTGCGGAGCGCCGCGGGCCACAATAGCCTGCAGCCCTGGTCAACGCGTGGCAGTTAATTGGATGTGGGCATCTCCGCTTCCCCACGCTGCCTCGGCAACTGCCCGACTGTCAACAAGGTTGGTGTAGACAGCGCTTGCCTTCACTGCTTCCTTTTGCCTTGCTCAGATCCCCTTTCTTGCCCCCTGCCTCCGAAATCTCTAGATCTACTCCCATCCTTCCCGCATCGGCGACCAATGGCGCCCCGGAGGGTCAAGCCTGCCTCGTCACTGGCGTGGTACGAGCCAGCTCTTGACGCGCCCAATGTTTCAGAGAAGAACCTCGCTGCCACGCACTTGCTGATGGCGGGGGGAAGCAACGAGAAGGGGAAGACTGGACTCCGGGTCGGCTCCGACGTGCCTGAGCCCGAGGGAAGCACCTTCTACCCCTTCTCCACGAGCAGCATCGCCGCCGGGCTGGTTCCCCCCTTCCCTGACTTCTTTTACGAGGTCCTTGATCACTTCGGGCTGCAGGCGCTGCATCTTCATCCCAACTCTATCCTTCTCTTGTCGATCTTCGCCTACTACTGCGAGGCGTACCTTGGCGTGATGGCGTCCGTGGCCCTTCTGTGCCATTTCTTCTTCCTCCGCGCCAAGGAGGGTCACGCCTTCGGGTGTGTCAATTTCATCGCGGCCGGCATGGCCAACTCGATCTCGAAGACAGGGAAGAAAGCTGACGGCTTCCGGAGCAAGTGGGCCATGATGGATGCTAAATGCATCCATCCAAGCTTCACGCTGCCGACGGAGATGCCCCAGTCCGACAAGGGGTGGTCCTGCCCGAAGCTCACCGACGAGCGGGCGACGTTGGTGCTGGAGCAGATGAAGTCCAACCTGAAGCCGGGCAACGCGAAGGCGGTGAAGATTACAAGGGCCATGCTCCTGAGGGAATTCCTGGTGCTGTGCGTGGCCCCGCTTCAAGCCTGCTCGCGCCCCTTGTGGGAACTTGGGGACGAAGAGGACAAGGTTCGCTTGACCTCAGAGGCCTTGTCCGGCGAGGAGCTGACCGCAGCTCTCCGCCTACTCGTTGGGGAGGATCAGGAGTATCCACCGAATGGCTTCACTCCCTTGTTCCACCACAAGGACGGGGCGCTGGTCGTGGCCTCCAGGCCGATCTTTGACGGGCATGGACTGGTGCCGCCGGTGCTCACCGGGGCCCCTGCGGCACCGACGCCGGTGGAGCTGTCTTCTGGTGAGTCCCACGGGGAGGAAGAAGAGTAGGAGGAAGATTCATAAGTGACCCTCGAAGGGACGGGGGAGACCTCCCCCTTGAGTAAAGCTCACGTCCTCCGCGCCTTTCCTGACGACGATGAGGCCGACGGCCGCCTGGAGAGGGGGGAGCCGCTCGTTGTCTCGACGAGGGACCATTCAGCGTTGATCTCCCAGGACACTGCTTCTATTCCGACGCCACCTGGAGCCGCTTCCGGCCCAACAGCTGCTCCTGCTTCTTCTTCCGGAGCTGGTGCGCCTTCGCCTCGGGTTGCGAAGCTCTCCGGCTTCAAGCTCACCAAGCGGAGGGTGGACTATGCTGCTGTAGACCAGTAAGTGTTTGAGCTTCATCTTGTTCTTTCTTATACTGCTGCCTCTTGACATTTTCCCTTGTCTTTGCTGTTGGTGCTTGTTTCCGACTCTTTTTCCTTGTTGTGCAACAAGGCTAACGCCTGTGGTGAATAGGAGGAGGGAGAGCGAGGTGGTGCTACTTGAATCCAGGTTCCTCCTGCGACCGCGCCCCTCTCCATGAGCAAAGGTGGGGATGGTGCTCGTGCTTCTCCAGCGCGATCATCCTCGCGAGGCCAGGTGGAGCATCCTCGGGAGGAGTCAGCTCCCGAAGCGCCGCCGGCTCAGGAGGTGCCAGCGTCCGGCTTGGGTGCTGGGATCCAGGAGGCTCAGGAGCTTCCTGCCTCTCAGGCCATGGTGACAACGCCTCTTCCTCCTTTTGCGCCATTACTCCCAGGTTCTTCTGCCTCTTCTGATGTCTTGGAGCATGCCCTTTTAGAGATGACTCACCTGCGGGAAGATCTCCTGGGCACGGATCCGCGCCTGGTAGCCGGGCACCTGGAACTAGCCTCCGGCTGGCTTCAGTCTGACGTAGCAGTCCGAGTGGCGCTAAGCCAGGCCGCGACGACCTCTGAGAAGGAGAAGCAGGCCGCCGCCCAAGCTACGATCGATCGCGAGGCGGCGATGAAGGACGCCGAAGCTTCCCACAACCACTGCCGGGCGCTGGAAGACGAGTTGAAGAGTCTGCGTGATGAGCGTGCAGAAGAAGCTCGCGGCCGTCAGCCAAAGGAGGTGGAGGTGAAGGCCTGGGAGGATGCCATCAAGGACCGCAGCGCTGAGCTGGGGGAGTTGGCGAAGGCCCGGGCCACTGAACGCAGCCGGCTGGAGGAGCTGGAGCGGAAGGTGGAGGCCAAGGGGGGTCGATCTTGACGCCAAGGCAAAGGTTCTGGCTGAGGACCGCGCGACCTTCGCGCTTCTGGAGAAGAGGTCTCGTGAGGCCCTTAAGTCACTCTATGAGAAGGGCTTGGAGAAGCCGTTGGCCACTAGTGAGCACGGCCCTGCCCAGTTGCTTCCCTACTTGGTCGATGCGCTTGAGGAAGTGGTGTGTGGCATCGCCCCCATGGCAGAGGCAGAGGCTCGTGTCCTTTCTTCAGCCGCGCTGACGTGCATCTTCAGCCACCTCCATCTTCACGATCATGCCGCCCGCCTTGACGAGCTGCTGGAGCCCGTGGACGAGGAGCGTTGCGCGGCTGCCGCTGCAGTCGTGAAGGGTCAGGTGGAAGCCCTGCTGGAGAAGTTCGACACCTTCGCCCCCGCGCCTTCGGCTGGTGGTGCAGGTGAAGAAGACGCCACCAAGGAGGGGGCACCTCTTGCAGGTGCCAGCACTATCGAGGGATGACTGGCTTGTGGCTTCTTTCCTGTTTGAAACTCCTGCAACATGTAGCGTACCTCATGGAGGTGTTTAAACTTGTGTTTGGTATTCGGAGAACAATATGTCTTGTAATATTTCCTTTTAGATTTTGTGATTTTCTCCCTATTTGCTTTATGTTCTACATCGGCAGAGCCAGGCCCCACGCATACCTCAACCGCCGTTGGGCCGACCGGAGACTAGGACGGACCCAAGGAGTGAGGGGCTATGTGACCAGTTAGGCTCCTGAGTCGCGATGCTCTGCAGTCCCCCTTGACGCGCAAACAACTTGTGGAAAGGAGATGCAATGGTTGGTCTTGTGTTCTACGTCGGCACGGCCCGACCCCGCGCATACCTCAACCGCCGTTGGGCCGACCGGAGACTAGGACGGACCAAGGAGTGAGGGGCTACATGGTCAGTTAGGCTACTGAGTTGCAATGCTCAGGAGTCCCCCTTGACTCGCAAACGACCTTCATACCTTAGCTTCGCTTCGGAAGGCGCACGATGACCAGGTCTGAGGGACCTGGCGGGGTGGCGTACGCTTGGGCGTGACCCGAGCGCAGTCCCCGTGCCCAGCCCCCTCGCGTGGCTCTCCTGAGGGGAGGCGTTGCGTTGAGGCCAGACACTGAGCCCGGAGGCTCCCTGAAGTTGATACGGCCGTGAGGCTGCCCTCAGTTATTTATCACCAGGACGGACCATGGCGCTTCCGCACTTGCACGGGCATAGCCGCACCTCGGTAGTGTCGACTTCCAACGCGGAGCATGGTGCTTCCACTGGTATGTGGGAGGGTACTCCCTACTGCGGAGAGCCCCCGGGGCGTGTACAGCCCCGCCCTGACACGTGGCTTTCACGGCAGGGCTAGACGAGGTGTGTCTGGGCACTCGTGAGCCAGCGCGGGACTCATGAGGCCCTACCTCAAGGCGGGTGGCGCCTGGTCTTGATTCTTGTTCACTGTCTTGGTCCTGTGAGGTGGTCAGACAACCTGTGCCGAACGAATCTCCTGAGGTTATCGCATGAGAAAGCCAAGCACCAACGTCCCCAGGAGGTGATGTGAACGGGGCCGGTCCGCTAGACAGAGCTCGGCCGTTGGATTTATCGATGCTGCAGCGGCGGCCCCGAGCACAGACGTCGTGCCTAATCCTCTCACGTGAAGGGTCCTGAAGAAAGACAACGGGCGCGCGGCTCCCATGATGGGCGACAATCAAGCAGGTGATAGTCATAGATATATTAAGCATGAAAGGCAACCTAGCTCAGGTAAATGCATAAACGATACGTACCACTTGGTCCGGCCCGAGCGGCTTGGGGATGATGTAGCCCGAGGGGCGCCCCCAGCAAGGTAAGCTAAAGACATAAAAAGGAAGGGATACATGCCACAGGGACGGACCCACGTGGCCGGGGAATGATGCAGCCTCCTGGGCGCTCCTAGCTAAATGAACTTGGAAATGTCACCTGGTTCCGTTGATGAAGGGGTGTTGAGGCAGCTGAAGGTACGCGGTGAAGGGGTTGCCCCTCATGAGCCACCGGGGCCCTGAGCCTCGAGAGGCTCTAGGGGTCCAGGCGGTTCCTTGAAGACCGTCTCCATCATTGCCAGGACTGCGTGGTTCCTGGCCTCCTGACCTGCCATGACGCCCCGCAGGTTGCGCTGGAAGGTAGCGGCCATGCTCGGCAGTCCGAACGGCATGCGAACGCAGCTATGAGGTGGACCTTCGCAGCGCCCAACACGCGAAGGCCAGAAGCGCTCCTGAGACGCGCCTCGGTTGAGCCCTGGTATGTCGATGCACACGTGCAGCTCACCACCCTCGCCTGTGTGGGGAGCAGCGCCAGGTGGGCGGCGGTCGCCGCGTATTGCTCTTGCTTCCTGAAGCTCCTGAGATACCTTGGTGATGAAATCCTGAGTGCCAGGCGCTCCTTGCGCAGTGTCCTCCTGAGGGAGACGTGCCGCGAAACACGCCTCCAAGTCGTGCCCGAGCGCCTCCCTCGTGACGTTGGTGATGTCTAAGGCCCTCCAGAAGAGAGCCCCCGAGCCCGGCTCGAGGAGGGCGCTAGGCGCACCTTCCTATGCGATAGAGGGAGACGCCCCAGGTGTGGGCACTGATCCTGATGAGGAGCCACTTACGGTGCTGCCCTCCTAAGGTCCGGCATGGAGTTGCTGCTTCTTCTTCTTGGGGACGACCTTCGGAGGGTACCGAGCTACATTGTGCTGGCGTCTTCGATTGACACTGCTTGGAAGGCGCGCTCGAGGGAGCACACCGCATCTCTTTCTTCACAGGGGACTGTGATGGACCCGCCGCTTCGTGGCATCTTGAGGATGTTATACCCGAGGATGGCATTGTATGGCAGACAGATGTGGGTGACGTCGAAGTCGATGAACTTGGTGCGGTAGTTGTTGCGCTGTCCGAAGGTGACTGGGAGGTGGACCTGCCCGATCGGGGTGGTGGAGCCGTCAGTCACTCCTGAGAAAGGCTTGGTGGGCTGAAGCTGACCATATGGCACTTGGAGGTTGTTGAATGTCTTGACGGACAGGATGTTGAGTCCTGCGCCGCCATTGATGAGGGTCTTGGTGACTTGCATGTTGCTGATGACGGGTGAACAAAGTATCGAGAGGACACCGGCGGTGGCCGCCCACTTGAGCTGATCTGCCGAGCTGAATGAGATGGCGCACTGGGACCACCTGAGCGGGCGCGTGGCCTCGAGCTTGGAGAGGACTGCGTTCACCTCACGAGCAAACTGTTTGAAGATACGCTGTGAGGCTGGGGCTTGAGCTCCGCCCAAGATGCACGTGATGGCATGCGGCTCCTGGAAGCCCCTAGCCCCCTCATCTTGGTGGTGGTTTTCATTCCTTCTTGGTGGTGGCGGTAGTGGAGGAAGACCGGCGTTGCCCTGAGGGCAATCCTCACGAGGCTGATCCCTCCAGGCGCCCTCGCAAGGCTGATCCTGCCAGTGGTCCTCACGAGGCCGGTCGCGCCACTCCTGACGTGGGCCACGGTCATCCCAGCGTCCGCCACCACGTCCTCCTCCTCGGCCGTAGCTCCGGTCGTTGCGCTCGGGGCGCCGACCGAAGCGTCCTTCTCGAATGGCTCTGAGCTCTTGACAGTCGCTGGAGTTGTGGCTATGCAGGTTATGGAAGGCGCAGAACGGTCGACTGCTCTTGGATGACTCGGGCTGGTCCCTGCCGCGCTTTGTGTCCGGCTCCGCCGCGAGCACGGCTGCTCCCTTGTGCTTCTCGTCTTTGGCCTTGGCTTTCTTCTCCTACGGGTCTGCAGCCGGGAGCTCGAGGAGGGAGAGGCGCCCCTCCTCAGCTCTTGCGCACTTGGTCGCCAGGTTGAACAGCTCCAGAGATGTGCACACCTCCTAGTGGATGCCGAGCTCCTCCTTCATCTTGACGTCGTGGACGGCATTGGAGAACGCAGATATGATGGCCTCGTGCATCACCTTGGGGATCTTGAGGCAAAGTTTGTTGAAGCGCTGGATGTACTTCTGGAGGGTCTCTCCTGGTTGTTGCTTGACGCGGCCCAGGTCACCCGCAGCCGGTGGGCGGTCGCGAGTGCCCTGGAAGTTGGCAATGAAATGGTTGCGCATCTTGTCCCAGGAGGAGATCGAGCCTGGAGGCAGATTCAGGAGCCAGGAGCGGGCACCATCCTTGAGAGCCATGGGAAACCAGTTCGCCATGACTTTCTCGTCTCCGTTGGCTGCCTTGATGCTCAACACGTAGAGCTACAGGAACTCCGTGGGGTCGGGGGTGCCATCGTACAGAGGTGGCAGATCCGGCATGAACATGCCTGGCCAAGTGACGCTACGTAGTGATACGTCCATTTTGCATGATGCTTTTATATAAATATTTATTGCATTATGGGTTGTTATTACACATTATGTCACAATACCTATGCTTATTCTCTCTTATTTTACAAGGTTTACATAAAGAGGGAGAATGCCGGTAGCTGGGATTCTGGGCTGGAAAAGGAGCAAATATTAGAGACCTATTCTGCACAGCTCCAAAAGTCCTGAAACTTCACGGAAGACATTTTCAGAATATATAAAAAGTACTGAGCGCAAGAAGTTGACCAGGGGGGCCACACCCTACCCACGAGGGTGGGGCGCGCGCCCCCTACCTCGTGGGCTCCCTGGTGGCCGTCCGATGGCCATCTTCTGCTCTATGGAGTATTTCGATGAGCAAAAAAATCATAAGCCATCTTTCCAGACGAGTCTCCGCCGCCACGAGGCGGAACCAATCTAGAGATCTAGCGGAGCTGCTCTGCCGGGGAAACTTCCCTCCGGGAGGGGGAAATCATCGCCATCGTCATCACCAACGCTCCTCTCATCAGGAGAGGGCAATCTCTATCAACATCTTCACCAGCACCATCTCCTCTCAAAACCCTAGTTCATCTCTTGTATCCAATTCTTGTCTCCAAGTCCGGGATTGGTACCTGTGGGTTGCTAGTAGTGTTAATTACTCCTTGTAGTTGATGCTAGTTGGTTTATTTGGTGGAAGATCATATGTTCAGATCCTATATGCATATTAATACCCCTCTGATTATGAACATGAATATGCTTTGTGAGTAGTTACATTTGTTCCTGAGGACATGGGAGAAGTCTTGATATTAGTAGTCATGTGAATTTGGTATTCGTTTGATATTTTGATGAGATGTATGTTGTCTCTCCTCTAGTGGTGTTATGTGAATGTCGACTACATGACACTTCACCATTATTTGGGCCCAGAGGAAGGCATTGGGAAGTAATAAGTAGATGATGGGTTGCTAGAGTGACAGAAGCTTAAACCCTAGTTTATGCGTTGCTTCGTAAGGGGCTGATTTGGATCCATATGTTTCATGCTATGGTTAGGTTTACCTTAATACTTTTGTTGTAGTTGCGGATGCTTGCAATAGAGGTTAATCATAAGTGGGATGCTTGTCCAAGTAAGGGCAGCACCCAAGCACCGGTCCACCCACATACCAAATTATCAAAGTACCGAACGCGAATCATATGAACATGATGAAACCTAGCTTGACGATATTCCCATGTGTCCTCGGGAGCGCTTTACATCATATAAGAGTTTTTCCAGGCTTAACCTTTGCTACAAAAAGGATTGGGCCACCTTGCTGCACTTTATTTACTTTTGTTACTTCTTGCTCATTACAAATTATCCTATCACAAAACTATCTGTTACCTATTATTTCAGTGCTTGCAGAGAATACCTTGATGAAAACCGCTTATCATTTCCTTCTGCTCCTCGTTGGGTTCGACACTCTTACTTATTGAAAGGACTAGATAGATCCCCTATACTTGTGTGTCATCAAGACTCTTTTCTGGCGCCGTTGCCAGGGAGTGAGGCGCCTTTGGTAGGTGGAATTTGGTAAGGAAAAATTTATATAGTGTGCTGAAATTTACTGTCACTTATTACTATGGAAAGTAATCCTCTGAGGGGCTTGTTCGGGGTATCCTCACCACGACCAGTAGAGCAAAGAGTTTCTCCTCAACCTACTGAACTTACTGAAAATGAAAATGTCTACTTTGAAATTCCTTCGGGTATGATAGAAAAACTGCAAGCTAATCCTTTTGCAGCAGACGAAACAATTCATCCTGATGAGCACCTAATATATGTGGATGAAGTTTGTGGATTATTTAAGCTTGTAGGTGTACCTGGAGATGTTGTTAAGAAGAAAGTCTTCCCTTTATCTTTGAAGGAAGATGCATTGACATGCTATAGGCTCTGTGATGATACGGGGTCATGGAACTACAAGCGATTGAAATTGGAATTTCATCAAAAGTTTTATCCTATGCATCTTGTTCATCGTGATCGCAATTATATATTTAATTTTTGGCCACGCAAAGGAGAAAGCGTCGCTCAAGCTTGGGGAAGGCTTAAATCAATGTTATATTCATGCCCCAATCATTAGCTCTCAAGAGAAATGATTATTCAAAATTTATATGCTCGTCTTTCTAATAACAATCGCACCATGCTCGATACTTCTTGTGCTGGCTCTTTTATGACGAATACTATTGAATTCAAATGGGACTTATTGGAAAGAATTAAACGCAACTCTGAAGATTGGGACCTCGACGAAGGTAAGGAGTCAAGTATGACACCTAAATTTGATTGTGTTAAATCTTTTATGGATACCGATTTATTCCGTAAATTTAGCACTAAATATGGACTTGACTCTAAGATAGTAGCTTCTTTTTGTGAATCTTTTGCTACTCATGTTGATCTCCCTAGGGAGAAGTGGTTTAAATATCATCCTCCCATAGAAGTAAAAGTAGCTGCACCTATTAAAGTTAAAGAAAAGACTATCACCTATAATGATCCTATTGTTCCTACTGCTTATGTTGAGAAACCACCTTTTCCTGTTAGGATAAAAGATCATGCTAAAGCTTCAACTGTGGTTCGTAAAAGCAATATTAGAACCTATACACCTCCTGAGCAAACTAAAGTTGAATCTAATATTGCTATTGTTAAAGATCTCTTGTCTGATAATATTGATGGGCATGTCATTCATTTCCATGATGAGACTGCTAGAATTGCTAAACCTTGTGATAAAGATAAACCTAGATCTTTGGTAGGCATGCCTGTTATTTCTGTTAAAATAGGAGATCATTGTTTTCATGGCTTATGTGATATGGGTGCCAGTGCTAGTGCAATACCTATTGACTTGTACAGAGAAATTATGCATGACATTGCACCCGCTGAGTTAGAATATATTGATGTCACAATTAAACTTGCTAATAGAGATACTATTTCACCAATGGGAATTGTTAGAGATGTTGAAGTGTTGTGTGGGAAAACTAAATATCCTGCTGATTCTCTTGTTCTTGGTTCCCCACAACATAGCTTTTGTCCCATTATATTTGGTAGACCCTTCTTGAACATTGTTAATGCTAAGATAGATTGCAAGAAGGATGTTGTTACTACTGGTTTAGGTGATATGTCTCATGAATTTAACTTCTCTAAATTTCGTAGAACTCATAACACAAGGGACACAAGATTTATACTGGTTCGAGCACCGTTGTGGTGTAATACCCTACTCTAGTGTGTGGTGGTGGATTGCCTCTTGGGCTGAGGATGAACAGTACAAGGGGAAGAACAACCTCCTGAGGAGAGGCGTTCTTGTGCTCGGTGGACTTGTGGTGGTTCTGGTCTCTCTCGGTCGACTGGTCGATCCCCTCGCTATGATGGTGGCTAGTCCTACTTATAGAGGCCCTAGTCCTCTCCCCAAATATTGAGTGGGAAGGGAGCCAACAATGGCCAATTCGAAAGGGGACATCTAGTACAGCTTATCCTGACAAAAGTAGTCTTCGCCTGCCAAAGGCTCTGGTGGTGACGCCGTCTTGGGCTCCATGGTGACCTCCGTCTTGCCGTCCTGCTGGTCTTCGTATCATTGCACTGATATGGAAACATGTTCTTGACGCCTCGGTACTCCGCGCCTGTGCCTGCTTCCTTACCACTAAAGAGGAAACAAGGACATTGTGCACGCTGGCGCCCGCCTGGCCTTGGTCGTCATGGCTTACGTCACTTGAACCTCGCGAGGTTTGCCTGGCCTTGATCTCTCCGCCCCTCGCGAGCCAGCCTGGTGAGGACGCTCTTGAAGAGGTCCTGTGTCGTCCGCCTCGCGAGGCTTGTCCCTTCACGAGGGTCTTGAGTCCTTGCTGGTGAAGCTGGGCCGTACGGGCCCGCTAGCAGTGCCATGCCGTGGGCCGCAGGTAGGCAAGTCTTGGGACCCCCGTTCCCAGAACGCCGACAGGAACCATTCTAATATTTAGGTTTTTAACAATTTGATCTTGCACATGTAGGTCTTGTTGTCAGAGGTTTTGACCCACTGTTTGACCCTTTTTGCATATGGGGAAATGAGTTGTCCATGAATATAAGTCAAGTCAAGAAACTCAGAAAGATTGTTAGGATAAAGAAATTAGTGAAAAAAACAACAAGATCTTTGTCTGCACAGTGAAGAATACATCAGTTCACTACATGATGGTACTAACTATTATACCTTGGATTTTTTATTCCTTTGCCCCATTTCCAATCTAGAGAAGACATTTATGCACATCCTTATTTTCAGGCCTTTCCAAAGCAGTTCACTGATGATTACCTATCAAACAACCTATATGGTTAGGAGGCAAGGAAGGTATTCATACAACACCCATACTTCAATATTGAAGTATTCCTGAAGAGGATGAAGGATGGACGGTCAATCATACATAGGCACTAGCCTAAAGTTGCAAAGACCATCAACATCAATGAAGGCTGAATATTCACCTTCTGCTTCAACAGTTTTCTAGATGAGATTCATTTGTCTATGTATCATCTATGATGCTAATTTCCAAAGGTTATAGATGTGTCATCTATGTATCATCTATGAAGTTAAATCTTTTATGGATACCGATGTTTTCCGAAAATTTAGCACTAAATATGGACTTGACTCTAAGATAGTAGCTACTTTCTATGAATCTTTTTCTACTCATGTTGATCTCCCTAGGGAGAAGTTGTTTAAATATTATCCTCCCATAGAAGTAAAAGTAGTTGCACCTATTAAAGTTGAAGAAAAGACTATCACCTATAATGATCCTATTGTTCCTACTGCTTATGTTGAGAAACCACCTTTTCCTGTTAGGATAAAAGATCATGCTAAAGCTTCAACTGTGGTTCGTAAAAGAAATATTAGAACCTATGCACCTCCTGAGCAAATTAAAGTTGAATCTAATATTGCTATTGTTAAAGATCTCTTGTCTGATAATATTGATGGGCATGTTATTCATTTCCGTGATGAGACTGCTAGAATTGCTAAACCTTGTGATAAAGATAAACCTAGATCTTTGGTAGGCATGCCTGTTATTTCTGTTAAAATAGGAGATCATTGTTATCATGGCTTATGTGATATGGGTGCCAGTGCTAGTGCAATACCTATTGACTTATACAGAGAAATTATGCATGACATTGCACCCGCTGACTTAGAAGATATTGATGTCACAATTAAACTTGCCAATAGAGATACTATTTCACCAATGGGAATTGTTAGAGATGTTGAAGTCTTGTGTGGGAAAACTAAATATCCTGCTGATTTTCTTGTTCTTGGTTCCCCACAACATAGCTTTTTTCCCATTATATTTGGTAGACCCTTCTTGAACACTGTTAATGCTAAGATAGATTGCTAGAAGGATGTTGTTACTATTGGTTTAGGTGATATGTCTCATGAATTTAATTTCTCTATATTTCGTAGACAACACCGTGAAGAGGAATTGCCTAGTAAAGATGAAATTATTGATCTTGCTTCTATTGCCGTACCTCCAAGAGATCCTTTAGAACAATATTTGCTAGACCATGAAAATGATATCTTTATGAATGAAAGAAGGGAAATAGTTGAAGTATTCTTTAAACAGGAACCCATCCTGGAACACAATTTGCCTGTTCAAATCCTAGGGGATCCTCCTCCACCCAAGGGTGATCCCGTGTTTGAGCTTAAACCGTTACCTGATACTCTTAAATATACTTATCTTGATGAGAAAAATGTATATCCTGTTATTATTAGTGCTAACCTTTCAGAGCATGAAGCGGAGAGATTATTGAAAACTCTGAAGAAGCACCATGCTGCTATTGGATATACTCTTGATGATCTTAAGGGAATTAGTCCCACTCTGTGTCAACACAAAATAAATCTGGAGGAAGATGCCAAACCAGTTCGTGATCATCAACGATGGCTGAATCCTAAGATGAAGGAAGTGGTAAGAAAGGAAATACTAAAGCTTCTTGAGGTAGGCATAATTTATACTGTTGCTGATAGTCAGCGGGTAAGTCATGTCCATTGTGTCCCTCAGAAGGGAGGTATTACTGTCGTTCCTAATGATAAAGATGAGTTGATCCCTCAAAGAAGTATTATAGGTTATAGGATGGTGATTGATTTCCGCAAATTAAATAAAGCTACTAAAAAAGATTATTACCCCTTACCTTTTATCGATCAAATGCTAGAAAGATTATCCAAATACACTCATTTTTGCTTTCTAGATGGTTATTCTGGTTTCTCTCAAATACCTGTGTCAGCCAATGATCAATCAAAGACTACTTTTACTTGCCCTTTTGGTAATTTTTCTTATAGATGTATGCCTTTTGGTTTATGTAATGCAGCTGCTACCTTTCAAAGATGCATGATGGCTATATTCTCTGACTTTTGTCAAAAGATTTGTGAGGCTTTCATGGATGATTTTTCCGTCTATGGATCCTCTTTTGATGATTGCTTAAGCAACCTTGATCGAGTAGCAGAGATGTGAAGAAACTAATCTTGTCTTGAATTGGGAAAAGTGTCATTTTATGGTTAATGAAGGTATTGTCTTGGGGCATAAAGTTTCTGAAAGAGGTATTGAGGTTGATAAAGCCAAGGTTGATGCTATTGAAAAGATGCCATGTCCCAAGGACATCAAAGGTATAAGAAGTTTCCTTGGTCACGCTGGTTTTTATAGGAGGTTCATTAAGGACTTCTCAAAAATTTCTCGGCACCTGACTAATTTATTACAAAAAGATATACCATTTGTTTTTGATGATGATTGCGTAGAAGCATTTGAAAAACTTAAGAAAGCATTAATCGCTGCACCTATTCTTCAGCCACCTGATTGGAATTTACCTTTTGAAATTATGTGTGATGCTAGTGATTATCCTGTAGGTGCTGTTCTAGGGCAAAGAGTTGATAAGAAATTAAATGTTATTCAATATGCTAGTAAAACTCTAGACAATGCTCAGAGAAATTATGCTACTACTGAAAAAGAATTCCTAGCAGTTGTATTTGCTTGTGATAAGTTCAGACCTTCTGTTGTTGATTCTAAAGTACCTAGACTTATTAGATGGGTTCTCTTGCTACAAGAATTGGATTTGCATATTATTGATAGAAAAGGAGCTGAGAACCCCGTTGCAGACAACTTGTCTAGGTTAGAAAATGTTCTTGATGACCCACTACCTATTGATGATAGCTTTCCTGATGAACAACTAAATGTCATAAATGCTTCTCATACTGCTCCATGGTATGCTGATTATGCTAATTACATTGTTGCTAAATTTATACCACCTAGTTTCACATACTAGCAAAAGAAAAAGTTCTTCTATGATTTGAGACATTACTTTTGGGATGACCCACATCTTTCTAAAGAAGGTGTAGATGGTGTTATTAGACGTTGTGTACCTGAGCATGAACAGGAATAGATCCTACCACAAGTGACACTCCAAGGCTTATGGAGGACACCACGCTGGAGATAGAACTGCACACAAGGTATTGCAATCCGCTTTTTATTGGCCTACTCTCTTCAAGGATGCCCGTAAGTTTGTCTTATCTTGTGATGAATGTCAAAGAATTGGTAATATTAGTAGACATCAAGAAATGCCTATGAATTATTCACTTGTTATTGAACCATTTGATGTTTGGGGCTTTGATTATATGGGACCTTTTCCTGCCTCTAATGGTTATACACATATTTTAGTTGCTGTTGATTACGTTACTAAGTGGGTAGAGGCTATTCCAACTAGTAGTGCTGATCATAACACCTCTATTAAGATGCTTAAAGAAGTTATTTTTCCAAGGTTTGGAGTCCCTAGATATTTAATGACTGATGGTGGTTCACATTTTATTCATGGTGCTTTCCGTAAACTGCTTGCTAAATATGATGTTAATCATAGGATTGCATCTCCTTACCACCCACATTCTAGTGGTCAAGTAGAATTGAGTAATAGAGAACTCAAATTAATTTTGCAAAAGACTGTTAATAGATCTAGAAAGAATTGGTCCAAGAAACTTGATGATGCATTATGGTCCTATAGAACTGCATATAAAAATCCTATGGGTATGTCTCCGTATAAAATGGTTTATGGAAAAGCATGTCACTTACCTCTCGAACTAGAACATAAGGCTTATTGGGCTATTAAAGAGCTCAACTATGATTTCAGACTTGCCGGTGAGAAGAGGTTATTTGACATTAGGTCACTTGATGAATACAGAACCCAAGACTATGAGAAAGCCAAATTATTTAAAGAAAAAGTTAAAAGGTGGCATGACAAAAGAATACAAAAGTGTGAGTTTAACGTAGGTGATTATGTATTGCTATACAACGCCCGTTTAAGATTTTTTGCAGGAAAACTTCTCTCTAAATGGGAAGGTCCTTACGTTATCGAGGAGGTCTATCATTCCGCTGCCATAAAAATCAACAACTTCGAAGGCACAAATCTGAAGGTGGTGAGCGGTCAAAGAATTAAAAATTATATCTCAGGTTATCCTATAAATGTTGAAACTAATGTTATTGAAACTGTAACCCCGGAGGAATACATAAGTGCGCTTTCCGGAATGTTTCAGACTCCGAAAAGGAATAGGTATGTGGTACGGTAAGTAAACCGACTCCAAAATAGTTCTAATGGCAATTTTCTTCCGTTTTGGAATATTTAGAAAAATAGAAAAATGAGAAGCAATCCGGGAAGGACACGAGGGCTCCATGAGGGTGGAGGGCGTGGCCTACCCCGTGGGCGTGCCCCCTACCTCGTGGGCACCTCGTGTGCTCTCCGGACTCCGTTTTCGTACACGACACGTATTTTGGTCGGTTAAAATTCATTATATATTCTCCCGGAGGTTTTGACTCCCGTATCATGCAAAAATCTCCTGTTTTGTTTCGAGCTGTTTTTCTGATAGATCCAGGTCGTTATGTCGTCTTCAAGTGCCTCGAAGGACCAGTTCTTCGAGAAGGTCATCAACCCCTACCTCGCGGAAGTGGTGCAGCACCCTCAAACCATTGAGATGCGTGAGGGATTGTTGCACATCCGTGATATTGAGGGACCAAGGAAGACTGGAAGCACGGAGGCAAGGCTCGAGGCATTGGAGCAAGAAGTTTTCAAGTGTTAGGAGATGGTGGAGCGTGGACTCGATTCCAATCACATTATGATCACAGAGTTTGTCGGCGTTCTGGGAACGGGGGTCCCCAGACTTGCCTGCCTGCGGCCCGCAGCATGGCTGAGCCAGCAGGCCGTACGACCCATCCTCACCAACAAAGCACCCAAGACCCTCGCGAGGGGCCAAGCCTCGCGAGGCGGACGACGCAAGACCTCCTCTGGAGTGGCCTAGTCAGGCAGGCTCATGAGGAGCGGAGATATCAAGGCGAGGCAAACCTCACGAGGTTCTCGTGACGTGAGCCATGACGGGCGCTAGCACGCATAGCGTCCTTGTTTCCTCTTTGGTGCAAGGGGGGAAAGCGCAGCCGTGGAGTACCAAGGCCTCAGGAAAAGGTTGCCATTTCGGTGCAACAAGACCAAGACCATGGACTGGAAGACGGAGGTCACCGTGGAGCCCACAACAGCGTCACCACCAGAACGTTGTGCAGGCGAAGACTACTTTTGTCAGGATAGCTTGTACTAGCTCTCCCCCTTCAAATTAGCCCGCCATTGTTGGCTCCCTTCCCACTCGATATTTGGGAAGAGGACCAGGTCCTCTATAAATAGGACTAGCCACCACAGTACATGGGACGATCTGATCTGAGCTTGAGCGAGACCACCCCCACACACAAGCTCGCCGAGCATAAGAACGCCTCAACCTCGGGAGGTCGTTCTTCCCTTGTATTGTTCATCATCAGCCCAAGAGGCAATCCACCACCACCAGACTGGAGTAGGGTATTACACCACAACGGTGGCCCAAACCAGTATAAACCCCATGTCCTTCTGTGTTGTGAGTTTGTCGAGTTCGTCCGCAACATCCTAGCGAGCTAGAGCGTAGATCAGTTGGAGGGAAAGAATTCGCGCGCACCCCAGTGTTCGAACCTTAAGGGTTTGTCGGGACCCCATACCCCGACATTTGGCGCGCCAGGTAGGGGTGCGCTGGAGCTTTTCTCCATCAACCAGCGCCCCGTACCGCCGCACCGCGCTCCCATGGCAAGTACCTTGCCACCGACCTCCTCGGCCGGCGCCAGCAGCAGGGAGTCTGGGTACCGAGCCATAGCCCCCGCCCTCTGGCGGGTGCAGTGGCCGGTCAAGTTCAGGCCGGAGATGCCGCCGCATTACGACTGCGCGGCAGACTCGGCGCTCTTCCTACTAGCATACGAGGAGGCCGTCCTCAAAGCCGGAGGTGATGACAAGATCTTGACAAACTTGTTCCCCCGGGCCCTCGCCGGCGAGCCGCGCGCCTGGCTGCCCGGCCTCCCGGAATCCATGGTGACGTCCTAGGGGGAACTCCGCGACCTCTTCACTACGCACTATGCGGCACCGGCACACCACGCAGTCGCGGCACTGCTGGGCGGCTCCCAAGCACCACCTTCAGATCGCCACGTCAAGCCTTTCTTCCGCCAGATTGGGGCCGCCTCCAAGCGCTCGGGGGCTACGTCGGGTTGGGCCGCGCCAGAAGCCGGTCTCACCTTCGACTCGGAAGACCACCCCGGCTCCACCGCCAGCTCAGGGATGCTTCCGATGCTCTGCACGCCCACCATCTGCAACGTGGCCGTCACCAAGACCCTAATCGACGGGGTGTCGGTCTCAACCTGCTCTCCGTGGAAGCTTTCAGACTTCTTCATGTGCCGCTCGAACGGCTTGGCCTCAGCAAGCCCTTCACAGGGGTGGGCGGTGGAGCTGCTCACCCCTTGGGGCAGATTCGCCTCCCTATCACCTTTGGCACGCGGGATAATTATCGCACCGAGCTGGTGGACTTCGACATCGCCCGCATCGGTCTGCCATACAATGCCATCCTTGGGTACCCGGCCCTCGCTTAGTTCATGGCGGCAACTCACCCGGCCTACAACCTCATGAAGATGCCAGGGAGCAAGGGCGTCCTCACCATCCAAAGGGACGCTAAGGAGGCCGTGATGGCGCTCAGGCTCGCCTTCAAGACCGCGGCAACAGCGCAGCCAGCCAGCGCCAGTGCGCCGGAGGCCAAGGAGGCCGCGCCCACCAAGAAAAAGCATCTGTTCACCCAAGACAAGGCAGAGACCAAGTAGTTGTTGGTCAACGAGGATGGGTCTTCAAGAGCCACCTTCACCATAGGAAGCGGCCTTAACCCGGGGCAAGAAGAAGCTTTGGTGAGGTTCTTGCGCGCGAACAAGGAGATATTCGCGTGGGAGCCCGATCAACTGGTAGGGGTCCCAAGAAAGGTAATCCAGCATCATCTAAAGGTGTGCCCCAACGTACGCCCCTTGAAGCAGCAAGCAAGATGGCAGTCCACTAAGAAGCAGGCCTTCATCGTCCAAGAGACACGCAAGCTAGAGGCGGCAGGTACAATCCGGGAAGTTCGATACACCGAATGGCTGGCTAACCCCGTTGTGGTGCCGAAGAAAGACGGGAAGGAACGGATATGCGTGGACTTCACTAACCTAAACAAAGCCTGCCCCCAATACCCGTTCCCCCGTCCGTGCATCAATCAAATCATCGACTCCACCGCCAAGTGCGACTTGCTGTGTTTCTTGGATGCTTTCTCTGGATACCATCAAATCAAGATGGCAGTGGAGTATGTGGAGAAGACGGCCTTCTTGACACCATGTGGGGTGTACTGCTACACCTGCATGCCTTTCGGCCTTCGCAACGCGGGTGCAACCTTTCAGCGGTTGATGCACATCGCTTTGGGGCGGCAACTCAGTAGGAACACAGAGGCCTACGTTGATGACATAGTGGTCAAATCTCGCGAGGCGAGGATGTTGATTCAAGACTTGGAAGAGACCTTCGAGAGCTTGCGCCAAGTGATTTTGAGGCTTAACCCAGAAAAGTGTGTGTTTGGCATCCCATCCGGCAGGTTGCTAGGGTTTCTCGTATCCCACAAAGGGATTGAGGATAACCCGGAAAAGATCAAGGCCATCGAAGACATGAGACCACCACAGACCCTCAAGGAGATGCAAAAACTGGCAGGACGGGTGAACGCGTTAGGGCGTTTCATCTCTAAGCTAGGTGAGCGCGCCTTGCCCTTCTTTAAGCTCATGAAGAATAAAGGCCCCTTCGAGTGGACCTCGGAGGCCGACCAGGCCTTCTGAGACCTCAAGAAATACCTCACCAGCCCCCCGGTGATGGTGGCACCATGGCCTCTCGAGCCTCTCTTGATCTACCTTGCCGCCACCCCGTACTCTGCCAGCACGGTGTTGGTGGCGGTTCAGGAAGAGCGTCAAGACAAGGATAGAGCTGATACAGCACCGGGCCAGAGAGGTGCAGCAAAGCCATCAGCGGCGGAGGCCCTAGCTCAGAAGAGCAACATCGCCGAAGCTCCTGAGGGCGGTCAGGTCTCGGGAGACCCATCACCTCAGGATATGCCGCAATCTACGCGGGACCCGAGCCTCAACAGTGTACCGGCCCTCGTCGAGCACCCAGTGTACTTTGTCAGCACTGTACTGCGAGACGCGAGGGCGCGCTACCCCATGCCGCAGAAGCTCCTGCTCGCACTTTTGGTGGCCTCTCGCAAGCTGCGGCACTACTTCAAGGGGCACCCCATCAAGGTCGTCTCGTATTACCTATTGGAGAGGATACTCAGGAGCCCAAACTTAGCCGGAAGGGTCGCTGAATGGAACATCAAGCTACAAGCATTTCAGCTGGAGTTTAGCACCACTGGGGTCATCAAGGGAGCCGCGCTCGCCGATTTTGTGGCAGAATGGATAGATGCCCCGGCTCTCGAGGAAGGAGAAGACCGGTCCACCTCCCCGGGAAGCGAGGCGCCAGACGACTGGGTCATGTATTTTGATGGCGCCTTTGCGCACCAGGGTGCGGGGGCTGGAGTAGTGCTCATCTCTCCCACTCAGGACAAGCTTTGCTATGCCGTGCAACTCTGTTTTCAGCACGGCAAGAAGGTCTCCAACAATATCACAGAATACGAGGGCCTCATCGCCGGCCTGAAGGCTGCGGCGGCTATGGGGGTGAGGCTCCTTACCGTCAAGGGCGACGCGCAGCTCCTCGTCAACTTCTCCAACAAAGTGTACGAGCCAAAGGACGAGCACATGGAGGCCTACCTTGCTGAGGTGCGCAAAATGGAAAAGCAGTTCACAGGCTTGGAGCTGTAGCACGTGCCTCGGGGCACCAACTAGGAAGCTGATGACATCGCCAAGAGAGCATCCAAGCGGCAACCGCAAGAGATCCGCGTCTTTGAAGAGCGGCTCTTCAAGCCGCCAGCTACGCCGCCTCTTTCGAGCATGACTCAGCCTTGAGAGGAGCTCCCTCAGCCCCCGGCCTCGGGAGCCCCAGATTGCGGCCCAACCTCAGGAGCTCCGCTGCTCTTGGCGCTCGAGCCCCGGGAGGAGTGCTGTACCAAGGAGTTTGGGGAGTACCTGATGCATGAGACACTGCCGGAGAGAGAAGAGGACGCGGAGCGCGTATCTCGACAGGCCATGACATACTGCATTCAAGACGGCAAGTTGTACAGGAAACGACCGAACGACGTCACGATGCGCTGCATCTCCAGTGATCAAGGGAGGGAGCTGCTGACTGACATACACAGTGGGGACTGTGGGCATCACTCGTCATCACGGACCCTCGTCAGCAAGGCCTTCCGCAGTGGATTCTATTATCCTACAACACTCAACGATGCAGCTGAGCTGGTGAAGTCCTGCGAAGCTTGCCAATTCCATGCCAAGCAAATCCATCAGCCTGCTCAGGGCCTCCAGACCATCCTGGTCATGTGGCCATTCATAGTCTAGGGGATGGACATCCTAGCCCGTTCCCGCGAGCGCTAGGGGGCTACCGCTACCTCTACGTCACCATCGATAATCACTAAATGGGAAGAGGTGGAAGCCGTCCGAACAATTCCAGCCGGCTCTGCTGTCAAGTTCATCAAGGGCCTCGTGAGCCGCTTCGGGGTCCCCAACCACATTATCATAGATAACGTCTCACAGTTCACTAGTAACCTCTTTAAAACCTACTGTGCTAACCTTGGAATGCAGATCTGCTACGCTTCGGTAGCCCACCCCAGACCAGGACCTGAGGGGCCAACGCTGAGGTCCTGAGGGGCCTCAAGACCAGGACCTTCAAGAAGAAGCTGGAGGCCTGTGGCAGGGGCTGGCACGACGAGCTCCAGTCCATGTTGTGGCCCATCCGCACCACCGCTACCAAGCCAACGGGCGAGACTCCGTTCTTCCTCGTCTACGGAGCTGAAGCAGTCCTCCCTCATGAGGTCAGGCATCACTCCGCGCGGGTCCTGGCGTTCGACAAAATGCAGCAGGACGCCATGCGGGTGATGGATCTCGTGCTGAGGGAGGAACGACGTCGCGAAGCTGCATTAAGGGAGGCAAGGTACCAGCAAGCACTGTGGTGCTACCACTGCCGCAACATTCGCTCCAGGGCGCTCGAGACTGGTGACCTGGTCCTGAGGCGGGCCCTCTCCAGGGAAGGCTTGCACAAGCTCTCTCCCATGTGGGAGGGCCCGTTCAGGGTCGTTCACATCGCCAGGCCTGGTGTCGTGCGCTTGGAGAAGCAAGAGGGGACACCCATCCAAAACGCCTGGAACATCTAGCACCTCCAGAAGTTCTACCCATGAAGCAAGGCCTAGAGCCTGAGAAGCAAGGCCCGGAGCCTGAGAAGCAAGGCCCAGAGCCTGAGAAGCAAGGCCCAGAGCCTGAGAAGCAAGGCCCAATGCCTATGAAGCAAGGCCCAGAGCCTGTGAAGCAAGGCCCGGTGCCTGTGAAGAATCACCGCATGTGACACTCTCACGTAATAATTAGTTGGGGTTGTACATGCCCCGGAGTCTCAAGAGCGCCGGCCTTAGGCCCTGGGGCTCCCTCCCACGCTTAGTGGACAACACTTAGCTCCACACTGGTGAGAAGACTCGAAGACTAGATTAGGTGCCGAACGCGGCTTTTCATTTGCTTTCCGTAGTTAGCTTGCTTTTCCTTAATCGAGTTTACCTTTGGTGTTCCTTGCTGATTTGGTTCCTTCACCATTTACCGCGTTTTTTGGCTCTAGTTTACCCGTGATCTCTCTCTCTCTCTCGCATACCTCGCGAGGGGGCTAGGCAGGTGCCCTCGCGAGCTTTTCCTTCTCTCTACCTTCTTGCGAGTCACCCTCGTTCGAGCCTGGAAGCTGGCGCAACTCTCCTAAATCCGTGCCCCCCGGGTACCGCGATGCAAAGCGCCAAGTCAAGGTTCGGGCGAACGGCAAAATCCACTAGCGCACCCCCTAACAAATTCTTGCAGTTCCTGAGCAAACGCAGATATCTCGCAAAGGTAGGAGCGTCCCAAACACGCCAGATTAGGTTATCTCTGCACAAAATAACAGCATGGCATGGGAATAACACGCACGTTGCATTAACCAAGAACCATTGTTCGATACACGCCCCTCTGGGCCCATACTGGTTTCATTTTCTGGTGCAGGGAAAGAAAGGAAAAAAACCAAACATAGCGGTGTTTCAACAATCTACGGGGGCAGGCCCTTAGCGACGCCCAAGCCTAGCCAGACCCCTCCTCACGCTTCACGGAGCCGCGGTGACGAGATGACCCGCTGCCTCCTTCGAAGCGAGCACGGCGGCGCGGCGGCTGATTGTAGCCACTGCTGCTGGAGCTGTCGCAGGAGGGAGAGTCGCCATAGCTGGAGGAGATGCGGTCGCCGCTGAGGGCAGGCTCGCCCTCACCCTCGTCACGACCATCCCCAAGGACGAGCACCTCCTCGCCGTCCTTCGTCTCGGGGTAGCATCTGGTGCGGCGGCCATCTTCCCCGAACACCTTCACGAAGAGGGTCGACCTGCCGTCAGACTTGAAGTTGAGCATGCACCGCCAGCCCAGGCCGCGCGCGCGGGCGAACGTCTGCCAACCGCAGGCCAGGGCTATGTTGCCCGCGGCAGATGTCTCGACCGCGACCCAGGAGGCCTTGCTGCAACAACCATCCTCCTGCAACCAGAGCCCCCCTGGACCAGGGGCCGCCAGCTCAGCGACAAAGAAGCGCGGAAGCTGGAGCCAGTTGCCGGCCGAGTTTTCTAACCAAACAACGAACTCCGGCGACGCCTCCGCTGAATGGAAGCGCGGGCGGGCACGCCTCGCCACCATCATGCACCTCCCCCCATCGACTGGACCGCCACGGTTGGGACGGCCCCCTCCACGTGTCGTGGCGCCGCCTCGACGGTGGGCCACGGCGGGGGCCGCAGCATGCTTGCGCGGGCGATAGCGACCGCGCTTGGGCACCGGGGAACCAGGGCCCTCGCGAGGGGCCTTATCCTTCTCGACGGTAGAGAACTTCCTTTGAGGCGCCATCGGAGGCACTGCAAGCAATGGAGCAAGAAGGAGGAAGCAAGCAAGGAAGACATGGGCAACGGGGGCTCCGCCCCCCTCCCCATTTATAGCAAGTGAAGGCCAACCGGCATCTCCCATGATCGCAAGGAGTTGTCAAGTCGTGCAGTCATCAAGGCAATGTGAGGAAGCGGAGACGCCCACGTCCAATGAACCGCCATGCGTCAACCGAGGCCGCGGGCTCTTGGGGCCCGCGGTGCTTCGAGCTTGACCCTTGGCTTCACTGCGAAGCCAAGCCCGCGCGCACCTTGGTCCCGGGGGCTAATGTCGGTGTTCCGAGAACGGGGTTCCCCAGACTTGCCTGCCTGCGGCCCGCGGCGTGGCCGAGCCAGCAGGCCGTACGGCCCATCCTCACCAACACAGCACCCAAGACCCTCGCGAGGTGCCAACCCTCGCGAGGCGGATGACGCAAGACCTCCTCTGGAGTGGCCTAGTCAGGCAGGCTCACGAGGAGCAGAGATATCAAGGCGAGGCGAACCTCACGAGGTTCTCATGACGTGAGCCGTGACGATAGCGTCCTTGTTTCCTCTTTGGTGCAAGGGGGGCAAGCGCAGCCGCGGAGTACCAAGGCCTCAGGCAAAGGTTGCCATTTCGGTGCAACAAGACCATGACCATGGACTGCAGACGGAGGTCACCGTGGAGCCCAAAACAACGTCACCACCAGAACTTTGTGCAGGCGAAGACTTCTTTTGTTAGGATAGCTTGTACTAGCTGTCCCCCTTCAAATTAGCCCGCCATTGTTGGCTCCCTTCCTGCTCGATATTTGGGAAGAGGACCAGGGCCTCTATAAATAGGACTAGCCATCACAGTAGAGGGGACGATCTGATCTGAGCTTGAGAGAGACCACCCACACACACACAAGCTCTCCGAGCACAAGAACGCCTCAACCTCGGGAGGCCGTTCTTCCCTTGTATTGTTCATCATCAGCCCAAGAGGCAATCCACCACCACCACACTGGAGTAGGGTATTACACCACAACGGTGGCCCGAACCAGTATAAACCCTGTGTCCTTCTGTGTCGTGAGTTTGTCGAGTTCGTCCGCAAGATCCTAGCGAGCTAGAGCGTAGATCGGTTGGAGGGAAAGGCATCGCGCGCACCCCAGTGTTCAAACCTTAAGGGTTTGTCAGGACCCCATACCCCGACAGAGTTCACCAACAACCACAAGATGGACGTCAAGGACATTAGGGAGGCCATCTTCAAGCTTCATGAGAAAATCGAGCACCTCCAAGCCCAGATCTATGACCTGCAAAATCAAAACTGTGAGTATGAATATAGATTCAAGAGGATGAGTTTTGCTGCAGATTTGAGGTTTCAGGAGACTCGATCATCCTTCTATGGTGGTGAGCCTATGCCTTGGAAGAAGGACGGCAAGCCTTGGCATCAACAAAACCATCAACTTCTTCACCAATAAAGGAGACATAATCACATGGGTATGGGCACTCCCCTTGGCAACTGCCAAGCTTGGGGGAGTGCCCCGGTATCGTATCACCATCACTTCTATCTTTAACGTTTTTCTTAGTTCGATCCTTTTGATAATATCTTGATCTAGTAGAATAAAAGTTTTTAGTATGATCTAGTTGTGAGTTTTGCTTTATGATCCTTCTATGTAATCAAGTCCATGAGCTATATATAATAAAGATTAGTGTTGAGTCAAGGGCTTGATTATTTTGCCATGATCTTGAGTGAATAAAAGAAAAGAGAAAGAATAAAAAGAAACAAAGGATCATATGGATCTTATGGAGAGTAATGAGCTCACATATAAAAAGCATGATGAATAAAAGTTGTTGAGAGTTGACAAACATAGTTTTGGTCATCGTTGCAATTAATAGGAAGTAATAAAGAAAGAGAGGTCTTCATAT
The DNA here is from genome assembly GCF_002162155.2 of Triticum dicoccoides. Classification (NCBI taxonomy): domain Eukaryota; kingdom Viridiplantae; phylum Streptophyta; class Magnoliopsida; order Poales; family Poaceae; genus Triticum; species Triticum dicoccoides. Next base: position 333,815,686 of record NC_041392.1, on the reverse strand, counting down.
ATAAATATACTATCTTGGACATCTTTTATGATTGTGAGCACTCATTAAAATATGACATGCTAAAGAGTTGACGTTGGACAAGAAAGACAACGTAATGGGTTTTGTTTTCTTACATCTGAGATAAATTATATTGTCATGGATCATCCAACATGATTGAGCTTGCCATTCCCCCTCATGCTAGCCAAATTCTTTGCACCAAGTTGAGATACTACTTGTGCTTCCAAACACCCTTAAACCAGTTTTGCCATGAGAGTCCACCATACCTACCTATGGATTGAGTAAGATCCTCCAAGTAAGTTGTCATCGGTGCAAGCAATAAAAATTGCTCTCTAAATATGTATGACTTATTAGTGTGGGAGAAAATAAGCTTTGTACGATCGTGTGATATGGAGGAAATAAAAGCGACAGACTGCATAATAAAGGTCCATATCACAAGTGGCAATATAATGTGATGTTAAGATTTTGTGCATCCAACCATAAAAGCGCATGACAACCTTTGCTCCCCTCTACGAAGGGCCTATCTTTTACCTTTATCTCCTACCTTACATAAAAGTCATGGTGATCTTCACCCTTCCTTTTTACATTTTATCTTTTGGCAAGCACAACATGTTGGAAGGATCCTGGTATATATGGCTAATTGGATGTGAGTTTTCATGAACTATTATTGTTGACATTACCCTTGAGGTAAAACATTGGGAGGCAAAACTATAAGCCCCTGTCTTTCTCTGTGTCCCATTAAAACTCCATACCCATAAGTATTGTGTGAGTGTTAGCAATTGTGAAAGACTATATGATAGTTGAGTATGTGGACTTGCTGAAAAGCTCTTATATATTGACTCTGTCGGCGTTCTAGGAACGGGGGTCCCCAGACTTGCCTGCCTGCGGCCTGCGGCGTGGCTCAAGGGGGGGGCAGCATGGCCCATCTTCATCAACACAGACCCAAGACCCTCGCGAGGGGCCAAGCCTCGCGGGGCGGACGACACGGTGCTTCCTCAGGCACGGCCTCATCAGGCTGGCTTGCGAGGCTGTTCTTCCTTGTATCATTCATCATCATCAGCCCAAGAGGCAATCCACCACACCACAAACTGGAGTAGGGTATTACACCACAACGGTTGCCCGAACCAGTATAAACCCTGTGTCTCTTGTGCTGTTCTTTCCATAGATTAGATCTTAGCAAGGCGGAGGGGTACAGGTAGGTAGGAAGCGAAATCTCCGCGTGAACCCAGTGTTCGAACCTCAAGGGTCTGCCGGAACCCGAAATCCGACATTTGGCGTGCCAGGTAGGGGTGCACCGGAGTTTTCTCTTCCGCCACCGCCACGGCCTGCCTCGCGATGAGTAGCGTGTCGCCCGCTCCGGCCGCTGGCACCAGCACGGGGGCCAGGGGGCTCTGAGCCCTGGCCCCAGCCCTGCAACGGGTACAGTGGCCGGACGAGTTCAAGCCAACGACGCCGCCGCGCTATGGTGGCGCGACAGATCCGCTGGCCTTCTTGCTGGCGAGCGAGTAGGCCCTACTCGAAGCTGGAGGTAATGATAGGGTCATGGCCAACTGGCTCCCCATGGCCCCCACCGACGCTCCGCGCACATGGCTGCTCCACCCGCCGGCAGCCTCCGTGGCCTCTTGGGAAGAGCCCCGCGGCCTCTTCCCCACCCATCGCGCTACACCAACACCCCCGGTCGTCGCGGCACTCCTGGGCGGCTCACAGGCGCCGCCTACAAGTCACCACGTCAAGCCGTTCATTCGTTGGGTCAGTGCCGCTTCCACACGGCAGGGGGCTCTCCCGGACCGGGCGGCGCCCAAGGCCGGCCTGACCTTCAGCTCAGAGGACCACCCTCCCAACTCGGCCTGCTCGGGTGCGCTCCCCATGCTGTGCACCCCCACCATCTGCCAGGTGGCCGTCACCAGAACTCTCATCGATGGCGGTGCGGGCCTCAGCGTGCTCTCAGTCGAGGCCTTCGACCTCCTCCGCATACCCCTGGAACGGCTGCAACCCAGCCAGCCCTTCTCAGGCGTTGGGGGCGGATCATCCAGCTCCTTGGGACAGATCCGGCTCCCAGTAACCTTCGGCACCTACAACAACTTCCGTACGGAGCTGGTCGACTTCGACATCGCCCCCATCGGCCTCCCATACAACGCCATCCTCGGCTACCCAGCGCTGGCCCAATTCATGGCCACGACGCACCCGGCGTACAACCTCATGAAGATGCCCGGGAGCAGCGGTGCCCTCACCGTGTATGGGGACACTAGAGACGCGCTGCGGGTGCTCAAGCTCGCCTTCAAGACGGCAGCGTCGGCGTGGCCCGCCGACTTGGAGACCCCCGAGCCCAAGGGGGCTGCACCCGCCAAGAAGAAACAGTTGTTCACCCAGGACAAGGCAGAAACCAAGCAGATACCCATCGATGAGGACGGGTCCACCAACGCCACTTTCACCATAGGCGCCAACCTCGAACCCAAGCAGGAGGAGGCCCTGGTCAGGTTCCTGCGCGCAAACAAGAAGGTATTTGCTTGGGAGCCTGACCAGTTGGCAGGGATCCCTAGGAGAGTAATCGAGCATCACCTCAATGTGTGCCCCAACGTGCGCCCTGTGAAGCAGAAGGCCAGGCGGCAGTCCATAGAAAAGCAGGCCTTCATCGTCCAAGAGACCCGCAAATTAGAAGCCGCTGGGGTCATTCGCGAGGTCCGATACCCGGATTGGTTGGCCAACCCTGTCGTTGTGCCAAAGAAGGGAGGGAAGGAGCACATGTGTGCTGACTTCACCAACCTCAACAAAGCATGCCCGCAAGATCCGTTCCCGCTTCCCCGCATTGACCAGATCGTCGATTCCACCGCGGAATGCGACCTGCTATGCTTCTTGGATGCCTTTTCTTGGTATCACCAGATCAAGATGGCAGTGGAAGACGTCGAAAAGACAGCCTTCCTAACCCCGTGTGGAGTGTACTGCTACACGTGCATGCCATTCGGGCTGCGTAACGCAGGGGCGACCTTTCAGCGGCTGATGCACATCACCTTGGGCCCGCAGCTCAGGAAGAATGTTGAAGCTTACGTCGATGACATCATGGTAAAATCTCGGGAGGCCAGGACCCTGATACAAGACCTGGAGGAAACCTTCGCGAGCCTCAACGCAGTGAACCTACGGCTCAACCCAAAGAAGTGTGTGTTCGAAGTCCCCTCGGGCAAGCTCTTGGGTTTCCTCGTGTCCCACCGAGGCATCGAGGCTAACCCGGAAAAGGTCAAGGCGGTGGAAGACATGAGCCCGCCAAAGACCCTCAGAGAAATGCAGAAGCTCACCGAGCGCGTGACCACGCTAGGGCGCTTCATCTCCAAGTTGGGGGAAGGAGCGCTGCCCTTCTTCCAGCTAATGAAGAAAAAGGGGCCCTTTGAGTGGACTGAAGAGGCCGACAAGGCGTTCCAGGATCTCAAGAGATACCTGACCAGCCCACCGGTCATGCTGGCTCCGCGCCCTCAAGAGCCCCTGGTGCTTTACCTCGCCGCCACTCCGTACTCCGCCAGCGCAGCCCTGGTGGCGGTTAGAGAGGAGCGTCGAATCAAAACCGCAGCAGCAGCCCGGGACAAGGCAAAGCATGAACAAGGAAGACCCACAGAAACCGCCACCGCGGCTGAGGAGGATCAGCCGCCGCAGAGGAGTGCACCAGAGGCGGAAGAGGCTCGCCCCCCAGATGGCCAGCCTCAGGAGGCCTCGTCGCCTCAAGAGGCGCCATGGTCTCCGAAGGGAGCTATAACACCCTCGATGCGACTATAGCTCTCACGTGTCGAGGCATGACTTAGAGACATAATCGCATTGAAGGCATATGTCGCAAGTTAGGCAATCTTCACAACATCCCATGTAATGTAAATAATAAAAGGGAGATAACATAGTTGGCTTACACTCGCCACGTCAATCAAGTACATAAATAACATTACATCATCCAAACACTCGTGGCCCGACTACGGCGCCAAAATAAAAGAGAACCCAACATGCGACAACGGTCCCGATCACCCCCAACTGGGCACCACTACTGATCATCGGGAAAGGAAACATAGTAACGTTGAGAGTCTTCGTCGAACTCCCACTTGAGCTCGTACGCGTCTCCTGGAGCGGAATCATCAGGCCCTGCATCTGGTGTAATAGTAATCTGTGAGCCACAGGGACTCAGCAATCTCGCACCCTCACGATCAAGACTATTTAAGCTTATAGGTAAGGCAAGGTAAATATATGGAGCTGCAGCAAGCGACTAGCAAGTAAGGTGGCTAACTTATTCGCAAAATAGAGCGAGAAGAGGAGGCAAAGAACGAGCGAGAAACTAGAGAGCAACCTGCGCAAACATTACTCCAACACCGTGTCCACTTCCCGGACTCCGCCGAGAAGAGGCCATCACGGTAACACACTCGGTTGATACATTTTAATTTAATTAAGGTTCAAGTTATCTACAACCGGACATTAACAAATTCCCATCTGCCCATAACCACGGGCACGGCTTCCGAAAGTTCAACCCCTGCATGGGAGTCCCAACTTAGCCCATGACAAGCTCTCACGGTCAACGAAGGAATAGACCTCCTCCCAAGACGTTCCGATCAGACTCGATATCTCGGTAACTCAAGACACTTCGACAGGTTAAAACAAGACCAGCAACACCGCCCGAATGTGCTGACAAATCCTGATAGGAGCTGCACATATCTCGTTATCAGGGCACACTCAGATAGGTCAAGCTACGAGTAAAACCAACCCTCAAGTTTCCCCGAGGTGGCCCCGCAGGCTGCCTGGTTCGGACCAACACTCAGAGGGAGCACTGACCCGGGGGGGGGGGTTAAAATAAGATGACCCTTGAGTCTGCAGAACCCAAGGGAAAGAAAAGGCTAGGTGGCGAATGGTAAAACCAAGGTTGGGCATTGCTGGAAAAGCTTTAATCAAGGCGAAATATCAAGGGGTTCCCATTATAACCCAACTGCGTAAGGAACGCAAAATCCGGGAACATAACACCGATATGACAGAAACTAGGGCGGCAAGAGTGGAACAAAATACTAGGCGAGAGGCCGAGCCTTCCACCCTTACCAAGTATATAGATGCATTAAGATAACAAGATAATATAATGATATCCCAACAAGTAAATAAACGTTCCAACAAGGAACGGCCTCCAATCTTCACCTGCAACTAGCAACGCTATAAGAGGGGCTGAGCAACGCGGTAACATAGCCAATCAACGGTTTGCTAGGACATGGTGGGTTAGAGGTTTGACATGGCAATTTTGGAGGCTTGCAAGCAAGTGGTAGGTATCGTAGCAATGGCAGAGCAAAAGAGCGAGCAAACTAGCATAGCAAAGATAGTAGTGATTTCGAGGGTATGATCATCTTGCCTGCACAGTTGTCAGAGTTGACTAGATCCTCAAAAGCAAACTCAACGGGCTCCTCGTTAGCGAACTCGTCTCCCGGCTCTACCCAAACAAGACAAACAAGCAACAAGTATACAATCAACCACGTGCAAACTCAAACAACACAATGCAAAGATGATATGTGCTATGCGGGATGCGATGCGGGATGCAAAATGCAAGATATGACAGGAAATGCAAGAACCTGGACTCAACTTGGAAAACCAAGTGTGCCACTGGAAAGATGAGATGAAATCGCTTGAAAACGATTTAAAGAACGCCGGAATCGGAGTTACGGTTTGGAGATGGCAAGCGATTCAAAAATGACACCGGTCTGCGATTTACAGCAAGTAGGCATGAAATGCAATGACATGAACATGCTACAGCACCCAAACATGACAACAAAATACATGTCAGGGATGCACACAAGATGCTTAACAAAAGCCTAGCACTGAGCTACGGCCAATTCATCCATTAATAGGTTCAAACAAGCATGGCAAAAACGCAAATGGTAAACAGATCTCAGACTTAGTGAAATTAACACTTGTCTGGAATTTCAGATCATATAGCCCTCTTCGGAGCAACAGAACAACATGCTACAGGACCTGAACATGACAAAGAAAGACATGGCATGGAGCTACTCAACAATCTTAACAAAAGTCCCTTAGTGACCTTGAGCCAAAAGGGATCAGAAAATACAATTGCAAGCATGTGAACATAGCAAAAACATAATCAGTTTCAGACTTGGTGAAAAACTGACACATGCTGAAACATAACTCACGAAGGCATGTTTACGAGCTCGATGCACTCACTACGGTGCAAGTCATGGCAATACAAGCATACATCCATCAAGAAGGCACAAAATGCAAGCTAGACATGGCAAGAACAATAGCATAGCATGCACGGATCAACTACAACATCACCGGCAAAATTGCAAACAAGTTGACAATCTGCCCAGATTCAGAAAGTAGCAAAAGTAGAGCTCGATTGACTCAAGCTAGGGTGCTCCATATATGCAAACAAAGAAATGGATGGATAGAGCACTACAAGATTAACAAAACTCCCTTACTGATCATCCTCAAAAGAGGCACGGATCACTAGGAAACAACATGAACATATGGCATCATGAGATGAACAGCTCCAGGACAGTGAAATTACTAAGTCCTGAAAACAGACTTAGCAAGTGCACCACTTTGCAAGCTTGCACAAGTCACCACACACATCCTTAAAATACATGGGTTGCACCTCTGGAAAGATGACAAAACCCTTAACAAAACACATGTAGAACTCATGGGCATATCATGCACACAATAATCATGGCAAAAATGACAAAAGTGCTAAACGGAGTAGCAGATCTGACAATTAACTCAAGTAGCCCTCTTCTAACAGCATTTCGGGCATCAAGATGATCTCAAATGAAAATGACGCAATGGAATGAAATGATGTACTCTCTGAGGTGAACATTTTGATATGCTATATGCATGAATCGGAGCTACGGATGCAAAGTTACGGGGCCTCGAACAGGAGCATATGGATCAAGAATTTCAGGACTTGGACGAAAATTCAACCTCCTAGGGTTTACTGTTCACCTCGATCCAGATCTGGATAGCACGCAAGACGAGGTCGGCCGGCCGGAGTCCTGTTCACCGGAGTTCGCCGGGAGGAAGAAGCAGCGGCTGGCGAGGGCGAGGTCCTCGGTGCCGGGGGCGGCGGCGCAGGGGCCCG
>NC_041392.1:333800082-333808367 GCF_002162155.2 Triticum dicoccoides | reverse complement strand
CCGGGCGGGAGCGGTGGAGGGCCTGACCTGGGCCTCTGCGGGCCGGCGGCGCGGGCGACGAAGTGGTCCCGCGGGGGACACGTGGTGGTGGCGGCTGGGTCGGATGGTGTCCGGCGGCGGCGGAGACGGATTTAGGGTTTTTAGACGAGGGGGATCCGGAATTTTCGGAGGGGGTGTTTAAATAGAGGTAGAGGGAGCTAGGAGAGTCCAAATGAGGTGCGGTTTCGGCCACACGATCATGATGGAACGCCCTAGATGATGGAGTAGAGTTAGGTGGGTTTTGGGACAAATTGGAGGGGTGTTGGGCTGCAACACACACGAGGCCTTTTCCGTCCCTCGGTTAACCGTTGGAGTATCAAACGAAGTCCAAATGATACGAAACTTGACAGGTGGTCTACCGGTAGTAAACCAAGGCCGCTTGGCAAGTCTCGGTCCAATCCGGAAATGTTTAATCCCCACACACGAAAGAAAGCTAGAAATGACCACCGGAGGAGAACGAAGCGCCGGAATGCAAAACGGACAACGGGGAAAATGCTTGGATGCATGAGACGAACACGTATGCAAATGCAATGCACATGATGACATGATATGAGATGCATGACGAAGACAACAACACCCGGAGACAAAAACCCGAACCCGAGGAAATAAATATAACTTAACGCCAGAAACGGCAAGAGTTGGAGTACAAATAGGGAAAGTTACATCCGGGGTGTTACAACACTCCACCACTACGAAAGGATCTCGTCCCGAGATCTAGGACTGGAAGAACACCGGGTACTCAGAACGAAGGTGATCCTCACGTTCCCAGGTAACTTCACGGTCGAAATGGTGTGACCACTTGACTTTGAGAAATTTGATTGACTTGTTGCGAGTCTTGCGTTCAGTCTCTTCAAGAATAGCAACTGGGTGCTCACGATAAGAGAGATCTTCTTGGAGCTCAATGTCCTCGAAGTTGACGGTGCGGTCAGGAGTCTTGAAGCACTTTCTAAGCTGAGAGACATGGAACGCGTCATGAACATTTGCAAAGTTTGAAGGAAGCTCGAGTTGATAGGCGAGGTCGCCTCTCTTGCTGACAATCTTGAAAGGTCCCACGTATCTGGGGGCAAGCTTCCCTTTGATACCTAAGCGACGAGTACCTTTCATAGGAGAGACGCGGAGGTAAACATGATCTCCGATCTCAAAAGCCAAATCACGGTGCTTACTATCATAGTAGCTCTTCTGGCGGGATTGGGCTGCTTTGAGGTTATCTCGAATGACTTTGCACATTTCTTCTGCGTCTGTGATTAAGTCATTACCCAGAAGCTGACGTTCACCGGTTTCAGACCAGTTGAGAGGGCTACGACACTTCCTGCCATACAAAATTTCAAAAGGGGCCTTGCCCGAACTTTCTTGAAAACTATTATTGTAGGAGAATTCAGCATAAGGAAGACAATCCTCCCACTTCATGCCGAAGGAGATCACACAAGTTCTGAGCATATCTTCAAGAATCTGGTTGACACGCTCGACTTGACCGCTTGTTTGAGGATGGAAAGCTGTGCTAAAACGGATGTTCGTGCCCATGGCCTTCTGAAAAGAATCCCAAAACTTCGAGGTAAAGATGTTGCCACGGTCTGAAGAGATCACTTGAGGAATACTGTGCAGAGAGACAATACGAGAGGTATAGAGTTCCGCCAATTGAGCTACAGTGATCGACTCTTTGATAGGCAGAAAGTGAGCCACTTTGGTGAGTTTGTCGATGACAACGAATATAGCATCATTGCCACGCTTGGACTTAGGAAACCCAGTCACGAAGTCCATTTCAATGTGGTCAAACTTCCATTCTGGAATGGCAAGAGGTTGGAGGAGACCAGCTGGCCTTTGGTGTTCTGCCTTCACTCTTCTGCAGACATCACATTCATTCACGAATTGAGCGATCTCGCGCTTCATTCGAGTCCACCAATAAGCTTGCTTGAGGTCCTGATACATCTTCGTGCTCCCAGGGTGGATGGAGAGGAGAGAATTGTGAGCCTTGTTCATGATCACTTTACGGAGGTCACCTTTGGGTACAACAATACGATCCTCGAAGAAGAGAGTGTCCTTGTCATCAAGGTGGTAGCACTTGTACTTGGGTTGACTCTTGGCAATCCCAATCTTCACCTTTTTCACCATAGCATCAAGAAGCTGGGCTTGGCGAATCTGGTCTTCTAAGGTAGGAGAGACTTGAAGGTTGGCGAGGAAACCTTGAGGAACAACTTGCAGATTAAGTTTGCGGGCAGCTTCACAAAGCTCGGGTTGATAAGGCTTGAGAATCAGACTGTTGCAGTAAGCTTTCCTGCTCAAAGCGTCAGCAATCACATTGGCCTTGCCTGGAGTATACTCAATACTCGGATTATACTCTTGAATCATTTCGACCCATCGAGTTTGCCTGAGGTTGAGATTAGTCTGAGTGAAGATGTACTTGAGACTCTTGTGATCAGTGAAAATGTCCACTTTTCTTCCCAATAGAAGATGTCTCCAAGTCAAAAGAGCATGCACAACTGCCGCCAACTCGAGATCATGAGTGGGGTAGTTCTTCTCATTAGGCTTCAACTGGCGAGATGTATAAGCAACAACTTTCTTCTCTTGCATCAATACTGCGCCAAGACCTTGGAGAGAGGCATCACAAAAGACCTCGTACGGCTTGGATTCGTCAGGCGGAGTCAGAACTAGAGCAGTGATCAATTTCTCTTTCAAAGTGTTGAAAGCAATATCACACTCCAGAGACCAAACGTACTTGACATGCTTCCGAAGAAGATTAGAGAGAGGCTTCGCGATCTTAGAAAAGTTTCAACGAATCTTCGGCAATAGCTTGCCATACCGAGAAAACTGCGGAGTTGCTTCACGTTCTGAGGAGGTTCCCAATTCACAATTGCAGACACGTTCTCAGGATTCACGGCAATGCCCTTGGCAGAGATGATATGACCAAGATAAAGAACCTCATCAAGCCAAAATTCACACTTGGAGAACTTGGCGTAGAACTGATGTTCTCTGACCTTATCAAGAACCAAACGCAAGTGCTTGGCATGATCTTCCTTGTTCTTCGAGAAAACCAGACTGTCGTCGAGATAGACCAAAACGAAGTCATTGGTGTAGGCATTGAAGATGAAGTTCATCATGCGAGAGAACGTCGGAGGAGCGTTGGCGAGGCCAAAAGACATGACAGTGTATTCATATGAACCAAAGCTTGTTCTGAATGCTGTCTTGGGAATATCTTCTTCACGAATGCGAATCTGGTGATAACCCATACGGAGATCAAGCTTGGAGAATACTTGGGCACCTTTGAGTTGTTCGAACAGCTCATTGATGTTGGGAAGTGGGTATTTGTTCTTGATGGTCTTCTTGTTCACTGGACGGTAATCAACACAAAGTCGGTCCGTTCCATCCTTCTTCTTCACAAAAAGAACACCACAGCCCCACAGAGAAGAACTAGGCGGGATGAGACCCATTTTCTCTTGAATATCGAGTTGCTTCTTCAGCTCCTTCAACTCTTCAGGTCCGAGCTTGTAAGGACGCTTGCACACAGGTTCCGTACTAGGCTCAAGATCAATAACGAATTCAACTGGCCGGTGCGGAGGCATTCCTGGGAGCTCTTCTGGAAAGACGTCTTGATATTCGCAAACGACTGGAATTTGCGAGCTAGCATCCAATTCACCCTTCTCATTGAGAGAAAACAGACGGATAGTATCATCACGAGCGGCAAAGACAATTACATCCTCAGACGAATGAGTCAATTGAATCTGCCTGGCTGCACAATCAAGCTGAGCCTTGTGCTTAGAAAGCCAATCCATCCCGAGAATAAGATCAATATCCGAGTTACCAAGAACCATTGGGGAAGAAAGGAACTTGTAGTCGCCCAATGTGATAGTGACATCTGGCACCTCCAGACTAGCACTCAAACGTTTGCCAGGAGAAACAATATCCATTTGTTTACCCAAATGAGAAGAAACGAACTCATGCTTGGTAAAAAAATGGCTTTGACATGAAACAATGCGATGCACCCGTGTCAAAAAGAACTCTTGCAGGAATATCATTAACAGGAAGGTTACCCATGATGACATCTGAAGAATCCTCTGCCTGAGCTGCATTCATCAAATTGACTTTGGCGTGCTTGGGATTATGCTTGACCATAGCTGTACTTGCCGATCTGACAGGAGGAGGAGGAGGAAGACGCCTCTGGTTGAGACACTTGTTGGCATAGTGACCCTTCTGTTGGCACTTGTTGCACGTGACCTCTAAAAGCGGACGGTGGTATGGAGCACTCGATCTTGGAGCTTGAGACGAAGTCTTGTTCTGAAAGCCAGGGTTGGGTGGGTGGGAAGAACCACTGCCACCTTTGCTCTTCTGCTGATACGGCTGACGGAACGGAGGAGGAGGAAGCCAAAACTTCTGCTGCTTGGCCACTTGAGTAGGGGAAGAAGGAGTAACATCTCTGACTCACTTCTTGGAAGCATCACACCTCAACTGATCAGCCTCTTGCTTCAGTGCCATGTTGTAGAACTCATCGTACCTCAAGGGCTCAAAGAGAACAAGAGCTAGCTGAATATCTTCTCTGAGACCTCCCCTGAACTGATATATCATGCTCTTCTCATCAGGGACGTCCTGCTTGGCAAAGCGAGCGAGCTTCTGAAACAACTTGTTGTAGTCATAGACAGACAAAGAGCCTTGCTTCAGATCGCGGAATTCCTGATGCTTGCTTTCAACCACGCTCTGGGGAATATGATGAGCTCGGAAATCTCGACGGAAATCATCCCAAGTGATAACACGTCCACCTCTGGAATCCTTGTACTGCTGGAACCATTCTGCGGCTTGATCTTTGAGCTGGAAGGAAGCGAACTTAACAAAGTCCTCAGGCCTGACGTTACTGCACTCGAAATGCTTACACAGATCCACAAGCCAATCGTCAGCATCGGTTGCCTCAACACAATTGCTGAAAGTCTTTGGCCCGTTAGCAAGGAACTGGTTGAGCGTAGCAAAGTGACACTGATTGCTGCCTTGATTCCCTTGACTGCCTTGCTTGCGCTCTTGAAGAATTTGCATGATCAACTGTGTGTTTGCATTGGTTGCGGCCATCACAGCTTGCCATGCCTCCGAAGGAGCTGGAGGTGGTGGCGGATCAGGATTCGGAGTCGTGCGCGTTGGAGGAGCCATCCTGAAGAGGTTGACCACCATTAGCACAATGATAGACAATATTGAAGCTGAATCCAACGGAATGAAAATTGCAACATATAGTCTTCACATCCGAACAAAATGAACGAATGCATTTCTCTTGAAATGGTCACATATCCATAATTTGAGAAGCCACGTAGAATTAAGGCAGAGAAATAAATCAACAAGGTACGGATCAAGAACGAATAATCGGTAAGAAATCCCAATCTCAAACCAATATCCATGGAAGAATAACTAGAGCTACTAGAATTCCCACCTATGAAACTCCCGAACCTTTCCGGTTATGCAATCAGGTGTTGGGGATACAGGGGAAGCATAATATCTCACCCAAACTAGCAATCCTACATCCAGCTATATCCATCCTTCAACACATAACCAAGAAACCTTCGGAAACCATCTACCTCAACCTTCGAAAAGCATCCGTTATACAAGTTATGGAGATACTCGCGAACTCCCGCCCCAGTACTGGGTGGCGTCGAGGTTATCTCACCAACGAACTGCATAAAAGAGATTTTCGATGTCGGCGTACTAAACTCAGGTATTCTAGAACTGCAACGATAAAATTATGATGACAACACCTCAGAGCTCAACTCCCCGGGACACTTCCACTAAACCCCTGACAGGAGGCACCAAGACAATGTTCTCATCATAAAACCATCGGAATGATTCCAACATACCCGCGTGATCCTAAAAAAAATTTAGTGAAATTTGAGAAGAGAAGAGTCAAAACTCTACGTCAGGATGACTTACCAGAGCGATGAGGAGACTGGGAAGTAAAAAAGAATTCCTAATATCTCCGATATATAATTCCTAAAAGACTCAAAACATTTTTCTAGACACAACTCGGCCGCTAAAAACGATCAAGCAATGGGGCTCCTAAGGTCGGGGAAGGCTCTGATTACCAACTTATAACACCCTCGATGCGACTATAGCTCCCACGTGTCGAGGCACAACTTAGAGACATAATCGCATTGAAGGCATATGTCGCAAGTTAGGCAATCTTCACAACATCCCATGTAATGTAAATAATAAAAGGGAGATAACATAGTTGGCTTACACTCGCCACGTCAATCAAGTACATAAATAACATTACATCATCCAAACACTCGTGGCCCGACTACGGCGCCAAAATAAAAGAGAACCCAACATGCGACAACGGTCCCGATCACCCCCAACTGGGCACCACTACTGATCATCGGGAAAGGAAACATAGTAACGTTGAGAGTCTTCGTCGAACTCCCACTTGAGCTCATACGCGTCTCCTGGAGCGGAATCATCAGGCCCTGCATCTGGTGTAATAGTAATCTGTGAGCCACAGGGACTCAGCAATCTCGCACCCTCGCGATCAAGACTATTTAAGCTTGTAGGTAAGGCAAGGTAAATATATGGAGCTGCAGCAAGCGACTAGCAAGTAAGGTGGCTAACTTATTCGCAAAAGAGAGCGAGAAGAGGAGGCAAAGAACGAGCGAGAAACTAGAGAGCAACCTGCACAAACATTACTTCAACACCGTGTCCACTTCCCGGACTCCGCCGAGAAGAGGCCATCACGGTAACACACTCGGTTGATACATTTTAATTTAATTAAGGTTCAAGTTATCTACAACCGGACATTAACAAATTCCCATCTGCCCATAACCACGGGCACGGCTTTCAAAAGTTCAGTCCCTGCAGGGGAGTGCCAACTTAGCCCATGACAAGCTCTCATGGTCAACGAAGGAATAGACCTCCTCCCAAGAGGTTCCGATCAGACTCGGTATCTCGGTAACTCAAGACACTTCGACAGGTTAAAACAAGACCAGCAACACCGCCCGAATGTGCCGACAAATCCCGATATGAGCTTCACATATCTTGTTCTCAGGGCATACTCAGATAGGTCAAGCTACGAGTAAAACCAACCCTCAAGTTTCCCCGAGGTGGCCCCGCAGGCTGCCCGGTTGGGACCAACACTCAGAGGGAGCACTGGCCCAGGGGGGGTTAAAATAAGATGACCCTTAAGTCTGCAGAACCCAAGGGAAAGAAAAGGCTAGGTGGCGAATGGTAAAACCAAGGTTGGGCATTGCTGGAAAAGCTTTAATCAAGGCGAAATATCAAGGGGTTCCCATTATAACCCAACCGCGTAAGGAACGCAAAATCCGGGAACATAACACTGATATGATGGAAACTAGGGCGGCAACAGTGGAACAAAATACTAGGCGAGAGGCCGAGCCTTCCACCCTTTACCAAGTATATAGATGCATTAAGATAACAAGATAATATAATGATATCCCAACAAGTAAATAAACGTTCCAACAAGGAACGGCCTCCAATCTTCACCTGCAACTAACAACGCTATAAGAGGGGCTGAGCAATGCGGTAACATAGCCAATCAACGGTTTGCTAGGACATGGTGGGTTAGAGGTTTGACATGGCAATTTGGGAGGCTTGCAAGCAAGTGGTAGGCATCGTAGCAATGGCATAGCAAAAGAGCGAGCAAACTAGCATAGCAAAGATAGTAGTGATTTCGAGGGTATGATCATCTTGCCTGCACAGTTGTCAGAGTTGACTGGATCCTCAAAAGCAAACTCAACGGGCTCCTCGTTAGCGAACTCGTCTCCCGGCTCTACCCAAACAAGACAAATAAGCAACAAGGATACAATCAACCACGTGCAAACTCAAACAACACAATGCAAAGATGATATGCTATGCAGGATGCGATGCGGGATGCAAAATGCAAGATATGATAGGAAATGCATGAACCTGGCCTCAACTTGGAAAACAAAGTGTGCCACTGGAAAGATGAGATGAAATCGCTTGAAAACGATATAAAGAACGTCGGAATCGGAGTTACGGCTTGAAAACGATATAAAGAATGCATGAATCGGAGCTACGGATGCAAAGTTACGGGGCCTCGAACAGGAGCATATGGATCAAGAATTTCGGGACTTGGACGAAAATTCAACCTCCTAGGGTTTACTGTTCACCTCGATCCAGATCTGGATCGCATGCAAAATGAGGTCGGCCGGCCAGAGTCCTGTTCACCGGAGGTCTCCGGGAAGAAGAAGCAGCGGCCGGCGAGGGCCAGGTCCTCGGTGCCCGGGGGCGGCGGCGCAGGGTCCCGCGGT
>NC_041392.1:333728811-333799618 GCF_002162155.2 Triticum dicoccoides | reverse complement strand
GGCGGTGGGAGGAAGGAGACGGCGGCGCGCGCGGGCGAGCGCCTCGGCCCGGGCGGGAGCGGTGGAGGGCCTGACCTGGGCCTCCGCGGGCCGGTGGCGCGGGCGACGAAGTGGTCCCACGGGGGACACATGGCGGTGGCGGCTGGGTCGAACGGTGTCCGGCTCCGTCCGGACATGTCCGGCGGCGCCGGAGATGGATTTAGGATTTTTAGACGAGGGGGATCCGGAATTTTCGGAGGGGGTGTTTAAATAGATGTAGAGGGAGCTAGGAGAGTCCAAATGAGGTGCGGTTTTCGGCCACGCGATCGTGATCGAACGCCCTAGATGATGGAGCAGAGTTAGGTGGGTTTTGGGACAAATTGGAGGGGTGTTGGGCTGCAACACACACGAGGCCTTTTCGGTCCCTTGGTTAACCGTTGGAGTATCAAACGAAGTCCAAATGATACGAAACTTGACAGGCGGTCTACCGGTAGTAAACCAAGGCCGCTTGGCAAGTCTCGGTCCAATCCGTAAATGTTTAATCCCCACACACGAAAGAAAGCTAGAAATGACCACGGGAGGAGAACGAAGCGCTGGAATGCAAAACAGACAATGGGGAAAATGCTCGGATGCATGAGACGAACACGTATGCAAATGCAATGCACATGATGACATGATATGAGATGCATGACGAAGACAACAACACCCGGAGACAAAAACCCGAACCTGAGGAAATAAATATAACTTAATGCTAGAAATGGCAAGAGTTGGAGTACAAATAGGGAAACTTACATCCGGGGTGTTACAGGAGCCGCCAGCACTGATGCGCCCAACCTCGTAGAGCACCCGGTGTACTTCGTCAGCACGGTGTTGCGGGATGCGAGGGCACGGTACCCCATGCCTCAGAAACTCCTCCTCGCGCTACTGGTGGCCTCGCGCAAGCTGCGACACTATTTTTAGGGTCACCCCATCAAGGTCGTCTCGTCATACCCCCTGGAGAGAGTGCTCAGGAGCCCTAACTCAGTTGGAAGGGTCGCTGAGTGGAACATAGAACTGCAAGCGTTTCAGCTCGAATTCGGCACGACCAGAGTCATCAAGGGAGCAGCGTTGGCGGATTTTGTGGCAGAATGGATGGAGGCGCCAGGCCTCAAGGCCGACGAGGATCGGTCCCTATCCCCGGGAAGCGAGGCGCCAAAAGGCTGGGTCATGTACTTCGATGGGGCGTTCTCCAGGCATGGCGCTGGGGCTGGGGCGGTGCTTATATCGCCCACTCAGGACAAGATCTATTACGCTGTGCAACTCTGTTTCCAGCAAGGTGAAAAGGTCTCCAACAACATAGCGGAGTATGAAGATTTAATAGCGGGCTTGAAGGCCGCAGCTGCCCTGGGGGTGAAACGCCTCACCATCAAGGGCGATTCGCAGCTCCTTGTCAATTTCTCCAACAAGGTGTACGAGCCGAAGGATGAGCACATGGAAGCCTACCTTGCGGAGGTTTGCGGGATGGAGAAGCAGTTCTGGCGGTTGGAGTTGCAGCATGTGCCCCGTGGCACCAATCAGGAGGCCGACGACATCGCCAAACGGGCATCCAGACGGTTACCTCGGGAGCCTGGCATTTTCGAGGAGCGGCTCTTCAAGCCCTCAGCCCTGCCGTCATTATCAAACACGGCTCAGCCCCGGGAGGAACTCCCCCAGGCACCTGCCTCAGGAGCTCCGACCTGTGGCCCGGCCTCAAGAGCACGCCTGCTCCTGACGATGGAACCTCAGGAGGGATGTTGGATCACAGAGCTCCGGAGTTACTTAACACAAGGGACCCTACCGGAGAAGGAGGAGGAAGCGGAGCGAGTGGCACGCCAGGCCACGGCATACTGCATCAAGGATGGAGAGCTCTATCGGAAGCGATCAAACGATGTATCCCTGCGCTGCATCTCCAGGGAGCAAGGGAAGGAACTGCTGGAAGATATACACGGCAGAGACTGTGGACATCATTCATCATCATGGACCCTCGTCGGCAAGGCGTTCCGCAGTGGGTTTTATTGGCCCACCGCGCTCAATGACGATGTCAAACTAGTGAAAGCTTGTGAGGCCTGCTAGTTCCATGCCAAGCAGATCCATCAGCCAGCGGGAGGCCTGCAGACTATACCCCTTTCGTGGCCATTCGCAGTCTGGGGGCTGGACATCTTGGGCCTGTTTCCTCGGGCGCCAGGGGGCTACCGCTACCTCTACGTCGATGTGGACAAGTTCACCAAGTGGGCTGAAGTAGAGGTTGTCCGCACCATTCCCACGGGTTCCGCGGTCAAGTTCATCAAGGGCATCATGAGCCGGTTCAGGGTGCCGAACCGCATCATCACGGACAACGGCTCGCAGTTCACCAGTAACCTCTTCAAAACATACTATGCTAACCTTGGAACGCAGATATGCTACGCTTCGGTGGCGCACCCCCGAAGCAATGGCCAGGCCGAGCGAGCCAACGCGGAGGTCCTGAGGGGCCTCAAGACTAGGACATTCAAGAAGAAGCTGGAGGCCTGCGGCAGAGGCTGGTACGACGAGCTTCAGTCCGTGTTGTGGTCCATCCGCACAACCGCGACCAAGCCGACTGGAGAGACCCCGTTCTTCCTGGTCTACGGAGCCGAAGCGGTCCTCCCTCACAAGGTCAGACGTCGCTCTGCGCGGGTCCTAGAGTTCAACAAGGCGCAGCAGGACACCATGCGGGGGATGGACCTCGTGCTAGGGGAGGAACGTCGCCGAGAAGCCGCTCTACGAGCCGCGAGGTACCAACAAGCACTGCGGCGATATCACTGCCGCAACATCCGCCCCAGAACTCTCGAGGTAGGAGACCTCGTGCTCAGGCGGGTTCTCTCCAGGGAGGGGCTGCACAAGCTCTCTCCCATGTGGGAGGGCCCGTTCAAAGTTGTTCATGTTTCCAGGCCCGGCTCCCCATGCTTGAAGACTCAGGAGGGGGTGCCAGTCCAGAACGCATGGAACATCCAGCACCTCCAGAGGTTCTACCCCTAAAAAGGCCCGGAGCCTGTAAAGAAGGCGAATGCCTGTGAAGCCATCGCGTTTTGGAAAAGGCCCGGATCCTGTGAAGAAGGCGAATGCCTGTGAAGCCATCGCGTTTTGGAAAAGGCCCGGAGCCTATGAAGAAGGCGAATGCCTGTGAAGCCATCGTGTTTTGGAAAAGGTCCGGAGCCTGTGAAGAAGACGAATGCATGTGAATCCATCGTGTTTTAGAAAAGGCCCGGAGCCTGTGAAGAAGGCGAATGCCTGTGAAGCTGTCGCGTTTTGGAAAAGGCCCAGAGCCTGTGAAGAAGGCGAATGCCTGTGAAGCTGTCGCATTTTGGAAAAGGCCCAGAGCCTATGAAGAAGGCGAATGCCTGTGAAGCTGTCGCGTTTTGGAAAAGGCCCGGAGCCTGTGAAGAAGGCCAATGCCTGTGAAGCTCGCCGCCCGTGACACTCTCACGTAATAATGAGTTGGGGCTATACACGCCCCGGAGTCTCAGGAGCGCCGGCCTCAGGCCCTGGGGCTCCCTCCCACGCCCAGTGGCAGCACTTAGCTCCGTGCTGGTGAGAAGACGTCGAAGACTAGATTAGGTGCCGGCGTGGCTTTTCATTTGCTTTCCGCAGTTGGCTTGCTCCTTCTCATTCGAAGTTTTATTGAAGTTGTTGCCGTCTTTAGCTTGTGGTTCTTCGACTTTTCACTCTCCCGCCTCAGTTTCTCTTTTGCAAGGCCTCGCGAGGGAGGGGGGCAGCCGAGCGCCCTCGCGAATGTTCCTATCCTAGTCATTCAAAGGTTTCGCGACCTGGGTCCATTACAGGAGCACCCCTCCAGTCTGTGCCCCACGGGCACCGCGACACGAACACAAGGCCTGGGTCGGTCGCCCCCCACGGCTGGGGCCCGGAACTACCCACGCACAGGCACGTAGCCGGAAGGCATGATAGCGGAAGCAAATGATGATTAACGGCAATAACCCAAACACGCCCCCGTGGGGCTCCACGCTACTGTCTTTTTGCGCAGGAAAAAGGAAAAGAAAGAACAAATCAGGCGCAGCTCACCTCACACCGGCCTGCAGGGAGGACTCGAGCCGCCCATGGGGCTCAGGCAGACTCCCTCTCGCGGTTCACCGGGGTGCGACGGCGGGCAGACACGCCACCACCTCCTAAGCAGATACGACGGCGTGGAGGCTGACCGCGGCCACCGCTGGAGGAGTCGCCGCTTGAAGAAGAACCGGAGAAGCTTGAGGAACCCTGAGCGCCGCCAGTCACCCGAGCGCTGTCCTCTCCATCGTCGTTGGAGCTGGGTTCCCGAGCGCGGTCGTCGTCCTCAAGGCAGCACCCCGCGCGGCGACCATCCTCCCCAGACACCCTCACATAGAGGGTGGCATCACCATCAAACTTGAAGTGCAGGGTGCGCCGACGCCTCAGGCCGCGCGCGGGGGCAAACGTCTGCCAACCATGGGCCAAGGCCAGGCTCCCAGCTGCGGAGACCTCCAGTGAAGCCCATGAGGCCTGGCTGCAGCAGCCGTCAGCCTGGAGCCAGAGGCCGCCCGGGGCGCCGGCCGGGAGCTCGCCGAGGAGAAAGCGAGGAAGTGGAAGCCGGGTGCTAGTCGGCTCCGCCGACCACACAACGAACTCCGGCAGCACCTCTGCAGTGCGGAAGCGCGGCCTAGGGGGACGCGCGACCGAAGAGCACCCCCCGGCCACAGCAGTCCGACTGTCACCATGCTGGGAACCGTCTCCGCGGCCGCGGGGAGCGGCCGTGGAGGCCACAGGATGCTTGCGAGGGCGCCCTCGGCCGCGCTTGGGCGGGGAAGAGGCAGGCTCTACCCGGCGAGCCTTCCCCTTCTCTGCGGCCGAGAACCTCCTCGACGGGGCCATGAAGAAGAAGGAGAAGCAAGGGAGGATGAACTGGAAGGGCGCGCGTCAATCCGTACTTATAGCCGGCGAAGGCCAACCGTTGGCCCCCACTATCACAGGTAATCATGACCCGCTTTGCATGCAGGGACTCGTCCAATCCATGTAGTTGCCAAGGCGCCATGGGGAAGTGGAGACGCCCACGTCCAGTCAACCGCCACGCGGCGCCCAAGGCCGCAGGCTGTTAGGGCCCGCGGCGCTTCGCTCTTGCCCTTCCGCCTCCATGCACAGCCAAGTCCGGGCGCGCCTTGGGCCCGGGGGCTACTGTCGGTGTTCTGGGAATGGGGGTCCCCAGACTTGCCTGCCTGCGGGCTACGGCGTGGCTCAAGGGGGGGCCTAGCACGGCCCATCTTCATCAACATAGACCCAAGACCCTCGCGAGGGGCCAAGCCTCGCAGGGCGGACGACACGGTGCTTCCTCAGGCACGGCCTCATCAGGCTGGCTCGCGAGGAGGTGGAGAGATCAAGGCAGGGTACCTCACGAGGTGCCCATGACGCAAGCCATGATGACCAGGGGCGCCAGGCGGGTGCCAGCCCGCGCAGTGTCCTCCTTTCCTCTTTGGTGCAAAGGGGGCAAGCGCAGCCGCGGAGTACCGAGGCATCAGGCAAAGGTTGCCATTTCGGTGCAACGAGACCAAGACCAGGAAGACTGCAAGACGGAGGTCATCGTGGAGCCCAGGACGGCGTCACCACCAGAGCTTTGTGTAGGCGAAGACTACTTTTGTCAGGGTAGCGAGTACTAGCTATCCCCTTTCAAATTAGCCCACCATTGTTGGCTCCCTTCCCGCTCGATATTTGGGAAGAGGACCAGGGCCTCTATAAATAGGACCAGCCACCCACCGAAGAGAGGGGTTCGGAGGGGTTTGATCAGAGAGAGAGAGAGAGAGAGAGAGAGAGAGAAGGGTGGCTGAATTCCTCCCAGCAGTTCATCGCCCCAGCAAAGAACAGACCCTCGCGAGGCTGTTCTTCCTTGTATCATTCATCATCATCAGCCCAAGAGGCAATCCACCACACCACAAACTGGAGTAGGGTATTACACCACAACGGTAGCCCGAACCAGTATAAACCCTCTGTGTCTTGTGCTGTTCTTTCCATAGCTTAGATCTTAGCGAGGCGGAGGGGTGCAGGTAGGTAGGAAGCGAAATCTCCGCGCGCACCCTAGTGTTCGAACCTCAAGGGTCTGCCGGACCCGAAATCCGACAGACTCTTTACTATGTTATGATAAATTGCAATTGCTCCAATGACTGAGATTATAGTTTGTTAATTTTCAATGAAGTTTATGGTTCATACTTGAAATTGTGATTGAATTGCTACTCTAGCATAAGAGATCATATGACAAGAATTATATAAGTTGCCGCTCTAAGAATGATCATGATGCCCTCATGTCCGTATTTTATTTTTATCGACACCTCTATCTCTAAACATGTGGACATATTTTTCGATTTCGGCTTTCACTTGAGGACAAGGGGGGTCTAAGCTTGGGGGAGTTGATACGTCCATTTTGCATCATGCTTTTATATCGATATTTATTGAATTATGGGTTGTTATTACACATTATGTCACAATACTTATGCCTATTCTCTCTTATTTTACAAGGTTTACATAAAGAGGGAGAATGCCGGTAGCTGGGATTCTGGGCTGGAAAAGAAGCAAATATTAGAGACCTATTCTGCACAGCTCCAGAAGTCCTAAAACTTCACGGAAGACGTTTTTAGAATATATAAAAAATACTGAGCGCAAGAAGTTCACCAGGGGGGCCACACCCTGCCCACGAGGGTGGGGGCGCGCCCTACCCCCTGGGCGTGCCCCCTACCTCGTGGGCCCCCTGGTGGCCCTCCGATGGCCATCTTCTGCTATATGGAGTCTTTCAATGAGGAAAAAATCATAAGCCATCTTTGCGGACGAGACTCCGCCGCCACGAGGCGGAACCATGGCAGAACCAATCTAGGGCTCTGACGGAGCTGCTCTGCCGGGGAAACTTCCCTCCAGGAGGAGGAAATCATCACCATCGTCATCGCCAACGCTCCTCTCATCGGGAGAGGGCAATCTCCATCAACATCTTCACCAGCACCATCTCCTCTCAAAACACTAGTTCATCTCTTGTATCCAATTCTTGTCTCCAAGTCCCGGATTGGTACCTGTGGGTTGCTGGTAGTGTTAATTACTCCTTGTAGTTGATGCTAGTTGGTTTATTTAGTGGAAGATCATATGTTCGGATCCTATATGCATATTAATACCCCTCTGATTATGAACATGAATATGCTTTGTGAGTAGTTATGTTTGTTCCTGAGGACATGGGAGAAGTCTTGCTATTAGTAGTCATGTGAATTTGGTAGTCGTTCGATATTTTGATGAGATGTATGTTGTCTCTCCTCTAGTGGTGTTATGTGAACGTCGACTACATGCCTGCTAATGGCCAATGAGCCTGCTAATTGGGTTTTTCTATTGCAAACAGTTGTTGAGAAAACACCGTGGGCGATGACCTCAGGAAACACACATAGATTCTAGGAATAAACCATGTTGGATCAATGAAGAATCACACACGACATCCTCTTGAAAACTATTTGTGTTAGGCCACCTTGTGCAAAAGTTTACCACATAAAAAGTGTGTGTGATGGACATCCTATGCCACACAGTTTTTTCTACGCACCGTGTGTGATGCATTCAATAGCGCAAATGATAAAATTGTTATTATCAACTGCAATGGCAACGCTATCACAAATGATTTAATGGGGAAAATTGTGTGTGATATACCTGCGAACGGAAATGTTTTCCTTGGAGTGACTGTGTGGGATGTATATACGAACGGAAACGTACGTACTTATTGGATTAACTATGTGGGATGCACATACTAACGGAAACATATTCCTTGGATTAACTGTGTGGATACGAATGGAAGTGTTTAGCCGGGACTGGCTGTGTGGGGTGTACTTACGACCGGAAACTATTTGGCCTGTATAATTGTATTTTTAGCACAACTGTATGTATAATCGTGTTTGATTGCTCACCAGTCGCACACGACCTCATTTTGCCGAGCATGTGTTCCAGGAGGGCCTATCTCCGATGCTTTCTGGGTCGTGTGGGAAGGACCCCCTATCACCCACACTCACTTGGCGATGGTTACAAATGCCGTCACGGAAAGGGGTTAAAAATCTTTGTATAGCACCTCACTGTACCAGTGCCTGTTAAAGGCTTGTCGTATAATTCGGCCCGTTGATGCCTCTACTACGCTTTCCGCCTCTTAAAGGGCCATCATATCAGTGGGACAACTAAGGCCCGAGATATGATTCGGCCTGGTAACATGTCGTCATATAACTGGGCCAACAATGGCCCGGTCTACATTTCAGCCTGCTAAAGGCCCATGGACGAGTATTGAAAATTGAGGCCCAACATGCATTTCGGCCTACTAAATCCCATAGTATCTTTTGGGTTGTGGACGAGTATTAAAAACTTAAAGAGTATACGGATCAATAATATCAACTAACATACATAAGCCAGGCCACTATAATTTGTTTTGCTAGAAGAGCATCATTTTTTAGCAATGCTAGTACAACATCTTGGCCCTTTCAAATGTGTGCCACTTAAGGACCATCTATACTACTATTATTGCTAAATGCACATGCAGCCCGATTGGCATATTTGTAGGTCTGGCATAGAAATCAAAATGAAATGTCTGAGAGTCTTATCAATTAACACAGGCTCGTGCTCAAAAAATTACAACCAACAAACAAAAGAGAATTATTACATGATCTCTAAAATAAATGGTTTGATCAATTACATGAACAAACAACACAAAGGTTATTCAATGATGGAAAAAACATTTCACCTACGATTTACCAAGTGGGAATTTAATTTCCTTTTTTCCTTCAGGACCTTAACAATGCAGTCAGTATCAGCTTGCTTCATTTTGAAATCCACCAAATATTTAATGGTTGTCTTGAGTACTGCTTGTGATTGTGTTGTTCACTTCCTCAACATGTTACCTTCATCTCTAAGTGCAAAGGTAGAATATCTTTCTACCAATAGTTTAGCCTCTAGAGCATCAACAGTTGGCAATTCATGATACATGATTGGGCTGGTGCCACTGCTGTGGGATGATACAACGTCCATGGGGACCTTGCTCTTTGATCTTGGGCTAACCTATTTTGCCATTAAAGTTCCGATTGGATTTCAAAAAGTCGAAGTCAGAAAAACATCTCAATTGGTAGTTAGAATAGTAACCCAGTTGAACAAACAAGAAATTAAAGAGTTTTTATTGGATGCTGAAAAGTAGTTATTAACATCATTGTAACTGTTTGCAACAACAAAGCAGTTAAACGAACAAGTTTTGCAAAAGTTACCTGTTGTACATTGGAGTTTATCTTGGATCCTGAAAAGTTGAGTAGCCCGTAACGTGATTAGAGCAACCGGTTGCAGCAGAAAAGTAGTTAAGGTTGGGGTATTCTTGCGGCAGATGCCAGGGGTGGCATATCAGGGATGGGGACAGGAGGACGTCGTCAGGGCCTGGAAGGGAGAATGGGAGAGATCCTGAACGCACATGAGTCTTACCGAGGTTCGGGGCTCTCCGAGGAGATAACACCCCTAGTCCTGCTCTGTGGGGTCTCCGCGTTGTGATTAAGATCAAAGGGTGGCTACAATCGTGCTCCTTGAGCTGTCCTGCTAGATGAAGAAGAAGGGCAGAGCTAACTCCTTTGCGTCTCCAAGCTATGTATGTGGAAATGGCGTGGGTGCCAAACCCTTTGCATGGTTGAGCCTGGGGAGGTTTATATAGGCCTACCCCCCCCAGGGGTACAATGGTAATACAACTGGGTGTAGGACCCGGACGTTAGTGTCTAAGGGCACCGGGTTCTGCACCAGCTGCTCGGGCCCGTCGCCTGGTGTGTCCCACCGGCTGCTGAGAAATTGGCCAATGGGTTGGGCCCGCCACCTGCGGGCCATACTGACTGCCTTTTACTGTAGCCTCGCCCTTGATGACGGAAGCTTTGTCGGGGGATGCATGGCTACAGCCCCACCGCATAGTGTGCTCTTATTGTAGCCATGCTCCATCTTGTCAGTGTAATGGCGCGTGGACTCCGAGAGGAGGGAAGGGCCGGCTGCTGGAAGCAGTCCTGCCCCTGAGGCTGCCTTCTTGACGAGCGCCATCTACTGGTGGCCCGCGGACAGGTAGGATCCGCCGCCTGCAGGCCGTACCGATCACCCGTCGTGAGAGCATGGCCCTTGCTAACGAGGGCCATGTCAGGAGCCGCATGGTTATAGTGCTGCGCCAGGCGGGCAAGTGACCACTTGGTCAACCCGCACTGTAGCCACGTGCCTCCGTGATCTGGGGGAGGGGGAGGCCCTGTAGCCATGCCCAGTCTGTCGTGATGAATGGGTGCAGACTCCGAAGGGAGGAGGGGCTATCTGCTAGGTGCCGGACCCCTGAGGCCGCCTTCTAAGAGTGCGCCATCTCCTGGGAGCCGGCCTCCTCGACAAGTCGGCCCAAGGAGCCGACCGCACGTCCGGAAGGTGCGATGGGATTTTGCTAGCCCCGATGTCTTGAAACGCTAAGGTGTGTGACTGAGGCTACCCGTGGTCAATCCCTCTAATAGTAGTCCCCAAAGCTGGTGGGGCGCCACGGCTCAAGCAGGAGTGCCTCAGTGATACGTCTCCAACGTATCTATAATTTTTGATTGTTCCATGCTATTATATTATCTGTTTTGGATGTTTTATATGCATATTTATGGTATTTTAAATTATTTTTGGGACTAACCTATTAACCTAGACCCCAGTGCCGGTTCCTGTTTTTTCCTTGTTTTAGAGTTTCGCAGAAAAGGAATAGCAAACGGAGTCCAAACGGAATGAAACTTTCGCGATGATTTTTCTTGGACCAGAAGACATCCAGAGGACTTGGAGTGCATGTCAGGAAAGCTGTGAGGCGGCAACAAAGACAAAGGGCGCGCCCAGGGGGATAGGGTGCACCCCCACCCATGTGGGCCCCTCGTGACTCCACCGACCTATTTTTTCTTCCTATATATTCTCAAATATTCCAAAACCAATGACAAGAGCCACCAAAACACTTTTCCACTGCCGCAACCTTCTGTACCCGTGAGATCCCATCTAGGGGCCTTTTTCGGTGTCCTGTGGGAGGGGGGTTCGATCACAGAGGGCTTCTACATAAACACCGTTGCCTCTCCGATTAAGCGTGAGTAGTTTACCACAGACCTACGGGTCCATAGCCGGTAGCTAGATGGCTTCTTCTCTCTCTCTTTGATTCTCAATTCCATGTTCTCCTCGATGTTCTTAGAGATCTATTCAATGAATACTCTTTTACGGTGTGTTTGCCGAGATCCGATGAATTGTGGATTTATGATCAGCTTATCTATGAATATTATTTGAATCTCCTCTGAATTCTTATATGCATGATTTGATACCTTTGCAAGTCTCTTCGAACTATCGATTTGGTTTGGCCAACTAGATTGGTTTTTCTTGCAATGGGAGAAGTGTTTAGCTTTGGGTTCAATCTTGTGGTGCTCGATCCCAGTGACAGAAGGGGAACCGACACATATTGTATTGTTGCCATCGAGGATAACAAGATGGGGTTTTCATCATATTGCTTGAGTTTACCCCGCTGCATCATGTCATCTTACTTAATGTGTTACTCTGTTCTTATGAACTTAATACTCTAGATGCAGGCATGAGTCGGTCGATGTGTGGAGTAATAGTAGTAGATGCAGGCAGGAGTCGGTTTACTTGATACAGACATGATACCTATGTTCACGATCATTGCCTTATATATCGTCAAAACTTTGCGCTTTTCTATCAATTGCTTGGCAGTAATTTGTTTACCCACCGTAATAATTTCTATCTTGAGAGATGCCTCTAGTGAAACCTATGGCCCCGGGTCTACTTTCCATCATATAAGTTTTCGATCGACAATTTTAGTTTCATATTTACTTCCTTTGCAACCTTTTACTTTCTGTTCCATAAACCAAAAACACCAAAAATATTACTTTACCGTTTATCCATCTCTATCAGATCTCACTTTGCAAATAACCGTGAAGGGATTGACAGCCCCTTTATCGCGTTGGGTGCAAGTTGGTGTTTTTTTGTGCAGGTATACGGTGACTTGTGCGTTGTCTCCTACTGGAGTGATACATTGGTTCTCAAAACTTAGGGAAATACTTACTCTACTTTGTTGCATCACCCTTTCCTCTTCAAGGGAAAAACCAACACAAGCTCAAGAAGTAACCGGAAGAATTTTTGGCGCCATTGTCGGGGAGATCTACGCCAAGCCAAGACATGCCAAGTACCCATCATAAGCTCTCATCTCTCGTATTACATTATTTGCCATTCGCCTCTTGTTTTCCTCTCCCCAACTTCTAAAATGATTTTTGAAAAAAATTGCCTTTTCTTCGCCCGTCTTCCATTCGTCTTCCTCGTTTTATTTTTGTGTGCTCGTGTGTTGGATTGCTTGCTTTGTGACGATGACTCAAGAGAATACCAAATCGTGTGACTTTTCCAATACCAACAACAATGATTTTATTAGTACTCCAATTGCTCCCGCTACTAATGCAGAATCTTGTGAAATTAATACCGCTTTGCTGAGTCTTGTCATGAAAGATCAATTTTCCGGCCTTCCTAATGAAAATGTCGCATCCCATTTAAACAATTTCTTTGGTTTGTGTGATATGCAAAAGAAAAAATATGTGGATAATGACATTGTTAAATTGAAGCTATTTTTCCATTCTCACTTCAAGATCATGGTAAAACTTGGTTTTCAACTTTGCCTAAAAATAGTATTGATTCATGGAATAAGTGTAAAGATGCTTTTATTTCCAAGTATTTTTCCTCCCGTTAAGATAATATCCCTTACGAACGATATTATGAATTTTAAGCAACTTGATCATGAACATGTTGCACAATCTTGGCAGAGGATGAAATTGATGAGACGAAATTGCCCTACACATGGTTTGAATTTGTGGACGATTATAAAAATAATTATGCCGGATAGAATTTTGCTTCGAGAAATCTTTTCGATTCGGCCGCAGGAGGTACTTTTATGGAAATTACTTTAGGAGAAGCTACTAAACTCCTAGATAATATTACAGTTAATTATTCTCAATGCCACAACGAAAGATCTTCCACTACCAAAAAAGTGCATGGAATTGAAGGGATTAATGTTTTGTGTGGAAAGATGGATGAGCTTATTAAATTATTTTCTATCAAGAGTGCTCCTGCTGATCCTAATGATATGCCTTTGTCTACTTTGATTGAGAATAATGATGAATCTATGGATGTGAATTTTGTTGGTAGGAACAATTTTGGTAATAACACATATAGAGGTAATTTTAATCCTAGGCCATTTCCTAGTAATTCCTCTAATAATTATGGTAATTCCTACAATAATTCTTATGGAAATTATAATAAGATTCCCTCTGGTTTTGAGAACATTGTTAAAGAAGCTATGAGTTTGCAAAAGAATTCCAATGCTTTGATTGAAGAAAAATGTCACAGCCCTAGAATTGTTTCCAGATAGTTGCATTAGTGAGCATCATGCATCCTGTTATTTTCAAGAAACTTGAAATGAGGAAATTCAAAGCCTCTAAAATCATTTTAAAAGAAGGGCAAGAACCCTTTAAATTGCATTCATTGTTTCCAAAATGACTTCATAAATGTTTGATATTTTTGGCAAGGCCTTGAGACCAAACCAAAAATAGTGAAAAAATTTGAAGGAATTATTTTGGGACTTTGAAATTAAATCAATAAGTATTTGAGTTTTGGATTATATTCATTTTTATAGAATATAATTCAAAAGGCCCTGGAATTATTTATGTGCCTCTGGAAAAGTCCATAATGGCAACATAAAAATATTCAGAAGGTTTTGCCCTGTTTTGAATTTATTTCGAATTTTGAATTAGTGGCAAAATGAATAAATAAAAACAAAATAAAACAGAAATAAAACAAAACAGAAACGTACCTGGCAGCCTGTTACTGTAGTCGGCCCAGCTTCTGAGTAGCCCACCCGAGCCCACCTTGCCAGGCATCTTCCTCGGCGCGCCAGAAGGACAGAGCGTGTGTGGCCGCGGCACGCCGGCACGCGCACGCCACCTCCTACTTGCTGCCGCTTCCCCGACGTCGCCCTGGAGATGCCACGCACCCCCCTGACCTCTCTCTCTCGCACCGCAGCCTCTCCCCTCCCCTGGCTCACTTTCTCTCACCGGTCGAGCAGCACCGCCGCTGCCCTTCGTCGCCCTCGTAGCCACCGGCCCTCCCTCGATTCCCTGACTGGTCCACGAGCTCCGCGACGTCGTCCAAGACCCCCTCACCGAGCCATGCCCCGCCGGACGCCCTCGAATGCCGACCATGCCGTCTTCTTCAACCTTGGTCCGCCGAGATCGACCTCGCCGCCCTGCTTAGCTCCGACCTCCCCCGGGCCCGCTTCGACGGCTGTCGCAACCGCCGTGAGCTTCTACGCCGCCTCCCCCTCTTCTTTGCTTTGTTTGCTCCCTCTAACCGCCTCCTCCACCGGAGCCGAGACGCTCCGCCACAAGAGCTCGTCGCCGGCGTTGCTCCGGCGACCATTTGGTTGCGCCAATGTGCCAAACATGCCCGCCGCACCGAGTAGTGCCTTGCCCGCTCTTTAGTTCACACTTTTTCCCGCTGCAGCCGCTCCCCCGTGCACAGCCAAGCTCCGGCCGCCGCCCAAGTGCTCGTCATTGTTGACTCCAGGCTCCCCACGACCTGCTGCTGCCTCCCCTGGATGTGCGGGAGCACGGGCTCCCTACTGGTGCCCTCAGCGCGCCCAACTACTGCCCCTAGCACCACTCCGGCGAGCCGCCGCTGCTCTGGTTGGTCGCCGTCGGCTAAATGCCGGCGGGTTGACCGCTTTGACCACCGGTGGTTTAGCCCCGGTTGACCAGGGGATTTGACCCCCTGGTTTTATGACATGCGGGCCTCGCCCGGCTAATTAATTTAGTCTAGGTTTAAATTTAATTAGTTTAACCTAGGTTAGTGCTAATTAAACTAGGTTAGTTTAGTTAGACACCGACACGCGGGACCCACTGGTCAGGTTTGACCTGGACCATGCCCCATTGACCTGCTGACGTCATGACGATGTTAGGCTGACGCAGTAATCCTTTTCTGGAATTTAAATAAATCTTAAATGATCTATTTATTTCAGAAAATATCCAAAACTTTGAAAAATCATAGAAAATAATCTATAACTCCAATGGAAATAAGTTATATATGAAAAATGATCAGAAAAATATGAAGAATCTGTTTATGCCATGTTCATGCATGTTTGAGCAAGTTAACATCACTGTTTATGACAAACAATGTAAGTGGCATTTGTTTATTCACATATGAAGTTTGAATTTGAACCTTGGGTTCAAACCAACTTCATCTAATCTGGACTCTAGTTGCATTAGCTCAAACACAAGCATATTGCCATGTCATGATCATGCATCATATTGTTGCATTGCATTGATTGTGTCCTTCTCTGTTTGCCGGTAACCATCCCCTCTCAATAGACGATGTTTCCGACGACGTGATCGATGACACTGATGAAGAGTTATATTATCTTCAGAAGTGCCAGGCAAGCAAAACACCCTTGTTCATTCCGATACAATCCCACTCTCTCGCTCCTGCTCTCTTTTACTGCATTAGGACAACAACGATTCAACTGTTACATGATGCAGTAGTTGAACTCCTTTCCTCTGCATGACCTGTCATTGCCACAGTAAATAGATGAAACCCACTAGCATGAGTAGGAGTTGTTTGAGCCCTGATGTGCCTACTCATTCATGTTTGTTTGTCATTCCTGGTACTGCTTAGAGTTGAGTCAGGTCTAATTCATCGGGGATGAATTGGAATGGTGATGAACATGTCCTACTGTGTGTGAGCTAAGTGTGTGAACACGATTTGGTCAAGGTAGCAGTGAGAGGCCATGTAGGAGTACATGGTGGGTTGTCTCATTGAAACCATTCTTAGGAACTGAGTTCTGTGTTTGTGATCCATGAACAGCTACTACCACTCATTGGGATCCTTAATTGACCCTCTCGACTTATTAACTGCCCTAGTCCTCTGTCCAGGAGTTGCAATTAGTTTCTGGTGTTTATAGGATATGTGTTGGTGGCCGTGCATAGCGCTGACCCTAGGGGTGGGCTATGATGCGGTAGATACACCGTGGCATGGTGTACCGGGCGCCCGTTTGGTGTCTCGGGAACCCTGCACATATCGTTTGGGGCTGTGAGCGAAACTCCGGCCGGATCTCCTCGCGGACGGAACTGAAATAGGCGATAAACCTGGACTAGAGACTTGTGTGGTTAGACAGGTCGTGGCTGAGTCCCTCGCCAGGCTTCCGCTTGAAGGTTGCCGAGATACACGACGTGTACATGGTGGTAAGTGGCGAGAGCGTGTGTGAAGAAGTACACCCCTGCAGGGTTATAAATGATATATTCGAATAGCCGTGTTCGCGGTAAAGGACTTCTGGGTTGCCTATAACAGTTCATAGACAAGTGGAAGTGGATACTCTAAAATGCGCAAGATAAGCATGAGTGCTGTGGATGGCGTTCTCGTAGGTAGACGGGAGCGGATCCATAGTGGTGTATTGATTGGTGAATATGTGGACTCGTGTGCGCCACCTCAAAAGAGTTCCTTGCAGTCGTAGCTCAAGTTAGCCATTGAGTCAAAGCTGGCTTGCTGCAGTTAAACTCCACCACCCCCCCTTGTTGATACCGATGCATATGTAGTTAGTTCTGATGTAAGTCTTGCTGGGTACATTTGGTACTCACGTTTTCTTAATTTATGTTTTGTAGAGAGACGTCAGTCTCGCTAGTAGTTCCGTGTGGACTTCGACATTTAGCTTGTTACCCCAGCTACGATCTTGTGCCCTCGGCAGGATCTGGTAGATAGTCAGGCTTCTCAGCCGTTTTCATTTGTAGATGTCTGTACTCAAACATGTTAAGCTTCCGCATGTGCTTTGACTTGTATGCTCTGAATGTTGGGTCATGAGACCCATGTTTGTAATATCTCTCTCCTCGGAGCCTAATGAATAAATACTCTAAGTCGTAGAGTCTTGTTGTGATGCCATGTTGTATTTGCACATATCGAGCATATTGTGTGTATGATTGAAATGCTTGGTATGTGTGGGATCCGACAACCTAGTTGTTTATCCTTGGTAGCCTCTCTTATGGGGAAATGTAGTCTGGTGCTTCCACTGAGCCTTGGTAGTCTGCTACAGCCCGGTTTACCGGAGTCCTGCTAGCCCAGTACTACTGCTCCGGAACACTTAGACTGGCCGGCATGTGATTCACTTCGTTCTTCTGTCTGTCCCTTCGGGGAAATGTCACGCGGTGACTTCCGGAGTCCTACTAGCCTGCTACAGCCTGGGTTCCCGGAGTCCTGTTAGCCCAGTTGCTACAGCCCAGATTCACATGCTGATGACCGACATGTTCGATGTTGTTTCAAGTATGCCTGTCCCCGTAAGTTAGTGCCACTTTGGGTTCACGACTAGTCATGTCAGCCAAGGTTCTCTGTCATATGGATGCTAGCGACACTATCATATACGTGAGCCAAAAGGCACAAACGGTCCCGGGCCAGGTATGGTGGCACCCCTGGGAATACCGTGCATGAGGCCGCAAAGTGATATGAAGTGTTACATGCTAGATCGATGTGACTTAGGATTGGGGTCCTGACAGCTTTGGTATCAGAGCCTGACTGCCTGTAGGATTACCAAGCCAAACTGGTCGAAGTTGTGTCTAGAAATGCTTTAGTTATATAAGGGAATTGATTGTGGAAGGGAACGTAAGGCTCTTTTTACTCCTTATACCTTGTGCCTTCTGATCTGAGTCATCCTCTTCTTTTTCTACGGGGATTAAGAACTAGGCCTTCTCATCTATCTATTAGGATGACGAGTTGCTATGGTAGACTTATATAATTGATAGTTTCAAGCCTCAGTTCCATTCCTACTACTTCCATATGTTCATAGCTGGCCTCAAAACCTTGAGTTTGTGATGTTGAGTGGCTATGCCACCATTTTTGCAGGTTGTCTCAAATCTTTTTGAGCAATTACAGCCATTATGTTGTCCGAGTCATCCCAGGTCTCTAAATAGTCTGATGCATTTGCAAATCCTTCCTTCCTGTTCCCGGTGTTCCTTTGAGCCAGATTAACCACACTAGTCGGTAAGTTGAGGTAATCCATTGCCTCGACATATATGTTAGAGCTATTATTATGACCCTAGGCATCCTAGAGAACCACCCATTAATCTAGCAAATGCTTTGTATTCCCAGTGTGATGATTCTGGCCACCATTCTCGAAAGCATCCCGTGATGCCATTTAGTAGTAGGTATTCTATTCCTAGGTTCTTGAACCAGAGATTCACCCTACTTACCTCCTGTTGATAGTGTTTGCTCATTCCTTTTGGATATTAATAACCTTGCGACAGTCCTCGAGGTCCTTGGTATTTCTTTCTTCCAAATACCATGAACCATTAAGGCAGAAGTTCTTTGAACCAAAATATCACAATCAGAGTACACTTGATGAGGTCTCCATTCATAATTGTGATTCTGCCAATTCTACCTTTCTGCATGGGTTATCTGGAAGAAACCTGTTGAACTTAGGTTCAACATATTAATCTATGCATCCACAACTCATAAATATATATGTCCTCTTGAGTTGTCCCTCTTCATTTGTATTCCGACCATCTCCTATCAATTGATAGTCAGGAGTAATTGTGCATCCATATTATCGATGCTTATTATTCTTGTGGTCCGTCAAGCCATTCTATCTCGGAATGACGAGGAGAAACAAACTCCAGTACCTCATCCATATCCAAGATTGGGTCAAAATAGTTGTGCTCTGCAGATCAAAATGCCAATCCAGCTTTTGATTCTGTTCTACCCTAAAGTATTACCGTCTTATGTCAAGAATGTCATGAGAATTGCACAACCTCTCATGAATTCTTGATATAGTGATACTCCTCGCCATCGTTGTTCATTCCTCGGTTCCTGTGTTATCGTAACCGGAATGCCGACAAGTTAATCGTGATGTGTGAAATCAATACTCCTAGCAACTTCGTTGCTTGGTAGTTAAAGGACCATATTCTCATCCTTAGCGTGTTGGTTACTGAACCATCATTCTGAGATTGATCGTGCTACCTAGTCCTTATTTCCGGTGCACTTTTCGATCAATGAGTTAGGATAGTGTCAATCCTTGCTTATTCGATCATATCGTCTTGCCGTGAAAAGCAAGATTGTTCTCCAGCTTAGTGACATATCGGTGGTTCGTGATTTTCCGTATATCTTCTCGGAAGTATAACCAGGTTGTCACCTGACCGCTATGTTGAGTTCGTGATCAAGTTGGTTTCTTATAAACCACCCCTTTCACCAAGAGTCTGTGTTGGATACCCCTGAGCTAGTTGGTTAAGCTAAACAACAACTTGGAGAGTTGGAAGATAAAAGCTTGTCCGACTTAGTTCATTTTAAGGGATATCTTGTATGTGTGTTGAAGAAAGATGGTATTTTCATTGATTGACCCTCGTGATCAGTTAATGGACCTATCATCTTATCCAATCTTTGATTCGAGTATGGGCTATCCTCAAATCAAATCAGAACCAATGATATTCGTAATGTTGTCTTACTCGTGGTTGTTTCTTCAAACATACACCATTATATATTTTGGGTCTGACCAATGCTATCACCTTGTTCACATAATTGTGGAATTCCACTTATATGGAAACCTGGATGAATTGTTGTTGATCCCATCAGCAACATTTTTATCTCCTCCATGATTCATGTTGAACATCCCGCTATTGTTGGAAACTTCTAAAAGCATTATCTTCATGTCCCGTTCATGAAGCATATGTTGGATGAAAGAAGCAGCTTTCTCTGATTCATGTGCATTTGGTGCAAGTTACCGCCGTGAGTTCGAGAAAGATTGTTTTTGTTTCCTCTGGTACCATCCCAAGTCAGTCATGCATGTGCGAAGTATGCTATGGTTTGACAGGCTTGCTACCTCCATTCTATATGTGTTCCCTATCACACCAAGCCACTGAATGACTTGTTCAAGGAGAAGAAGTTCCTTCTTAAGAGCATGCCTTATGCAAGGACTTTGATATCCTCGATGATGGCTCCCCACCTAAACTCGGTAGTGTTTTATTATAAGACTACTACATGGTCATGCTTGTCTGGGACAACATGTTTACATGTGTGTAGTAGAACCCGCTCATGTTTTGGAGCTTGCTATCGTAGTTCATTTCCTGAGAATCTTGCAATGTCACCTCGTCGAATTGTGTTGCAACTCATCTTTTCAGACACGTGAGTCTGAAGTGTCCTGTTTCTAACCAGATCTGAATCTCAGGCAGACATGATGGTTGGAACACTCCCAACATTTGCATTTTGTTCCCAGCTTGCACCACCATTGTGCCAATTCCCATGAGCTGCCCTCTCAGTAATTGTTGTTTAGGATCATTTTCAAAAGTGTTCCTATCATGGGTCCCATCCATTTCCTATGATAAGCAAAAATCATCCATTGTGTTGTCTTCAACAAGGTAGTCCACATCATCCACTCTAGTCAGGGTATGTCATTCTTTCGAACTCCTTCAAACGATTGCTTGAGATTTTCCCTAGGCTGGTATAGAGAATTTTATTGATCTCTTGACCAAAAGTAATTATTTTTTCCACTTAAGGGATAATTGTACGAGTCATCCTTCTCTAGGGTGTCTCGTTATGGTATAATGGTAACTTAAATCTTTGCTACATTGACAATCGTTCACCACCCTCTTAGGTGTGGAATTGTTGTCTACCTAGCAAACCCTCGTCATCTATTCCACTCCACCCCTCTAGATGTGTACTTCGTGTCTCAGCTCGAGAGATGTTTCAGTGTCTCACTCTGTGAGTTGATCCTGAGTTGTTCGATCTTCGATATGATTGATCCTTCTAGAGTTTTCTCTTTCCTCTCATTGTCATGTTAGTTGGAATTCTCGGGGCAAGACATCGAGACAATGATGGTGATCAAATCAACGTTCTTATGAAGTGCCACCTGGATCATGAAGATCATGTTAGTTTGCGTTCCCCCTTCTTTTTTCCCTATGCTTGAATCTCGGGACGAGATTCTTGTTTAGTGGGGGTGAGTTCTCACAGCCCTAGAATTGTTTGCAAATAGTTGCATTAGTGAGCATCATGCATCCTGTTATTTTCAAGAAACTTGAAATAAGGAAATTGAACGCCTCAGAAATCATTTTAAAAGAAGGGCAAGAACCCTTTAAATTGCATTCATTGTTTCCAAAATGACTTCATAAATGTTTGATAATTTTGGCAAGGCCTTGAGACCAAACCAAAAATAGTGAACATTTTTGAAGGAATTATTTTGGGACTTTGAAATTAAATCAATAAGTATTTGAGTTTTGGATTATATTAATTTTTATAGAATATAATTCAAAAGGCCCTGGAATTATTTATGTGCCTCTGGACAAGTCCATAATGGCAACATAAAAATATTCAGAAGGTTTTGCCCTGTTTTGAATTTATTTCGAATTTTGAATGAGTGGCAAAATGAATAAATAAACACAAAACAAAACAGAAATAAAACAGAACAGAAACGTACCTGGCGGCCTGCTACTGTAGTCGGCCCAGCTTCTGAGCAGCCCACCCGAGCCCACCTTGCCAGTCATCTTCCTCGGCGCGGCAGAAGGACAGAGCGCGTGTGGCCGCGGCTCGCCGGCACGCGTGTGCCACCTCCTGCTTGCTGCTGCTTCCCCGACGTCGCCCTGGAGATGCCATGCACCCCCCGTGACCTCTCTCTCTCTCGCACTGCAGCCTCTCCCCTCCCCTGGCTCCCTCTCTCTCACCGGCCGAGCGGCACCGTCACTGCCCTTCGTCGCCCTCGTAGCCACCGGCCCTCCCTCGCTTCCCCGACTAGTCCACGAGCTCCGCGACGTCGTCCTAGACCCCCTCATCGAGCCATGCCCCGCCGGACGCCCTCAAATGCCGACCACGCCGTCTTCTTCAACCTCGGTCGACCTCGCCGCCCTGCTTAGCCCCGACCTCCCCCGAGCCCGCTTCGACGACCGTAGCAACCGCCGTGAGCTTCTACGCCGCCTCCTCCTCTTCTTTGCTTTGTTTGCGCCCTCTAACCGCCTCCTCCACCAGAGCCGAGACGCTCCGCCGCAAGAGCTCATCGCCGGCGTTGCTCTGACGACCATTTGGTTGCGCCAATGTGCCAAACACGCCCACCGCACCGCGTAGTGCCTTGCCCGCGCTTTAGTTCGCGCTTTTGCCCGCTGCAGCCACGCCCCCGTGCACAGCCGAGCTCCGGCCACCGCCCAAGTGCTCGACATCGTCGACTCCGGGCTCCCCACGACCTGCTGCTACCTCCCCTGGATGCGCGGGAGCAAGGGCTCCCTGCTGGTGCCCTCAGCACACCCAACTACTGCCCCTAGCGCCACTCCGGCGAGCAGCGCCGCTCTGGTTGGTCACCGTCAGCTAAATGTCGGCGGGTTGACCGCTTTGACCGCCGGTGGTTTAGCCCCGGTTGACCAGGGGATTTGACCCCCTGGGTCTAAGACATGCAGGCCCCGCCCGACTAATTAATCTAGTCTAGGTTTAAATTTAATTAGTTTAACCTAGGTTAGTGCTAATTAAACTAGGTTAGTTTAGTTAGACACTGACACGCGGGACCCACTGGTCAGGTTTGACTTGGACCGTGCCCCATTGACCTGCTGATGTCATGACGATGTCAGGCTGACACAGTAATCCTTTTCTGGAATTTAAATAAATCTTAAATGATTTATTTATTTCAGAAAATATCCAAAACTTTGAAAAATCATAGAAAATAATCTATAACTCCAATGGAAATAAGTTATATATGAAAAATGATCAGAAAAATATGAAGAATCTGTTTATGCCATGTTCATGCATGTTTGAGCGAGTTAAGATCACTGTTTAGGACAAACAATGTAAGTGGCATTTGTTTATTCACATATGAAGTTTGATTTTGAACCTTGGGTTCAAACCAACTTCATCTAATCTGGACTCTAGTTGCATTAGCTCAAACACAAGCATATTGCCATGTCATGATCATGCATCATATTGTTGCATTGCATTGATTGTGTCCTTCTCTGTTTGCCGGTAACCATCACCTCTCAATAGACGGTGTTTCCGATGACGTGATCGATGACACTGATGACGAGCTATATTATCTTCAGAAGTGCCAGGCAAGCAAAAACCCCTTGTTCATTCTGATACAATCCCACTCTCTCGCTCCTGATCTCTTTTACTGCATTAGGACAACAACGATTCAACTGTTACATGATGCGGTAGTTGAACTCCTTTCCTCTGCATGACCTGTCATTGCCACAGTAAATAGATGAAACCCACTAGCATGAGTAGGAGTTGTTTGAGCCCTGATGTGCCTACTCATTCATGTTTGTTTGTCATGCCTGGTACTACTTAGAGTTGAGTCAGGTCTGATTCATCGGGGATGAATAGGAATGGTGATGAACATGTCCTACTGTGTGTGAACACGATTTGGTAAAGGTAGCGCTGAGAGGCCATGTAGGAGTACATGGTGGGTTGTCTCATTGAAACCATTCTTAGGAACTGAGTTCTGTGTTTGTGATCCATGAACAGCTACTACCACTCATTGGGATCCTTAATTGACCCTCTCAACTTATTAACTGCCCTAGTCCTCTATCCAGGAGTTGCAATTAGTTTCTGGTGTTTATAGGATATGTGTTGGTGGCCGTGCATAGCGCTGACCCTAGGGGTGCGCTATGATGCGGTAGATACACTGTGGCACGGTGTACCGGGCGCCCGTTTGGTTTCTCGGGAACCCTGCACACATCGTTTGGGGCTGTGAGCGAAACTCTGGCCGGATCTCCTCGCGGATGGAACCGGAATAGGCGATAAACCTGGACTAGAGACTTGTGTGGTTAGACAGGTCGTGGCTGAGTCCCTCGCCAGGCTTCCGCTTGAAGGTTGCCGAGATACACGGCGTGTACATGGTGGTAAGTGGCGAGAGCGTGTGTGAAGAAGTACACCCCTGCAGGGTTATAAATGATATATTCGAATAGCCGTGTTCGCGGTAAAGGACTTCTGGGTTGCCTATAACAGTTCATAGACAAGTGGAAGTGGATACTCTAAAATGCGCAAGATAAGCATGAGTGCTGTGGATGGCGTTCTCGTAGGTAGACGGGAGCGGATCCATAGTGGTGTATTGATTGGTGAATATGTGGACTCGTGTGCGCCACCTCAAAAGAGTTCCTTGCAGTCGTAGCTCAAGTTAGCCATTGAGTCAAAGCTGGCTTGCTGCAGTTAAACTCCACCACCCCCCCTTGTTGATACCGATGCATATGTAGTTAGTTCTGATGTAAGTCTTGCTGGGTACATTTGGTACTCACGTTTTCTTAATTTATGTTTTGTAGAGAGACGTCAGTCTCGCTAGTAGTTCTATGTGGACTTCAACGTTTAGCTTGTTACCCCAGCTACGATCTTGTGCCCTCGACAGGATCTGGTAGATAGTCAGGCTTCTCAGCCGTTTTCATTTGTAGATGTCTGTACTCAGACATGTTAAGCTCCGCATGTGCTTTGACTTGTATGCTCTGAATGTTGGGTCATGAGACCCATGTTTGTAATATCTCGCTCCTTGGAGCCTAATGAATAAATACTCTGAGTCGTAGAGTCTTGTTGTGATGCCATGTTGTATTTGCACATATCGAGCATATTCTGTGTATGATTGAAATGCTTGGTATGTGTGGGATCCGACAACCTAGTTGTTTATCCTTGGTAGCCTCTCTTATGGGGAAATGTGGTCTGGTGCTTCCACTGAGCCTTGGTAGTCTGCTATAGCCCGGTTTACTGGAGTCCTGCTAGCCCAGTACTACTGCTCCGGAACACTTAGACTGGCCGGCATGTGATTCACTTCGTTCCTGTGTCTGTCCCTTTGGGGAAATGTCATGCGGTGACTTCCGGAGTCCTACTAGCCTGCTACAGCTTGGGTTCCCGGAGTCATGTTAGCCCAGTTGCTATAGCCCGGATTCACACGCTGATGACCGACATGTTCGATGTTGTTTCATGTATGCTTGTCCCCGTAAGTTAGTGCCACTTTGGGTTCACGACTAGTCATGTCGGCCCGGGTTCTCTGTCATATGGATGCTAGCAACACTATCATATACGTGAGCCAAAAGGCGCAAATGGTCTTGGGCTAGGTAAGGTGGCACCCGTGGGAATACCGTGCGTGAGGGCGCAAAGTGATATGAAGTGTTACATGCTAGATCGGTGTGACTTAGGATCGGGGTCCTCACAAAAAATTGCTTAAGATTGATGATTTGGCTAGGAACATGGATAGAATTTCCCTTGATTTTGATTCTTTGAAACTTAGATCTATTACGGCCAAGCATGATATCAACGAGTCTCTCAAATCTATGAGAATTTACATTGATGAGTGCAAGGAAAGAACCGCTAAGATGCGTGCTAAAAAGGATTGGTTTGTAAAAGCGTGTTCTTCTAGTTTCTATGAAAATAATGATGAAGATCTTAAAGTGATTTATGTGACTCCAATTGAATCTTTGTTTTCCAGTGTAAATCTTGATAAATATGGGACTGGAGATGAGTCAACTTTAGTTAGAAGGCGTCCCAGTGATTCGGAGTCTTTAGATCTTAATGCAAAAATTGATAAAAATGGGATTGGAGAGGTCAAAACATTAGGTAGCAATGAGCCCACTCTTTTGGATTTCAAGGAATTTAATTATGATAATTGTTCTTTAATAGATTGTATTTCCTTGCTGCAATCCATGTTGAATTCTCCTCATGCTTATAATCAAAACAAAGCTTTTACTAAACATATTGTTGATGCTATGATGCAATCCTTTGAAGAAAAGCTTGAATTGGAAGTTTCTGTTCCTAGAAAACTATATGATGAGTGGGAACCTACTATTAAGATTAAGAATAAAAATTATGAGTGCCATGCTTTGTTTGATTTGGGTGCTAGTGTTTCCATGATTCCAAAAACTTTATGTGATGTGTTAGGTTTCCGTGAATTTGATGATTGTTCTTTAAATCTGCATCTTGCGGATTCCACTATTAAGAAACCTATGGGAAGGATTAATGATGTTCTTATTGTTGCAAATAGGAATTATGTGCCCGTAGATTTCATTGTTCTTGATATAGTTTGCAATCCTACATGTCCTATTATTCTTGGTAGACCTTTCCTTAGAACGATTGGTGCAATTATTGATATGAAAGAAGGAAACATTAGATTTCAATTTCCGTTAAGGAAAGGCATGGAACACTTCCCAAGAAATAAAATTAAATTGCATTATTAATCTATTATGAGAGCCACTTATGGATTGCATGCCAAAGATGATACTAT
The DNA here is from genome assembly GCF_002162155.2 of Triticum dicoccoides. Taxonomy (NCBI): domain Eukaryota; kingdom Viridiplantae; phylum Streptophyta; class Magnoliopsida; order Poales; family Poaceae; genus Triticum; species Triticum dicoccoides. Next base: position 333,773,382 of record NC_041392.1, on the reverse strand, counting down.
TTAGATCTATTCGTGCTTTATGCCTTGCTAAAGGCGTTAAACAATAGCCCTTGTTGGGAGGCAGCCCAATTTTTTTTGTTTTTGCTTTTTAGGTTCTGTTTTGCAATAAATATTTCATCTAGCCTCAGGTTAGATGTGGTTTTGTGTTTTAATTAGTGTTTGTGCCAAGCAAGACCTTTGGATAGCTTACAGTGATAGTTGACTTGATCTTGTTGAAAAACAGAAACTTTGGCACTCAGGAAAATAATTCTCGTTTCTACAGGAGCATGATAAAATACTGATTCTTTTTGGAGAAGATTAATAAACAAATTTCTTAGGTCGTCCTAATTTTTCAGAAGTTTTGGAGTCAGAGAAGTATTCGAAATACCCAAATTACTAGAGACTGTTCTGTTTTTGACAGATTCTGTTTTCTATGTGTTGTTTGCTTATTTTGATGAATCTATGGCTCATATCAGGGGGTATGAACCATGGAAAATTTATAATATAGATGATATTACACCAATATAAATAAAGAATGAGTTCACAACATTACCAAAAGTTTTCTTATACTAACGGAGCTTATGAGATTTTCTTTTGAGTTTTGTGTTGTGAAGTTTTCATGTTTTGGGTAAGGATTTGATGGACTATGGAATAAAGAGTGGAAAGAGCCTAAGCTTGGGGATGCACAAGGCACCACAAGGTAATATTTAAGGACAACCAAGTGCCTAAGATTGGGGATGCCCCGGAGGGCATCCCCTCTTTCGTCTTTGTCTATCGGTAACTTTACTTGAGGCTATATTTTTATTCACCACATGATATGTGTTTTGCTTGGAGCGTCTTGTATGATTTGAGTCTTTTCTTTTTAGTTTTGCATAATCATCCTTGTTGTACACACCTTTTGAGATATACATGCATGAATCGTGATTTTTTAGAATACTCTATGTGCTTCACTTATATCTTTTGAGCTAGGCATTTTTGCTCCAGTGCTTCACTTATATCTTTTTAGAGCACGGCGGTGGTTTTATTTTATAGAAATTGATGAACTCTCGTACTTCACTTATATTATTTTGAGAGTCTCTAAACAGCATGGTAATTTTCTTTGGTTATAAAATTAGTCCTAATATGATAGAGATCCAAGAGGGATATAATAAAAACTTTCATATAAAGTGCATTGAATACTATGAGAAGTTTGATTCCTTATGATTGTTTTGAGATATGAAGATGGTGATATTAGAGTCATGCTAGGAAGTAGTGGTGAATTTGAGAAATACTTGTGTTAAGGTTTGTGAGTCCCGTAGCATGCACGTATGGTGAACCGTTATGTAACTAAGTTGGAGCATGAGATATTTGTTGATTGTTTTCCTTTTGATTGGCGGTCGGGGATGAGCGATGGTATTTTCCTACCAATATATCCCCCTAGGAGCATGCGCTTTCGATGACTAATAGATTTTTTCAATAAGTATGTGAGTTCTTTATGACTAACGTTGAGGCCATGGATTATATGCACTCTCACCCTTCCACCATTGCTAGCCTCTCTTGTACCACACAACTTTCGCCAGTACCAAAAACCCACCATATACCTTCCTCAAAACAGCCACCACACCTACCAATTATGGCATTTCCATAGCCATTCCAAGATATATTTCCATGCAACTTTCCACCGTTCCGTTTATTATTACACGCATCATCATTATCATATTGCTTTGCATGATCATGTAGTTGACATCGTATTTGCGGCAAAGCCACCGTTCATCATTTTTATGCATGTCACTCTTGATTCATTGCACATCCCGGTACACCGCCGGAGGCATTCATATAGAGTCATATCTTGTTCTAGTATCGAGTTGTAATTTTTGAGTTCTAAGTAAATAGAAGTATGATAATCTTCCTTTTTAGAGTAAATAGAAGTGTGAGGAAATAACAGAAGAAGAAAAAAAAGAAAATAAAAAAGGGGAGAAAAAGGAAAAAAAAAGAGAAACAAAAGAAAAGGAAAAGAAAAATGAAAGAAAGAAAGAAAGAAAAAAATGAGAGAAAAAGAGAGAAGGGGCAATGCTTCTATCCTTTTCCATACTTGTGCTTCAAAGTAGCACCTTGATCTTCATGATAGAGAGTCTCCTATCTTATCACTTGCATATACTAGTGGGAATTTTTCATTATAGAACTTGGCTTGTATACTCCAATGATGGGCTTCCTCAAAATGCCCTAGGTCTTCATGAGCTGGCAAGTTGGATGCACACCCACTGAGTTTTCTTTTTGAGCTTTCATAAACATATAGCTCTAGTGCATCCGTTGCATAGCAGTCCCTACTCACTCACATTGATATCTATTGATAGGCATCTCCATAGCCCGTTAATACGCCTAGTTGATGTGAGACTATCTCTTTCTTTTTGTCTTCTCCAGAACCACCTTCTATTCCACCTATAGTGCTATGTCCATGGCTCACGCTCATGTATTAAGTAAAAGTTGAAAAGGTTTGAGAACATTAAATGTATTAAACAATTGCTTGGCTTGTCATCGTGGTTGTGCATGATTTGAATATTTCGTATGATGAGGATGGAGCATAGCCAGACTATATGATTTTATGATTTTGTAGGGATAAGCTTTCTTTGTCCATGTTATTTTGAGAAGACATAATTATTTTGTTAGTATGCTTGAAGTATTATTGTTTTTATGTCAATATTAAACTTTTGTTTTGAATCATACGGGTCTGAACATAGATGCCACAATAGAGAAAATTACATGGATAAATATGTTAGGTAGCATTCCACATCAAAAATTCTGGTTTTTTTATCATTTACCTACTCGAGGACGAGCAGGAATTGAGCTTGGGGATGCTTGATATGTCTCCAATGTATCTATAATTTTTGATTGTTCCATGCTATTATATTATCTGTTTTGGATGTTTTATATGCATTATTATGCTATTTTAAATTATTTTTGGGACTAACCTATTAACCTGGAGCCCAGTGCTAGTTCCTGTTTTTTCCTTGTTTTAGAGTTTCACAGAAAAGGAATATCAAACGGAGTCCAAATGGAATAAAACTTTTGCGATGATTTCTCTTGGACCAGAAGACATCCAGAGGACTTGGAGTGCACGTCAGGAAAGCCACGAGGCGGCCACAAGGATAGAGGGCGCGCCCAGGGGGTAGGGCGCGCCCCCCCACCCTTGTGAGACCCTCGTGACTCCACCGACCTATTTCTTCTGCCTATATATTCTTTAATATTCCAAAACCAATGAGGAGAGCCACAAAAACACTTTTCCACCTCCGCAACCTTCTGTACCCATGAGATTCAATCTAGGGGCCTTTTCCGGCTTCCTGCCGGAGGGGGATTCGTTAACGGAAGGCTTCTACATCAATACCATTGCCTCTCCGATGAAGCGTGAGTAATTTACCACAGACCTACGGGTCCATAGCTAGTAGCTACATGGCTTCATCTCTCTCTTTGATTCTCAATTCCATGTTATCCTTGATGTTCTTGGAGATCTATTCGATGTAGTATTCTTTTGCGTTGTGTTTGCTGAGATCTGATGAATTGTGGATTTATGATCAGCTTGTCTATGAATATTATTTGAATCTCCTCTGAATTCTTATATGCATGATTTGATATCATTGCAAGTCTCTTCGAACTGCTGATTTGGTTTGGCCAACTAGATTGGTTTTTCTTGGAATGTGAGAAATGCTTAGCTTTGGGTTAAATCTTGCGGTGCTCGATCCCAGAGACGGAAGGGGAACTAACACGTATTGTATTGTTGCCATCGAGAATAACAACATGGGGTTTTCATCATATTTCTTGAGTTTACCCCACTACATCATGTCATCTTACTTAATGCGTTACTCTCTTCTGATGAACTTAATACTCTAGATGCAGGCAGGAGTCGGTCGATGTGTGGAGTAATAGTAGTAGATGCAGGCAGGAGTCGGTTTACTTGATACGGATGTGATGCCTATGTTCATGATCATTGCCTTCAGTATCGTCATAACTTTGTGCTTTTCTTTCAATCGCTTGGCAGTAATTTGTTTACCCAACGTAATAATTTCTATCTTGAGAGAAGCCTCTAGTGAAACCTATGGCCACCAGGTCTACTTTCCATCATATAAGTTTCCGATCTACAATTTTTGTTTCCTATTTACTTCCTTTGCAATCTTTTACTTTCTGTTCCATAAACCAAAAATACCAAAAATATTACTTTACCGTTTATCCATCTCTATTAGATCTCACTTTGCGAATAACCGTGAAGGGATTGACAACCCCTTTATCGCGTTGGGTGCAAGTTGGTGTTTGTTTGTGCAGGTATTCGGTGACTTGTGCATTGTCTCCTACTGTATTGATATCTTGGTTCTCAAAACTGAGGGAAATACTTACTCTACTTTGCTACATCACCCTTTCCTCTTCAAGGGAAAAACCAACGCAAGCTCAAGAAGTAGCACTCAGCAGCTTCCTACTCCAATAGGTCTTGTGTCTTTGCTTCGTCCGGCTGGGAGATGTCGTTTGCCAGGAGCCGGCCGAGGCTGGGCCGACCGCATGGTGAATTTGAACCGTCATGGTGGGTGTCGGGTGGTGACCGCTGGGTGGCGCACCTGCCGCCCATTGCTCGCGAACCACGTGTCACCAGCAGGCCGAGCCGGCCTGCCAACCCACGCGCATGATGGGTTGTCACCGCAGGCCCAGGCCCACCACTACAGGGCCTCGGCAAGCGCGCAGATCCGTTGCGGCCGAGGTGGATGGTTTCCCTTCCCAGGCGCAGTAATTACGTGCCTTGAAGGTGCATGATACGTGGGGACGTGTGGGGTGTGGGCGCGGTTAATCCCCACGTCCCCAACATCTTGCCCCTTCGGCTCCGCCGCTGCCTCCGTATACGTAGGAGGGAGGGGTGCGGCCGATGGCAGGCGCGCCCCTCCGCTCTCCATCTTCTTCTTCCTCTGCTCTTGCTTCCTCATTGCCGCTGCTCTGCTCTGCCACCGCAGTGCTATCGCAGCTCATCATAGCTCGGCTACTCCGCGCCACCGCAGCCTCGCCGTCACCCGACCTCACCGTGTCGTCGCCAAGCCACTGTCAGCCATGGTGCGAGGGGGTGTGGAATGGCTCGAACGTCCATGACGGGCATGTCAAGTTCCTCACTTGACGTGGAGGATACCCAATGAGGCGTGCTTGGGGACACGTGGGAGATCTCGCCGGCGCCGCAGGCCGGCAAGTTGGTCGTCTTCCAGAGCCACTTCCTCCGTGGTTTCGGCCTACTAGTGAGCGGCTTACTCCGTGAATTTCTTGACTTCTACCGCCTCCAGCCCCACCAGCTCATGCCCAACACAGTTGTCCTTCTCTCCGCCTTCGTCACATTATGTGAGGGCTACCTCGGCGTCCTGCCCACACTCGCGCTGTGGGGCAGGTTTTTCTACCTCAAGCTCGGCACCATGACCAAGGGCGAGCCAGCCCAATGCGGCGCGTGCGTCGCCGTGTGGCGCATCGGCGGTGGGGTCCGGTTCCCAGCGGTCGTCTTGCATGAGTCAGCGAAATTGTGGAAGAAGTCGTACTTCTAGGTTCGCAACGTCGACTCGATTCGCGACTACATCATCCTACCGGACTTCATGCCCGGTGTCGGTGTCAAAACCGGCAGATCTCGGGTAGGGGGTCCTGAACTGTGCGTCTAGGATCGATGGTAATAGGAGATAGGGGACACAATGTTTACCCAGGTTCGGGCCCTCTCTATGGAGGTAATACCCTACGTCCTGCTTGATGGATATTTGAAAGTGCTAGTGATCGACTAAAGGGGGGTGAATAGGCGATTTTTATGAAAGTCTTCAAAACATGGAGGTTTCGAAGACAAACGATAGAAATAAACCTATTACCATGCAGCGGAAGGTAGACTACACTAAGCAAGCCAGAGTCAAGTATTCAATGAAATGAAAGCACAAAGACTAATAGCAGCTAGGCAATATAGATCAGGATGGAAGATAGTATGAAGCCAATCAAAAAAAGCAGTCACACAGTGAAGACAAATAGATAATGCGAACATGCAATGACTTCACAAGGACCAATCTGCAAATAAAGAAATGGGAAGGATAGAACCAGTGGCTCGTTGAAGACAATGATTTGTTGGACCAGTTCCAGTTGCTGTGACAACTATACGTCTGGTTAGGGAGGCTGAGATTCAACTTAGAAGACCGCGTCTTCACATTATTCCCCTTGAGCTAAGGACACCCAGTCCTCGCCCAATTACTCTGGTAAGTTTTCAAGGTAGACTTCCAAACCTTCATAGACTTTGTTCACCGGCGATCCACAATGACTCTTGGATGCTCAGAACGCGACGCCTAACCGGCTGGAGGATTCAAAGTCCTCAAGTGTAATAAGTCTTCAGATCACACAGACAAGAAGACTTAAGTTATGCCTAACACTTTGGCTCTGGGTGTTTAGGGCTTTGTCCTCGCATGGATTTCTCTCTTAAAGGCTTCGAGGTGGGTTGCTCTCAAACGACAAAAGCCATGCACTAACTCTGAGCAGCCAACCGATTTAGGTGTAGGGGGTGGGCTATATATAGCCACTAGGCAACTCGACCTGATTTATCCGAAATGACTCTGGGTCACTAAGGAACTGACACGTGTTCCAACGGTGAGATTTCAAACACACACGGTATCTCTACTTGAGCTACAAGCAAAGCTGACTTGTCCATCTCTGGATAAGATTTGCTCTCATTGTCTTTGCTCGAAGACATAGGATTTTGGTTAAGCATCACTTTAGTCATTCTGACTGGTTTACTTGGACCCCACTTAACAGTAGGGTGGTTCCTATGACTCAACAAAGAAGAAAAGAACGACGAAACAACTAAGTCTTCGCACTCCATAGTCTTCACGCGATGTCTTCTCTTGTCATAGTCTTCAATGTGAATGTCTTCACATACCACCTTTGACTTCAATGTCTTCATACATTTTTAGGGGTCATCCCTGGTAGGAAAACCGAATCAATGAGGGACTTCTACCTGTGGTATCCTGCAATTCTCACAAACACATTAGTCCCTCAACCAGGTTTGTCGTCAATACTCCAAAACCAACTAGGGGTGGCACTAGATGCACTTACAATCTCCCCCTTTTTGGTGATTAATGACAAACTGGTTGAAGTTTTCAACGGGGAATAAAATATGTGAAATTGTAAAGGATAGGGTATTGTCTTCATAAGTGGCAAAGTCTCCCCCTGAAGATGTGCATATAAGTAATTTGCTTTTGAATGCAAATGCACGTGGCAGGTTATACTTGTGGAGCTCCTCTTTTACTTATGAAGACAATTCATCATGCATGAAAGGATATATCAAAGATAATGACATGCATAATGAAAAATGGACATATGCAAAATGACCTAAGTGCGGAAGTTATCATCGCACATGCGGAATTTATCATCGCATCACAGAATAGCAAATAAGTAGCAGACGACCATCGAGTTTAAGTGTTACAACTCAAAGAACCAAATGTATCAAAAAGTGAGAGTTGTAGACACTAGGAAAAAATATAAAGCAACCGCCCATATGGACCCGCTTGAAGACTATCAACTCATATGCTTCTCCCCCTTTTATCAGTAAGGACCAAAAAGGTTTGAAGACATAGAGCTTCTACTCGTTCCCAGAGGGAGTAGGTGAAGCAGCAGGGTCGTCGTTGGCGTTTGGCGGTGCAGAAGAACTCGGCGCAGGGTCGATATGTGGCGATGCAGACATTGGAGAAGTCACATCATCTTCATCCTCGATGACTCTGACATTTACAGTAGCCGCTGAAGAGGAGTATTCAGAGTCTTCAAGAGATGGAGTCCGACGCAAGTGAGCATTCCTTGGAGGAGTGGAGTCAAACTTGAATCTTTCTGTGAAGCCATTGTCTCTTAAATCATCTTCAGAGCACAGAAGTGTTAGACTCTTCCAAGATCGCCGACAGGCTTCATGGGAGACAAATGCGTTCTTGGTGGCAAGATTACGAATGTGATTGACATCCACCGAGAGACTATGCATTTGACGCTTCAGCCAGTCATGATGCTTATCTTGCTTTTGATGAAGTGCGACAAGAAGTTCTCGGACATTTAGAACACGAGAGCGCTTCCGAGGCCTTTGAGCAATAATGCTTTCTATGTTGGCTTGAAGAGGGGCACGGGTATTGCCTGCCAATGGATAAACACGAGTGATAGCATTGGGCACATAATGACTTGGAATAGGCTAAGTGAAGCTTTGATGGTCTGCATTGTGAAGACATAGTGGCTCCTTTGCAGGGTCAGGGTAAATGGCATCAATATATAGATTGACCTCTGGCAAAAAGACAAGATGATTTTGTGCAGAGGGCTGATAGTTGATTGCAGAGTGAAGATTGATGAGGCGCATGACCCATGGAGCATATAAATTCAGTCCAAAGATGTCTGAGCCTGATGCTGCCAGTTGACGAATGAAAAAATCTTGTGCATTGAAGCTCTTGCCGTTGAGAATATAGAAGACCAATGTCTTCATTGTACCTTCAAGTTTTGCAGCTGGAGAATGTCCTTTGATAGGCCAGAGAGTTCGTCGTATGATGTCGTAGATGGTGCGTAGCAGATACTCAAGGTCTTCAACAAAGAACGCCTGAGGATATTCAGCATCTAGAGGCAAAGGCTTCATCATACTGAGCATCTGGCTCATGTTGGGCTCGGGCTTCTGAAAAATGCTCTCCAAAGCATCACGGTGAAGCCTACAACCAGGTTCAAATAGATCGTTGTGGACAGGCCAGTTAGCTCAATGATATCAAGAGCTTTGGCTTCATGATGGACATTTCCTGTCATCCACTCAAGGACCCAAGTCTTTGGATCCCTGTTGTAGCCGCGAATGTGAAGAGTTGCATAAAACTGTAATAGAAGCTCTTCATTCCAGTGTTCCTTGTCTGTGACAAATTGCAGGAGTCCATCATCTCTAAAGCAATCCAAAGCTTCTTCTAGACAAGGCAGGCCAGCTATAGCTTCAGTGTCGAGACGCATATGTGGAAATATGCGCCCTTGATTGTATAAGACGCACGAATAGTAGCTGTGCTGCTGATAGCTCCAGAACCGATCCGATGAAATGCGAGGTTTGGAGTATGGGTTCTTGGCGCTGTTGAAGAAGGTGTTATGTTCCACGAAGCCAGTCACATTGAAGACCCTAGGTGAGGTTGCAGTGCCTGGGAATCTTGGAAGTCTTGGCTTGGGCTTCTGGACTTGAGGCCTGTGCTCGAGATGATAGTCAAATTGTGGACCCGCAGCAGGTGGAGGAACCACAATGGGCCATCGGACCATAACAGGCTGACCATGATCAAATGCCAGCTCAACAGTATGAGGTCTTGGAGGGGGTACAGGAGCATTGGCATTTTCGTTGACATGGGCTGCAAATGGCACAATAGCTTCAGGAGGAATGATTACGTCTGGTGCAACATTGGCTTCAAGGGCCACATTGGCTTCAGGTGCTTCATTATTGGCTTCGAGAATGACGACATCAGTGTCGTCAGTAGTGTTGTTGGTGGTGGTGATGTTAGCTTCAACCCCCACTTGTGTGGCTAGAGGGTTGGACACATTTTCCTCGGGAGCAGCATCTTGGTGGACTGGGGAAGTTGCAACTTGTTCTTCTTCAACTCTTGGTTCTTCTTTATCATCGACTGATGCAGCCGGAATATCTTCAGTCGTTTTGGCTTCAAACTCAGAGACGTTCATAGTTGGAGTGGCTTTTGGGAACACTTGACATGCAACAGATCGGTGGTGCACTTCTCCTTCTGGAACGCTCGGAAGAGTGATTTGGGGCCTTGGTCCTTTGCGAAGCCTGCGTAACGCTGGCGACGCATGTGGAGAAGGAGTTGGCTGGGCCTCAAAGTCATCATCATCTTGCACTGGTGAGGTGACTTGTGGTTGGGGAGTACTTGGGGTGTCTTGTTGTTGTGGGTGATCAGCCCATGATGCATCCTGAGCAATTGGTGTCAGAGGACGACCAATGCTGATGAGCTCGCTCTGCGTGAGCACAGGCGATGATACCACATTGTGTTCAATCTGAGGAAGGACTTCATCATCTGCTACATTGTCGTGGTGACCAATGTCTTCAGCTGAAGTGGGGTCAACAGCTGGAATATCTTCAGCTTCAGGAGCCTCTGTGGAAGCAGGCTCATGAACTATCATACGTCTTTCTTGTTGTGTGGATTCAGGACGAGCAACAGAAATGGGCTCGACAACAAGGGGCTCTGTGGGAGCAGCCCGATCTTTCTTGGTTTTGCGCTTCTTCTTTGAGGGTGCTTCATCAGATGCTTCAAGATTTTTCCTTTTTTTGGCTTCAGCTTCAGCTGCTCTAGTTTTCTTGAATTCTGAAGCCACTTTGGGGACCTTAGGCTTCGAGCCTGTCATACTAGCTGGGAAGACAATGTGAGGTTCTTCCTGCCTTGATGCTTCTGGTTCTGCCACAACTGGCTTCTTCTTCTTCTTGGCATCCATTTTGGGGTTGATGCCTGGTCGCCCCAAGGCCTTGCGCTTTTCAGCTTCATTGTAGCCTTGAACATATTTGGCAGCAAGATTCTTCATGCGCTCACGAGAACCTTCGGCTTCATCACGTTTCTTGAGAAATGCTTCCTTGAGCTCGTGTAGCATGATCTTGAAGTTCTGCACATCCTTCACACTGAGTCTGGCCATATGCTTCTTGAACTGAGCCTTTTCAAAATCAATCTTGTGCTTCAGCTCAATAATTTTCTGAGCAAGAGCTAACTCAGAAGCAATGGCACCGTTGAAGGAGATGCTGAGGCCAATTGGAAGTTGTAGATCGTCAAAACTGAGTTCTGGATTGTCAAACCAGTCATCGATGAACTTGTTCAGAATCTCAACATCGAAGAGGGGAAGATCATTGAAGATTTCTGCATGCTCCTTGCTCTTAATCAATAGCTCAAGAGCGTCATTGGTAAGATCGTCGTCACTTGACAGATCAATGGCCTCATTTCTCAGAATGGCAGCAGGGGTCAGAGCAGGACTAGAGGAGTGCATAGGCTTTTCTTCTTCATCTCGGTCTTGGAGACGCGAGAGAGATCTTCAGACTGCACACTTGGTGCAGGTGGAGCGGTAGCCAAGGGCTTCACTCGTGAAGCTTTTGGTGGAGAGGAAGGCTTCGGAGCCTTGGGTTTCTTCTGCTTCTTCGGCTTCGGAGGTGCAGGCGCTTCATCAGAGTCAGCGTCATCTGTAGGTCGATCCACATCTGCCCCTTGAACCATGATATGAGTGATGAGATCTTCTAAGTCATAGAAGGGCCCAACCAGATTTGGTTCAGCTTTACGTGTGCCATCGGCACGAGGCGCAGAGGGGCCAGGATTGAATTCTAATCCCCAAGATTTCTTGTTCTCCTTGGCCGAATTCTTGGCAAACTGGAAGTTGCGCTTGAATAGATTGTCATCCCGACAACATAGCAGAGATGTGGGATGAGCATCAGTAGGTTGAGGTCCACGGACCATGCAGCATCAGTAGGTTGAGGTCCACGGACCATGCAAGGGAAGAAACCCTGAGAAATGGCTTCAGTTCTGGTCTTGGGTTGAATATTTTTATAGAGAATATCTCCCCAGGGACGCTTGATAGCATTCTTCTCAGCATACTCCTTGGTGATGAATCTATACTTAAACCATTGCTCGGCCCAATATCTTCGAATCCTTTGGATTCGAGTTTTGCGTTCATTATAGGTTTCTTAAGGATCAGTTTTGTACAGTTCATGCAGATCATCTGGCAAATCCTTTGATGTTTCCCTGCGGCGCTGTCTGCCACCCTTCCTCACTGACTTTTGGGAAGCCATGAAGTTCAAACTGTATGGCTTCAACACATACAAACGCTTCTTGGTCAGACAAGAACTGGCTTCGGGAGAGTTGATATGATGCTGTAAGAATTCTGCAAATGAATGCAGACTATGAGAACCAAGGGATTCTCCCATGGACATGTACCTGTGACAGCAGTAAAGATGCAAGGGAAGGGGAAGAGGTCATATGCATTCTCAGAAGATTTTGAAGATAAATTAGTTTGAAGACATTGACCTCATAACGCGAAGACATTCACTTATGTGTTTGAAATTGGTTCCAGATTTGTACGAATCCAAGAATAGGTACAAGTGAGGATCTAACTAGTTTACATGCATAAGTGAATATGCTAGGCACAGTATGAGATGCAGAACTAGATAGATCCAAGTTTGTAGTCACAGAAACCACTTTTGGTGAAGAAGGATGAATTGATTAGATCAAAGGACGGTAAAAAGTGAGATTTTAATTACCACACAATGAACTGCTAGATGGGAAGAGTAGGAGACCGAGCAGTTCGATCCACCGTGCCCTAACTTGGCGACGAAGGACACCTACGGCGGTGGCGGAGAAGACGATGTTCGCGGCCGGTGTGAGCACGGAGTCGGTGAAGTCGCGACAGCTAAGAGCTTCGTCGCCGGCGTCGTCGAGAGCTAGCGGAGGCGCTAGGGTTTTGACGAGGTGGAGAGGTGGAAGAAGGATTTTTGACCGTGAGGGGAAATGTATTTATAAGGAAAAGAATGGCACAACGCAATTACGCAGGTGCCACTGGCGGTTCACATCTGAGGGACACATGGCGAACATGCAACACATTGAAAGTAGTTCCATGTTCCCACGCCTGTCTGGATTGTTGGGCGGTTGTTCCGGCTTCTCCGGGTTTCAGGCAATAAGGATTAAGCATTTAAAACAAATTAAATGTTTGTCTCTGTGTCTTCTGCTGATAAGGACGCAGAGAAGACATTTGACAGTTTCAATAGAATGCATATGATTTGGATAGATAGATTTGAGGTAGAAGCATAGAGAGGTTAGGGTCCGATCACATTCACTTAGATCAAAAGATTCAAATGAAAAGACATAGCTATAAGTGAATGCTGTAGAGGACAGAACACTTAATATATGCATATACCAAGTCAACATTGTGAAGATAATCAAGAAAGCAAATCAATGTTGAAGACAAATCAAGTGTGAAGACTTTGCAAAAGTAACGCCATGAGAAAAACACTTCTAAAGGAAGAATTTGGTGGTGGCGTTACCCACCGTATAGGAAGTATTATACCCAGACACGGCACACAATTATCGTGGCGCTCCGAAGTCAAATTCCACGTTAATGTATTCACACTCAGAATGTAAGTCTTCATTGATTGAAGATATACTTTACTTCATGTGTTGCACATCTAAGTCATCAACATGCATAAGTTTTAGGATGTGTGCTTGATCACAGGACATTTGAGGATTCCAAGATATTTAGCTCACACCGTAACTTGTAAAACCTTTTCTCATCCAAGGGCTTTGTGAAAATATCTGCCAGTTGCTCTTTAGTGTTGACGTGTATGATATCAATATCTTCCTTCATGACATGATCTCTGAGAAAGTGATGACGAATTTCAATGTGCTTTGTCTTCGAGTGCTGAACTGGGTTCTTGGCAATCTTGATGGCGCTTTCATTGTTGCAGTAGAGTGGTACTTGTTTCAGATGGATGCCATAGTCCTTGAGAGTTTGCTTCATCCATAGAAGCTGAGCGCAGCAAGACCCAGCAGCAATGTATTCAGATTTAGCAGTGGAGAGAGATACACAGTTCTGCTTCTTTGAAGACCAACATACAAGTGATCGTCCTAGAAAATGACATGTGACTGATGTAGACTTGCGATCCACCTTGTCACCAGCATAGTCAGCATCCAAGAATCCAACTAGATCAAATTCTGAGCCCTTTGGATACCATAATCCTAGTGTTGGGGTGTGAGCCAAATATCAAAGAATTCGCTTCACTGCTAAGTGATGCGATTCCTTTGCTGCCGCTTGGAATCGAGCACACATGCAAACACCAAGCATAATATCTGGCCTAGATGCACATAAATAAAGCAAAGAACCAATCATGGAGTGGTATACCTTTTGATCAAACTCTTTACCATTATCGTCGGGACTCAGATGGTGTTTAGCTGGCATTGGCGACGTGTAACCTTTGCAATCTTGCATTCCAAACTTCCTCAGGCAATCTTTGAGGTATTTCTCTTGAGATATGAAGATGCCATTTCTTTGTTGATGAATTTGAAAACCAAGGAAGAACTTAAACTCAACCATCATGGACATCTGATATTGCTCTTGCATCATGTATCCAAACTCATCACTGTATTTCTGATTAGTGCAGCCGAAGATAATGTCATCCACATATATTTGGCACACAAACAGTTCACCATCATATGTCTTCGTTAAGAGCGTGGGATCCAGGGAACCAGGTTTGAAGCCTTTGCTCTTCAGGAAGTCCTTGAGTGTGTCATACCAAGCACGATGGGCTTGTTTGAGGCCATACAATGCCTTGTTGAGCTTATAAACCATGTCAGGATGTTTTGGATCTTCAAAGCCAGGCGGTTGTGCAACATACACTTCTTCTTCAATCTTGCCATTGAGAAAGGCACTCTTCACATCCATTTGATACAGAAGAATGTTATGATGATTTGCATAGGCCAGCAGTATGCGTATAGCTTCAAGCCTAGCCACAGGAACAAATGTTTCATCGAAGTCAATTCCTTCAACTTGAGTGTATCCTTGAGCAACAAGATGAGCCTTGTTTCTGACAACTTGACCATGCTCATCTTGCTTGTTGCGATATATCCATTTAGTGCCTATGATATTGTGCTTACAAGGATCAGGACGCTTGACCAGTTCCCATACATTATTCAGCTCAAATTGTTGAAGCTCTTCTTGCATAGCTTGAATCCATTCAGGTTCCATGAAGGCTTCATCGACTTTCTTGGGTTCAGATATTCAGACGAATGCAAAGTGCCCACAGAAATTTGCTAGTTGTGTTGCCCTTGAACGAGTGAGTGGACCAGCTGCATTGATGCTATCGATTATTTTCTCAATTTGTACTTCATTTGCAACACAAGGATCAACAGGACGAAGATTTTGCTCTCGCTGATCATTGTCATTGTTAGAAGGATTGTCTTCAGGTTGATCAGGTGCAGAGATGATGACTTCCTCTTCGGGCTGTGCTTCAGACGGTATGATTTCTCCAGTTCCCATAAGCTTGATGGATTCACTGGATGGAACTTCATCTAGCACATTTGGCAGGTGCTCTCTTTGCGAGGCGTTAGTCTCATCGAACCGCACATCCACAGTTTCAACCACTTTATTGTGAAAGAGATTGAAGACTCTGTAGGAGTGTGAATCCTTTTCGTATCCAAGCATAAAACCTTCATGTGCTTTCGGTGCAAATTTTGAAGTGTGATGTGGATCCTTGATCCAACACCTGGCACCAAATACTCTGAAGTAACTGACATTTGGCTTCTTACCAGTGAGGAGCTCATAGGATGTTTTGTTCAGAAGCTTGTGAAGATAAACACGGTTGATGATATGGCATGCAGTATCAATGGCTTCAGGCCATAACTTTCTTGGAGTCTTGTATTCATCGAGCATCGTCCAGGCCATCTCGATGAGTGTTCTGTTCTTGCGTTCCACGATGCCATTCTGCTGCGGCGTGTACGGAGCTAAGAACTCATGAGTGATGCCCAAAGTATCAAGATAAGTGTCAAGGCCGGCGTTCTTGAATTCAGTGCCATTATCACTTCTCATGTGCTTGATCTTGACGCCATAGTTGTTCATGGCTCGATTGGCGAAGCGTCTGAAGACATCCTGCCTTCAGTCTTGTAGAGGATTATATGCACCCATGTATATCTTGAATAATCATCAACAATGATGAAGCCATAGAGACAAGCAGTACTAGTAAGAGTTGAGTAGTGAGTGGGACCGAAGAGGTCCATGTGTAGCAGTTCAAAGGGTTGAGCCGTTGTCATGATTGTCTTCGAGGGATGCTTGGCCCTCGTCATCTTTCCAGCTTCGCAGGCACCGCATAAGTGATCCTTCTTGAACTTGACGCCCTCGATGCCTATGATATGCTTCTTCTTGTGCAAATTCCTCATGCCAGCATGCCCTAGCCTCCGATTCCAGAGCCAGCATTCTGAAGCTTTTGCAAGAATACATACGGCAAGCTGTGGTCCTGCTGAGAAATCTACCATGTACAAATCATCTTTCCGATACCCTTCAAATACTAGAGACTTGTCAGATTCCATTAGAACAAAGCAACGATATTTTCCAAACATCACAATCATGTTTAAATCGCAAAGCATTGAGACAGACATGAAGTTGAAACCAAGGGATTCAACAAGCATCACTTTATCCATGTACTGATCCCTTGAGATTGCAACTCTACATAGACCCAATACCTTGCTTTTACCAGTATCAGCAAATGTGATGCGACTCTTGTCAGATGGACGTAAGGTTGAGTCCATGAGAAGACTTCGCTTGCCAGTCATGTGATTAGTACATCCACTATCAATAATCCATTCTGAAGCAGCTGGTGTCATACCCTACAGTGAAGTTAGGGGGATAGGCTTCACGAAGAGAATTGTGAAGCATAAACATTTGACGAGCAAGTGGATTATGAAATCTTAGATGAAGGTTAGGACTGATAGGGCAAGTAGCAAGCGACTCAGGGACAAAATACATAATAAGACCATTTGCGCATTTGATCTTGCGCCCTACAAGATGTTTAAGGTCCCCGGCAATAGCGTCAGACGCATTTGATTTTCGGCTGGAGACCCTTCCCTGCAAAAAAGAGTTAAGCTTTCTTAGCCACCCACATCTTCAAGGGTGGCTTCGAAGCAATGAGTCTAAGTGCATCATCTGAGAACTTTGGCTTTGGAGCCCTAGCAAATAGTCTTGCAGGTGGACAATAGTACTCATAAGAATAAGCAGAGTAGTAGTTGGTCTTATGAACATGGCGGTTTGATGAAACGCGCTCATATTCATAGGCATGAGTATGGTTTCCCTGCAAAACATTTGCGTTAGTGCGACTCAGGTGATTCCTCTGTATGTATGAAGCCTTTGGACCATATGAAGCCTGTGGTCTGGGGTTTGTCTTGTTCACTTGTGGTGTCATGACGACATACACATGAAGATTTTCCAGACACCTTTTTGGCACCCAGACTTTCTTCATAGGTGGCCCATTCTTGCAGTTAGTACCAATATACCTGGCAAACACTTCACCATTCTGATTCTTAAACAGTTTATAGTTTGCATCAAAGGATTCATCAATAACAATGGGATTAGCACAAGTGAAGCCAGATAGGGTGGATGGATCCACTGAAGGTTCCTTTGCAGCAACCCATGTGGTTTTGGGGTACTGCTCAGGTTTCCAGCAAGAGCCATCAGCATTCATTTTCCTTTCGAACCCAACACCCTCTTTCCTAGGGTTTCGGTTCAAGATCTGCCTTTTGAGGACATCACATAGTGTCTGATGACCTTTGAGACTTTTGTACATCCCTGTTTCAAGCAATGTCTTCAACCTAGCATTTTCATCAGCAATAGCAGTGCCATCCTCAGCAGAGGGGTTAGTTACCACATCAACAGTTGAAGATATTGCAACAGTAGCAGCAGTAGAACATCTAGCAACAGGAGTAGCGTTGTCATGCTCAATGCATTTAAGACATGGTGGTCCAAATCCTTCCTGAGTGGAACTGATCTGTTTGGCGCAAAGTGACTCGTTTTCCTTTTGAAGATCTTCATGAGCCGCTCTAATTTCTCAAGATCTTTCTTCCTTTGAAGATAATCATAGGAAAGCTCTTCATGAGTTGTTGAGGGCGTTTCATGGCGACTTTCAAGTTCCTCATACTTAACATGAGGATTTTTTATGTCTTCAATTAAGGACTGAGATCGAGTCATTTCAACGTCTAACAGGTCATCGCTTTTGTCTAACAGTTTTTGAATATGTTCCATAGCTTTCTGTTGTTCAGTTGCAATTTTAGCAAGTGTTTTGTAGCTAGGCTTGGAACCACAATCAGAGTCATCTTCACTGGATGTTTGATAGTGAGTAGTGCGTGAGTTTACCTTGGCACCGCGTGCCATGAAGCAGTAGGTGGGAGCGGAGTTGTCCTTGTCATTAGCATCGGCGTCAGTGATGAAGTCATTGTCTTCAATGTTGAAGATGGACTTGGCAACGTAGGCTGTAGCCAGACTTGCAACGCCAGAATCGGACTCCTCCTCAGACTCCACCTCCGCCTCCTCAGAAGCAGAGTCCTCCTCTAAATCCATTTCCTCGCCAACAAATGCACGAGCCTTGCCATATGAGCTCTTCTTGTGTGATGAAGACTTTGATGAAGACTTGGAAGAAGACTTTGAGTATTTCTTCTTCTTCTTGTCGTCAGAATCATATTCCTTGCTCTTCTTCTTCTTGTTCTCATTGTCCCACTGCGGACACTCAGAGATGTAGTTACCAGGTTTCTTGCACTTGTGGCATGTTCTCTTCTTGTAGTCATGAGCAGAAGCTTCATCATTCCTTGAGCTGGATCGTGAGGACTTTCTGAAAGCCTTTCTTCTTGGTGAATTTCTGGAACTTCTTCACAAGCATAACAAGCTCCTTTCCAATGTCTTCAGGATCATCAGAACTGCAATCAGATTCTTCTTCAGATGAGGAAACAACTTTTGCCTTCAAAGCACGAGTTCGCCCATAGTTGGGACCGTAGATGTCTCTTTTCTCAGAAAGCTGAAACTCATGTATGTTGAGTCTTTGAAGTATGTCAGACGGATCGAGTGTCTTGAAGTCAGGGTGTTCTTGAATCATCAGGGCTATGGTGTCAAACAAGCTGTCAAGCGATCTCAGGAGTGTCTTGATGACTTCATGCTTGGTGATCTCAGTAGCATCGAGGGATTGAAGCTCATTTGTGATGTTAGTGAGTCGATCAAACGTGAGATGAACATTCTCATTGTCGTTTCTCTTGAAGCGGTTGAAGAGGTTGCGAAGGACACTGATTCTTGGATCTCTCTGGGTTGAGACGCCTTCGTTGACCTTGGAGAGCCAGTCCCAGACTAGCTTGGATGTTTCCAAAGCACTCACACGGCCATACTGTCCTATGATCAGATGACCACAAATGATGTTCTTGGCAGTGGAATCCAGTTGAACGAACTTCTTGACATCAGCAGTGGTGACACCTTCACCAGCCTTGGGGACGCCATTCTTGACGACATACCAGAGGTCGACATCAATGGCTTCCAGATGCATGCACATATTATTCTTCCAGTAGGGATATTCAGTTCCATCAAAGACTGGGCACGCAGTGGAGACTTTGATTATCCCTGCAGTCGACATAGCTAAAACTCCAGGTGGTTAAACCGAATCACGCAGAACAAGGGAGTACCTTGCTCTGATACCAATTGAAAGTGCTAGTGATCGACTAGAGGGGGGTGAATAGGCATTTTTTATGAAAGTCTTCAAAACATGGAGGTTTCGAAGACAAACGATAGAAATAAACCTATTACCATGCAGCGGAAGGTAGACTACACTGAGCAAGCCATAGTCAAGTATTCAATGAAATGAAAGCACAAAGACTAATAACAGCTAGGCAGTATAGATCAGGATGGAAGATAGTATGAAGCCAATCAGAACAAGCAGTCACACAGTGAAGACAAATAGATAATGCAAACAGGCAATGACTTCACAAGGACCAATCTGCAAATAAAGAGATGGGAAGGATAGAACCAGTGCTCGTTGAAGACAATGATTTGTTGGACCAGTTCCAGTTGCTGTGACAACTGTACGTCTCGTTAGGGAGGCTGAGATTCAACTCAGAAGACCGTGTCTTCACCTTATTCCCCTTGAGCTAAGGACACCCAGTCCTCGCCCAATTACTCTGGTAAGTCTTCAAGGTAGACTTCCAAACCTTCACAGACTTTGTTCACCGGCGATCCACAATGACTCTTGGATGCTCAGAACGCGACGCCTAACCGGCTGGAGGATTCACAATCCTCAAGTGTAATAAGTCTTCAGATCACACAGACAAGAAGACTTAAGTGATGCCTAACACTCTTTGGCTCTGGGTGTTTAGGGCTTTGTCCTCGCAAGGATTTCTCTCTCAAAGCCTTCGAGGTGGGTTGCTATCAAACGACAAAAGCCGTGCACTAACTCTGAGCAGCCAACCAATTTATGGTGTAGGGGGTGGGCTATTTATAGCCACTAGGCAACCTGACCTGATTAGTCCGAAATGACTCTGGGTCACTAAGGAACTGACACGTGTTCCAACAGTCAGATTTCAAACACACACGACAACTTTACTTGAGCTACAAGCAAAGCTGACTTATCGAGCTCTGGATAAGATTTGCTCTCATTGTCTTTGCTCGAAGACATAGGATTTTAGTTAAGCATCACTTCAGTCATTCTGACTGGTTTACTTGGACCCCACTTAACAGTACGATGGTTCGTATGACTCAACAAAGAGGAAAAAGAACGACGAAACAACTAAGTCTTCGCGCTCCATAGTCTTCACGTGATGTCTTCTCTTGTCATAGTCTTCAATGTGAATGTCTTCACATACCACCTTTGACATCAATGTCTTCATACATTTTTAGGGGTCATCTCTGGTAGGAAAACCGAATCAATGAGGGACTTCTACCTGTGTTATCCTGCAATTCTCACAAACACATTAGTCCATCAACCAGGTTTGTCGTCAATACTCCAAGACCAACTAGGGGTGGCACTAGATGCACTTACAATATTGATGAATATGGGGTTACAAGAGTTGATCTACCACGAGATCAAGATGGCTAAACCCTAGAAGCCTAGCCTATATGACTATGGTGATGAATATATCCTTTCTGGACTAACCCCTCCAGTTTATATAGACACTGGGGGGATCTAGGGTTTACATAGAGTCGGTTACATTAAGAATGAATCTTCATAGTCGGTCGCCAAGCTTGGCTTCGATGGCAAGGAGAGTCCAATTCGGACACAGGTACAGTCATCGGCCTTCATATCTTCACAGCCCATCAATCCGGCACATGGATAATAGGCCGGACACCCGAGGACCCCTTAGTCCAGGACTCCCTCAGTATCCCCCGAACCTGTCTTCAGTAGCGAGGTTTTCGCCACACAAATTGTCTTTCGACATTGCAAGGCGGGTTCCTCCTTTAATGATCTCCAAGTGATGTATTCGACCATTGGTTCCATGTCGCTCCCCTCGACTTCTGCGCGTTAAATAACTTCGCCTCCCATGTGCCAAGTGAAGGTGGAAGGTCAGGGTATTTTTGCAGATAACACCCCGCCCATGCAAGGGAGAGCGCATATTTAAAGAGATCGGATCTTAGATCCATTTGGCACCATACCGAGGAAATCCCCGGAAACTGCTTGGGAAAAACCATTCCAGCATGGCTAGCGTCCCCAGCTCCTCCACCCGTTCTGGCCCAAAGAAGGGCCAGTTGGAGAGGTGTTCAGTTTCCCACAGTCAATTGATGGAGCTGCAGACGCAGGGATTTCTTCCCCCTGCAGATCTAGTTCCTGTACGAGCGGGGCTAGATTCCTTCAACGGTGATATTCAGGCAGAGGACTTCCCCAATCCATCCGAGGGAGAGCGAGTATGTTTCGTCCCCTACGTGCTAAGGGGTGTTGGATTTCCCATTCATCCGTTCCTCCGAGGGCTTCTGGAATACTATGGCCTCCAGTTGCACAACCTCACGCCTGCCTCCGTTCTGCACATTGCAGGTTACGTCGCTTTATGTGAATTATTCCTGGATATTGAGGCTCATTTCGAGCTATGGAGGAAGTTGTTCTGTCTTGTCCCGCGTAACCACGAGGGGTCAATATTTGATGTGGGCGGAGCCGAAGTATGGCGCATCGCTGATACCGGATATCTGTCCGGCACACCAAGGAAGGCATCCGAAGAATGGCCTTCCGAATGGTTCTATATTGAGGACGTCGTGCTTCCCGACGCAAGTCGAAAGGGTCTTCCAGAATTTGCAAGTGTTCCGCTGAAGAAACGCCACAGGTGGCGTCCTCGGAGTCTTGAGGAGGAGGATAGCGTAGAAGTTCGCTAGCTTATGAGCAAGATAAAGACGCTCGCTCAGTTCAGACTTACAATAATCAAGGTAATGGCGATCTCCATAGTGCGTGGGGTTCAGTCGCTACAATACAGAGGGCTGCCCATGCGGCACTATAATGGAGAGGATGACGCCTCCCGTTATCCCCGCCGCTCTGGCAAAAATATTGGCCGAGCTTTTTAAAGGGGACTAAGAGGATGTTGGATGTGGGGTTCCGGTAAACCCTTAAGGTTCGAACACTGGGGTGCGCACGAAGTCTTTCCCTCCTACCGATCTACGCTCTTGCTCGCTAAGATCTTGTGGACGAACTCGAAGAACTCGCAACACAGAAAGACACGGGGTTTATACTGGTTCGGGCCACCGTTGTGGTGTAATACCCTACTCCAGTGTGGTGGTGGTGGATTGCCTCTTGGGCTGATGATGAACAATACAAGGGGAAAACAGCCTCCTGAGGTTGAGGTGTTCTTGTGCTTTCGGACTTGTGTGTATCTCTGGGTCCGATCAGTCCCCCCCTACTATGGTGGCTAGTCCTATTTATAGAGGCACTGGTCCTCTTCCCAAATATTGAGCGGGAAGGGAGCCAACAATGGCAGGCTAATTCGAAGGGGGACGGCTAGTACAAGCTATCCTGACAAAAGCGGTCTTCGCCTACGAAAAGCTATGGGGTTAAGCCGTCTTGGGGTTTCCGCTTACGTCACGAGAGTCTCGTGAGGTTTGCCCCGCCTTGGTATCTCCGCTCCTCGTGAGCCTGCCTGACCAGGCCACTCCAAAGGAGGTCTTGCATCGTCCGCCTCGCGAGGCTTGGCCCCTCGCGAGAGTCTGGGATGCTTTGTTGGTGAAGACGGGTCGTACGGCCTGCTAGCTCAGCCATGCCATGGGCCGCAGGTAGGCAGGTCTGGGGACCCCCATTCCCAGAACGCCGACAGTAGCCCCCGGGCCCAAGGTGCGCTCGGGCTTGGCTTCGCGGCGAAGCCAAGGGTCAAGTTCGGAGCACCGCGGGCCCCAAAAGCCTGCGGCCTTGGTCGATGCGTTGCGGTTGATTGGACGTGGGTGTCTTCCGCTTCCCCACATTGCCTCGACAACTGCACAACTTGACAAGTCCCTGCGACATGCAAGGGAAACCATTATTACCTGCGATCGTGGGAGACGCTGGTTGGCCTTCTCTTTCTATAAATGGGGAGGGAGCGTAGCCCCCGTTGCCCATCTCTTCCTAGCTTGCTTGCTTCTTCCTCCTTGCTCTATTGCTTGCTTCAATGGCGCCTATCAGAAGGTTCTCCACCGAAGAGAAGGGGAAAGCCCCCTGGGATGTCCCGGAGCCACTCCCACCGAAGAAGAGGTCGATCCATCGCTGTGACGAAGCGGCGATGCAAGTGCTGACGAGGCCTTTGTGCGAGCAGCCTCCACCGGGGTACCCGCTACCCCTGTACGCCCAAGCCGAGGGCTCGGGAGGACGAAGTGACGAGCAGCACCACCCATGCTGCATTCGGGGTCGCCGCGCCACGGCGACGCGTGCCGTCCACGCCGAGGACTACTCGCGCGAGTTGGCGCTGTGGGCGCCGATGCCTCCGAGCTCCTGGATCCGCTTCCCATGGTTCTTCTCCGACGTGATGCCGTCGAGGGGGCCTCTCAAGCTCTGGCTGCACCACGCCAACTGCAGCGCTCTGGCGACCGGAGCGGAGATCGAAGCGGTCCCCACCGGCAAGATCTTCATGACTCACAGCTGGGGCGAGGTCGCACGGGTCTGTCGTGCGAGGGGCGCCCTCGCGATCCACTTCGAGTACGACGGCGCCTCCACGCTCTTCTTCAAGGTCTTCGACGCCGAGGGCCGTCGCCTGGAGTGTTGCTCCGGAGAAGAGCGCGAGGCTGATGCGTGCTGCGCTCGCGACCACTCCAGCAGCAGCAGCCCTTTGGAGTCCAGCAGTTCTCCTGAGCTCTACGAGACTCCGTAGACGAGCGACGACAGCTACGTCCCCCTGAGCTCTCGGCGTGCTCGGAGCAGGGCTGCGGCGTCCGGCCGCCGCCGCCGCTGATCTGGATGGGATTGGCACCGGCCTCCCGTGGCCCACTGTTGATGATGGCGTCTGCCACGGAAGGATGTAGATAGGATCCCCTTAGCATCAGCTTTTGTTTCCTGTGAAGAATCATGAATCACCCCGTGGGGGCATGTAAGGATCTGCAATGCCTTTGTAATTATCTTCCTTATTATGAAGATTTGATGAGCGCGTGTCCCGTCAAGGCTCGGTCCCCCCTTTCTTTCCTCGTGATAGCTTGTTGCTCTACGCTGAGGGGTCCCGGTCCCAAGGCAGCTACAGCCGTCACTGGTATGCCAGGTCGCGATGCCATGGTCAAGGCCAGGAGGTGCGCAGCCCGAGGTCCAGTAAGAGCCCCTGAGGCGCGATGCTCAGGAGGTCCCCCTAAGCGCCGAAGAGGCCATGGTAAGGAAAGGAAGGAAGATGATTTGGCCGCAACGGGGTTGCAGCATGGTGTCATCGACTACTAGGCCCAAATATTTAGCCGATCCAATGGCGAGACTTATCTTGCTGACTTCACGGTGATTCCTGATGTTGCACTAGGGCTACGCGCAAACTTACGCGACATAGCTAGGCCGGTCCATACGAGTTTTCCTTCTCCTGTGCTCTTCTTAGTGCTCTACGTCCTCAGGTCCTGGCCCTCGAGCGAGCTCAGCCGCCACTGGTATGCCAGGTCTCGATGCCGTGGTCAAGGAGGTGAGGGCTGGAGAGCCAGTAAGAGCTCCTAAGTCGCGATGCTCAGGAGCCCCCCTTTTAACTCGCAAGCGAATCGCACAAGAGAAAAAGGAGAATCGCGGTGCCGCTTGCTATCCTTCCCGCGGGGTCCCTGTGGATAGGAACAAGAAGAAACATGGTTTGCTGTTACTGCCGCCTGCCTGCCGCTGGTTGGTCCGGATGAAGTGAAGGCACTAAGGGCCTGGTGAGGTGACGTGCATGGCGCGTGCCGCGAGCCAAAGCTCGACCACTCAGATTTGTCGGTCGTGGCAGGGACGGACCCATGCACCAGCGCCGTGCCTGTGTAGAGGCCCCGAGGGAGGTGATGATCGAGCAGGTGATAGTAGTTGGCAGGTTAAGCATGAAGAGAAGATCGACTTAGGTAAATGCAGGAAGATACATGCCACCGGGTCCGGCCCGAGCGGCGTGGGGATGATGCAACCCGAGGGGCGCCCCCAACAAGGTAAGCCAAAGACTTAAGCAAAAGGGGTACATGCCACAGGGACGGACCCATGTGGCCTGGGAATAATGCAGCCCGAGGGGTGCTCCCAGCTTAAATGAACTTGGAAGATGTCACCTGGTTCTGTAGACGAAGTAGAGTTGGTGCAGCTGAGGCCACACGTTGAAGGAATGGCTCCTCATGAGCCACCGGAGCCCTGAGCCTCGGGGACTGTCTCCATCTCTTCCAGGACGGTGTGGTACCTGGCCTCCTGAGCCGTCAGTACACGCTGCAGGTTGCGTTGGTAAGCCGACGCTACGCTTGGCAAGTCTAAGGGAATGCGAACGTAGCTGTGTGGTGGGCCCTCACAATGACCCGCATTTGAAGGCCAGAAGCGCTCTTGAGATGCGGCCCTGTTGATCCCTGGGATGCCGATGCAGATGCGCAGCCCGGCATCCTCGCCTGGATGGGGGGCTGCGCCTTGTGAGCGGCTGTGGCCGCGCATGGCTCTTGCTTCTTGCAGTTCCTGGTCTTCGTGAGGAACTCCTGAGTGTTGGGCACTCCTTCCCCTATGCTCTCCTGAGGAAAGTGTGCCGTGAAGCACGCTTCCAAGTGGTGCCCAAGCGCCTCCCTCATGAGGTTGGCATGGTCTGACGCTCTCCAGGAGAGAGCCCCCAAGTCCTGCCTGAGGAGGGTGCCGGGTGCGCTTTCCTATGCGGTGGAGGGAGGCACCCCTGGAGCGGGCGCTGATCCTGACGAGCCACCTGACGCGACGCCATCTTCTTGGGGTCCTACGCAGCGTGGTTGCTTCTTCTTGGGGATGGTCTCCGGAGGGCCTTCACTTCTGCTGTCAGGGATGTCGATTGCTGCAGCTTGGAAGGCACGCTCAAGGGAGTACACCGCATCCCTTTCTTCACATGGGACCGTGATGATTCCCCCGCTTCCTGGCATCTTGAGGACGTTGCAGCCGTGGTGAGTGACTGCCATGAACTTGGCCAGGGCTGGATACCCAAGAATGGCATTGTACGATAGGCGGATGTGCGCGATGTCGAAGTCGATGAGCTCGGTGAGGTAGTTCTTGCGCTCCCCGAAGGTGACAGATAGGCGGACTTGCCCTATCAGTGTGGTGGAACCGTTGGTCACTCCAGAGAAAGGCTTGGTTGGCTGGAGCTGCTTGTAGGGCACTTGGAGGTTGTCGAACGTGTCGACGGATAGGACGTTGAGCCCTGCACCGCCGTCGATGAGAGTCTTGGTGACTTGCACATTGCTGATGACTGGGGAGCACAACATAGGGAGTGCGCTAGCGGTGGCTACGCACTTGAGCTGGTCGGCCGAGTCGAAGGTGATGGCGCATTGGGACCACCAGAGCGGGCGCGTAGCCTCGAGCTTGGGGAGCGTCGCGTTCACCTCGCGAGTGAACTGGTTAAAGGTGCGCTGAGAGGCTGGGGCCTGAGCATCGCCCAAGATGCAAGCGATCGCACGCGGCTCCTGGAAGCCCCCAGCCCCCTCGTCCTGGTGGTGGTCGTCGTTCCTTCTCGGTGGCGGCAACAGGGGAAGACCGGCGTTGCCCTGTGGGCGATCCTCATGACGCGGGTCCCTCCAGGCGCCCTCGCGAGGTTGGTGCTGCCAGCGGTCCTCACGAGGCCGGTCGTGCCACTCCTGGCACGGGCCACGGTCATCCCAGCGTCCGCCTCCGCGTCCTCCTCCGCGGTCGTCGCCCCGGTCGTTGCGCTCGGGGCCTCGACCATAGCGTCCTTCCCATATGGCTCTGAGCTCTTGGCAGTTGCTGGTGTTGTGGGTGTTCAGGTTGTGGAAGGCGCAGAACAGTCGGCCGTTCTTGGACGACTCGGGCCGATCTTTGCCTTGCTTGGTGTCGGGCTCCGCTGCAAGCACTACTGCCTCTTTGTGCTTCACGTCCTTGGCCTAGACCTTCTTCTCCTCCACTCCTACAGCTGGCAGCTCAAGGTGTAACGCCCCAAGACCAGAGCTTCAGATGCCTTCCAGTGTTTCCGAGATTCGTTGTTGATTTGTTTCGTCAGTTGCATTCATCTCTGCATCATGTGCATTGCATCATGTCATCATGCAACCCATTTTAAAGCTCAACTAAATAAATTGCATGGATCTTCGGTCCATTTAAACCGAGGGAATTCACATGGTGATTCTCTTTATAACATATCCTCCCGATATTAGGGAGCTATTATAAATATTTCCATTCTTTTGGAATTCTTTTGTCATTTTCCGGAGCTCCACCAAAAATCGGAACATTTTTGGACACCTCTAATTCCTAGCCCTTGTTCAAATCATTTGAATTAAATTCAAATGACTTTGAATTAAATCCTTGCAATCATGCCTCTCATATTTTTCTTGGAACCAGCGCATTTTTGCGAGTCCGGGAATATTATTTGCGTGCGCTAATTCTTTCCCAAACCCCCTCCATCTTTCTTTTCTTCTCCAATTTTGTTTTATGCTTAGAAATAAAGTTAAAGAGAGAGAGAGCAGAGAGACAAACTGGGCCTCCCTAGGCCCACTCGCGCCAGCCCACCTAGGCCACCCGCAGCGAGGCCAGCGGACCTCCCGCGCCGGCCCATAGGCCCAGCCGACCCCCACCAATTCTAACCTAGCCCGATCCCCCTCGGTCCTATTTTTCCCTTCGTCCACCTCCTCGCGCCGCCAGGAGTCCCCGCAGCCCGATCCCCATCTCTCGCTCTCTCCTTCTCCCATCGATCCCTCCTGCGCCGCCTCCACGCACATCGCTAGGGAGAGGAGCTCCTCGTGCCTCGACCCGATCCCTCCTCAACGCTGTCCCGCCGACGAGCGCTGTCCCATGCCTGTGCCTCCCTCTTCCGCGAGGCCGCCGTCTCCGCACACGCCCGATCCCGCGCGCTCCTCCTCGTTGCCATGGCCTTCCTCCTGCTTCTCCTCCGCGCGCCATGGCCGCCTCCCGCTTCCTCTGCCGAGTCCTACCTCGTTCCCGTGCCCGCATCCTTCGTCCTCCACGGCCAGCAGGAGCCCCCGCACTGCTCGTCCCAACCGATTTGGCCAGAGCTCGCCGGAGCCCTAGCACCGGTCGTCGCCGGACGTCCTCCTCGGCTCCACCCTGCCGGCTCACGGCGCCGCCGACCTCACTTCAGCTGCGCACCGTCCTCCACCGCCTCCCCGCTAGGGTCCCTCGCAGGCTCCTCCTCATCGCCTTGCCTTGCCGCTGGACCCTGCTCGGGTGCCGCGCCGCTGCGGCCAGGAGCTCCAGCCCGACCTCCGCCCGTGACAGCTGCTGCTCCCGCGACTCGAGCTGTTGCTCCGTGCTTCATCATCTACCATCGCCTCATTGACATGGCCATCGCCGCGTCCTCCAGGACCCGTGGAGTCTTATACAGGAAAAACCAAGTTCAAAGACTGTCGTGGCCGTGATCTCGTCCAGTACCACTACGGATTCATCAATACCGCAAGTACCCTTTTGATCGCCAGGACTGAGACCCTAGTTCGACTACATGTTGCTGTCCCGTGCGAGTCCGCCAAGTACCTCGACGTCCGATGCCGAAAATGGTCACCGAACCGGGAAACGCCAAGTACTAGGTCAACGAGGACCGCCAATTTCGTCTTCCGCCGTCTCCAAAATCGCCAAGTTCCACGACGAAATGAGAACAACTACCGTCGTCGAAGGCCGTCGAGTGAACGTCTACCCACGTCATGTATTTGACCAAGTTCGATGACGACCTCCGAAGAACTCGGATTCGCCAAGTTTTCACTACCATCACCGTGGATCCGACAAGATCGCGAGTACGACTACTTCCTACGACGACCTTGTACCACCACCGTCGCGAGAACGCCTACTTCCTCTACGAACCCGAACCGCTCCGAGAATGCACCTGGAAGGTATAACCGCCGAGACGATGACCCATGGACGAAAGCATGTGTTGTATGAGATGCATGTTTAGTTGTTGTTTTCGCCCGTGAACGTTAGTGGTTCCTCCTCGTTGCCATGCCGTCGTTGACCCGTGGGAACCCGGTAACCGGGATCACCTCACCATCTTTTGCATGCTCCCGCCACACTTTCTTTTGCATCGACGTTCTCAATGAGTTGTCGGAACCGGAACGTTGTAGTGGCACCGTTTCGTTATCGTTGCCGTGGCACCCCTTTCTTTCTACTACGGTGAAAAATGCTTCATAATGCTCTTGTCAACTTTTAATAAAATTTTTGCATAAACTTGTTCATGTCATCTGCATCATGATAACAACAATTAAAATGTTTAAATTGTTGTTGCAGTAAATTACTAATGCATATGGGGATTACCGGATTTGTTGTTTGTTATATCGGGCCCCATTTAAATTGTTTAGATGGTGTAGTTTTGTTATGCCTCACCTCTTGCCATGTTAACCAACATGTAATATTGTTGAGTGCATAACCGAGAAAGAACTAAGTAATTGATGTGGTGTTTCGTCTAGGATTGCTTGTGCACTTTGTCATGTCATGCTTCATTAAACCGGACATGCATCATACTTGATTGTGCATCATGCCATGTTTATGTGATGGTTGTTTACTTTGTTGTTTGCTTCTTTCCGGTGTTGCTTCTTCGGGTTGATTCCGGTAACGTCGCGTTTGTGAGGAATCGTTCAACTACGTCCGTTTGTCTTCTTCATGGACTCGTTCTTCTTCTTTGCGGGATTTTAGGCAAGATGACCATACCCTCGAAATCACTTCTATATTTCCTTGCTAGTTGCTCACTCTTTTGCTATGCCTATGCTGCGATACCTACCACTTGCTTATCATGCCTCCCATATTGTTGAACCAAGCCTCTAACCCACCTTGTCCTAGCAAACCGTTGTTTGACTATGTTACCGCTTTGCTCAGCACCTCTTATAGCGTTGTTAGTTGCAGGTGAAGATTGAAACTTGTTCCATGTTTGGAGCATGGATGTTTTGTTGGGATATCACAATATTTCTTATTTAATTAATGCATCTATATACGTGGTAAAGGGTGGAAGGCTCGGCCTTATGCCTGGTGTTTTGTTCCACTCTTGCCGCCCTAGTTTCCATCATATCGGTGTTATGTTCCCGGATTTTGCGTTCCTTACGCGGTTGGGTCATAATGGGAACCCCTTGATAGTTCGCCTGAATAAAACTCCTCCAGCAAGGCCCAACATTGGTTTTACCATTTGCCACCTAGCCTTTTTCTTTCCCTTGAGTCGGCCAGCTCAAGGGTCATTTTATTTTAACCCCCCCGGGCCAGTGCTTCTCTAAGTGTTGGTCCAACTGAGCGATGTCCGAGGCTACCAGGGGCAACTCTAGGCTGGCTTACCCGACGTCTTGCTCATCCGGTGTGCCCTGAGAACGAGATATGTGCAGCTCCTATCGGGATTTGTCGGCACATCTGGGTGGCTTTGCTGGTCTTGTTTTACCATTGTCGAAATGTCTTGTAACCGGGATTCCGATCCTGATCGGGTCTTCCCGCTAGAAGGAATATCCTTCGTTGACCGTGAGAGCTTGTGATGGGCTAAGTTGGGACTCCCCTGCAGGGATTTGAACTTTCGAAAGCCGTGCCCGCGGTTATGGGCAGATGGGAATTTGTTAATGTCCGGTTGTAGAAAACCTGAAGTTGACCTTAATTAAAATACATCTACCGCGTGTGTAACCGTGGTGGTCTCTTCTCGGTGGAGTCCGGGAAGTGAACACGGTGTTGGAGTAATGCTTGACGTAGGTTGTTCTAGGATCACTTCTTGATCATAGTTGTTCGACCGTACTTTTGCCTTCTCTTCTCGCTCTCTTTTGCGAATATGTTAGCCACCCTATATGCTAGTCGCTTGTTGCAGATCCACCTTATACCTTTACCTTACTTATAAGCTTAAATAGTCTTGATCGCGAGGGTGCGAGATTGCTGAGTCCCCGTGACTCACAGATACTTCCAAACCAGCTTGCAGGTGCCGATGAGACCGTGCAGATGACGCAACCAAGCTCAGGAGGAGCTCGATGAAGATTTTGTCCTTTGTGTTGTTTCATTCTAGTTGATCAGTAGTGGAGCCCAATTGGGGTCGATCGGGGATCTGTGTAGCATTTGGGGTAGTCTTCTTTTATTTTGGCTCTGTAGTCGGGCCCTGAATGCATTTGGATGATGTAATGCTTTAATCATGTATTTGTGTGAAGTGGCGATTGTAAGCCAACTATGTATCCTTTTCCCCTTATTGTATTACATGGGTTGTTGTGAAGATTACCTCACTTGCGACATTGGTTTCAATGTGGTTATGCCTCTAAGTCGTGCTTCGACACGTGGGAGATATAGCCGCATCGAGGGCGTAACAAGTTGGTATCAGAGCCTTCCTCGACCTTAGGAGCCCCCACTGCTTGATCGAATTAGCTGACGAGTTGAGTCTAGAAAAATGTTTTGAGTCATTTAGGAATTATATATCGGAGAGTTAGGAATTCTTTTTACTCCCCAGTCCCTTCATCGCTCTGGTAAGGCATCCTGACGTAGAGTTTTGACTCTTCTCTTCTCAAATTTCACTAAAAAACATTTAGGATCGCGTGGGTATCTTGGAATCGTTCCGATCGATTTGTGACGAGAACATTGTTCTTGGTGCCTCCTGTCATTTAGGGGTTGTGGCAGTGTCCCGGGGAGTTGAGCTCCGAGGTGTTGTCGTCACAATTTTATCGTTGCAGTTCTGGAATACCTGAGTTTAGTTCGCCGACATCGAAAATCTCTTTTATGCAGTTGTTGGTGAGATAACCACGAAGCCACCCAGTACTGGGGCGGGAGTTCGGGAGTATTGCCATAACTCGTATAACGAATGCTTTTCAAAGGTTGAGGTAGATGATTTCCGAAGGTTTCTTAGTTATGTGTTGAAGGATGGATACAGCTGGATGTAGGATTTGCTAGTTTTGGGTGAGATATTATGCTTCCCCTGTATCCCCAACACCTGATTGCATAACTGGGAAGGTTTCGGGAGTTTATAAGTGGGAAATCAAGTAGCTCTTAGGATATCTTTCCGACATATGTATGATATGAAATTGGGGTTCGACGTCTAGTGGTCTGCCTATCCACGGTTGGTTTTACAGTGGTCTCGTTGTGTCTTAAAGAGTCCTTGGCTATGCCGACTTGGGGACGCTTCATATGTCATGTGCACTGCCTTGTACATGATGGTGCTGTACGATCGAGCCCATGTAGGCCCCACCACGAAAACTTCGGATGAAATCTCTATCATATGTTTGTTTCGGCTTATTTTGCAAGCCAATCCTTTGTTTTGTTTTGAGTTGTGGTATTCGAGTTGCTTCGAAGTCAAATGTTGATTCCATACCTTCTCTAAACGGTGTTCTCATACTCCAATGTGAATACAAATCCTTCATGATCATCGATATTGTCATGTCAATCCTTTCCAACCGGCGTGTTTTCTTTTCAACTGGATCGAACATTTCAACATCCGCAAGATCAAGTATCAGTTCTTCTCAACGGTGTTCATTTCTTCCGTCTCCAAGTTGCCTTTGTTTTTTCCCACCCTCCCTCCCTTTGTTTTCTTCAAGGACTCAGATTTCTCAATCAAGTATCATTTTATTGGTGGAAGTCTCTCCATTCTTTTCCTTCATTGTTCTTATCCGGTGATTCTCATGAAGATTCTAACGGAACCTCAAGTTCATCATTATTCATTCTCTTTCTTCTCCGGTGGAACTAATTCAAGCTTTGGTGTTGATCATATCCCTTTTTCCTCGTTTCAAATACCTTCTCTTACCGGTGCATCTTATTATCATTCCACTTCTCGATATTCAATTGTTCCGGAGTGCTGAAGATATCTCGAGGTTGTTATCTCATTCAAGGCATTTAATTCAATTGGTGGAATCTCTCTTTTCAAGCAATCATTTCAACGGTGTTTCTTTTGAGTGGGCCCTAACCCACAGGTCTTTTCTCAGGATCTTACCTGACTCTTCTTATGTTTCCCGGAGCTATCCTAAATTCTTTTAATGTATGACGTAAGTATGATTTGTCATCAGTCATATGTCTTTCTCTAAGATCTCTCAAATTCTTTTCATCGTTGGTTCAACCTTTCCAATTTTAATTCCGGAGTGCCTCAACAATTCTCAGTGGTGGTTCTCGTCATCATTCTCAACATTTGAAGACCGAAGAAGTGTTTTCCTCCATATCTTATTCGTTCTCTCAAGGATCCATGGCTCTAGCTTCGTGTCATCCTCTCATTATTGCTTTCGATTGTGAGATATTCTTTTCACCATCCGGAGCAATCCAGGACTCTTTTCAGTTTGATTCTCCGAAGACTATCATTACGGGATTATTCATTCCAGCTTTCAGCTATTGTTCTCCAAATCTTACCGGTGCATCATTCAAATTTCTCTAATCAGCCCGGGATCTCTTCGTTCTCTTGTATCTAAATTTTCCCAAGTATCTTTGTTCGTTTTCAAATTCTTACCGGTGATTCATCTCTTTTCTTCATTCATTCTCAATTCTTATGGTGGTTCGTTCAAGATTTCTCTTCCTCCTTATCATATTTATTTATTCGTTGTTTCAATCCTACCGGTGGTTCGTTGAAGACCTTTCCAAGTTGCGCAATATCTATCTTAACCTTTCTATGAGAATAAGTAGTATGCCAAATCCATTGTTTGTCATCAATTTAATTGGTGAACGATAAGCATAATGTAATTCTTATTCTTGTTTCATCAAGTGAATTCAATTCCTTATTCCGGAGGTTCATGAAAATTCTTGATTTCAATTGTTCATCTTTCTTATCCGAAGTTCCAAGCTCTAATTATCACGGAGATCCATCTAAATCATTACAAGGTTTTCACCTTGTGTTTTCAACTTCTCTTTCTTTTTGTTATCCTTTTGTTACCGGAGTTTCCTCATGTAGGCTCTACATGTTGGTTCATCAAGGATTTAATTCCTTCTCGTAGTGTTCATCAAGATTCTTTTCAAAGGAGCTCAAGTTTTCTTCATCTTGCAATCGGGAGTGCAATTCTTTCTAATTTATCTTTTGAGATGGTGTTTTGTCACTCTTGACAATTTCCCTTCGTGTTTCACGATTCACAAGTTGTCCGGAATGACATATGTTAAACCATCTTTTTTCATTTCGTTCATGAGATCCTTTGCAATCCATCAATCTCTTCATTGGAGTTATCTTGGGTCATATTTCACCTAAATCCTTCCATTGGGAATGTTGCTCTTTGTGGTGATTATCTATGATCCAAGTTTTATCCTTATCACCTCAGTGGAAGAAGATTTCTATTTTTTTCTATTCTCTCTTCCGGAGGCGTTGTGATGTTGCTCTTTTCTCTCATCATCTCGGATGGTGTTCTTTTCGTGCTTACCCATTTAACCGGAGTGTTGTGCCCCCTTTGCTCAAGTCCTTTTTCATCCTATCAAGTCTTGCATCTCTTTTCAACCGGAGTGCTATACGAATTTGTTCTTCCTTGTTCCTCTTTTCTAACGGAGTGTTTTCAACTTCGTTCATCTCTGTTGTATTCTTTCTTTCAATTTGTTCAACCTCTCAAGGTTCTTTGGTTCCACTCGTTTGTCAAAGAAGCAACTTAGTTTTACCTCTTCTCTTTCTCTTCTGTTTTCCCTCCGGTGCCATTCTAGATCTCGGGACGAGATCCTCTCGTAGTGGTGGAGTGTTGTAACGCCCCAAGACCGGAGCTTCAGATGCCTTCCAGTGTTTCCGAGATTCGTTGTTGATTTGTTTCGTCGGTTGCATTCATCTCTGCATCATGTGCATTGCATCATGTCATCATGCAACCCATTTTAAAGCTCAACTAAATAAATTGCATGGATCTTCGGTCCATTTAAACCGAGGGAATTCACATGGTGATTCTCTTTATAACATATCCTCCCGATATTAGGGAGCTATTATAAATATTTCCATTCTTTTGGAATTCACCTTAACACACTTGCAAAATCCCAATGCTTTAGTCATCACGTCTCTTGGCCTTTAACTTTGCCCATAAATTCTTTCGTCATTTTCCGGAGCTCCACCAAAAATCGGAACATTTTTGGACACCTCTAATTCCTAGCCCTTGTTCAAACCATTTGCATTAAATTCAAATGACTTTGAATTAAATCCTTGCAATCATGCCTCTCATATTTTTCTTGGAACCAGCACATTTTGCGAGTCCGGGAATATTATTTGCGTGCGCTAATTCTTTCCCAAACCCCCTCCATCTTTCTTTTCTTTTCCAATTTTGTTTTATGCTTAGAAATAAAGTTAAAGAGAGAGAGAGCAGAGAGCCCAACTGGGCCTCCCTAGGCCCACTCTCACGCCAGCCCAGCTAGGCCACCC
Source organism: Triticum dicoccoides (assembly GCF_002162155.2). Lineage (NCBI taxonomy): Eukaryota > Viridiplantae > Streptophyta > Magnoliopsida > Poales > Poaceae > Triticum > Triticum dicoccoides. The sequence goes on along the minus strand of NC_041392.1, from coordinate 333,738,103 downwards.
GCAGCGAGGCCAACAGACCTCCCGCGTCGGCCCATAGGCCCAGCCGACCCCCACCAATTCTAACCTAGCCCGATCCCCCTCGGTCCTCTTTTTCCCTTCGTCCACCTCCTCGCGCCGCCAGGAGTCCCGACAGCCCGATCCCATTCTCTCGCTCTCTCCTTCTCCCATCGATCCCTCCTGCGCCGCCTCCACGCACATCGCTAGGGAGAGGAGCTCCTCGTGCCTCAACCCGACCCCTCCTCAACGCCGGCCCGCCGACGAGCGCTGTCCCATGCATGTGCCTCCCTCTTCCGCGAGGCCGCCGTCTCCGCACACGCCCGATCCCGCGCGCCCCTCCTCGTTGCCATGGCCTTCCTCCTGCTTCTCCTCCGCGCGCCATGGCCGCCTCCCGCTTCCTCTGCCGAGTCCTACCTCGTTCCTGTGCCCGCATCCTTCGTCCTCCACGGCCAGCAGGAGCCCCCGCACTGCTCATCCCAACCGATTTGGCCAGAGCTCGCCGGAGCCCCAGCACCGGTCGTCGCCGGACGTCCTCCTCGGCTCCACCCTGCCGGCTCACGGCGCCGCCGACCTCACTTCAGCTGCGCACCATCCTCCACCGCCTCCCCGCCAGGGTCCCTCGCAGGCTCCTCCTCGTCACCTTGCCTTGCCGCTGGACCCTGCTCGGGCGCCGCGCCGCTGCGGCCAGGAGCTCCAGCCCGACCTCCGCCCGTGACAGCTGCTGCTCCCGCGACTCGAGTTGTTGCTCCAAGCTTCATCATCTACCGTCGCCTCATTGACATGGCCATCGCCGGGTCCTCCAGGACCCGTGGAGTCTTATACAGGAAAAAGCAAGTTCAAATACTGCCGTGGCCGTGATCTCGTCCAGTACCACTACGGATTCATCAAGATCGCAAGTACCCTATTGATCGCCATGACTAAGACCCTAGTTCGACTACATGTTGCTGCCCCGTGCGAGTCCGCCAAGTACCTCGACGTCCGATGCCGAAAACGGTCACCGAACCGGGAAACGCCAAGTACTAGGTCAACGAGGACCGCCAAGTTCATCTTCCGCCGTCTCCAAAATCGCCAAGTTCCACGACGAAATGAGAACAACTACCGTCGCCGAAGGCCGTCGGGTGAATGTCTACCCACGTCATGTATTTGACCAAGTTCGATGACGACCTCCGAAGAACTCGGATTCGCCAAGTTTTCACTACCATCACCATGGATCCGACAAGATCGCGAGTACGACTACTTCCTACGACGACCTTGTACCACCACCGTCGCGAGAACGCCTACTTCCTCTACGAACCTGAACCGCTCCGAGAATGCACCTGGAAGGTATAACCGCCGAGACGATGACCCATGGACGAAAGCATGTGTTGTATGAGATGCATGTTTAGTTGTTGTTTTCGCCCGTGAACGTTAGTGGTTCCTCCTCGTTGCCATGCCGTCATTGACTCGTGGGAACCCAGTAACCGGGATCACCTCACCATCTTTTGCATGCTCCCGCCAGACTTTCTTTTGCACCGACATTCTCAATGAGTTGTCGGAACCGGAACGTTGCAGTGGCACCGTTTCATTATCGTCGCCGTGGCACCCCTTTCTTTCTACTACGGTGAAAAATGCTTCATAATGCTCTTGTCAACTTTTAATAAAAAAATTGCATAAACTTATTCATGTCATCTGCATCATGATAACAACAATTAAAATGTTTAAATTGTTGTTGCAATAAATTACTAATGCATATGGGGATTTACCGGATTTGTTGTTTGTTATATCGGGCCCCATTTAAATTGTTTAGATGGTGTAGTTTTGTTATGCCTCACCTCTTGCCATGTTAACCAACATGTAATATTGTTGAGTGCATAACCGAGAGAGAACTAAATAATTGATGTGGTGTTTCGTCAATATGAAACTCGTTGCATATTGAGCTCCATTTAATTTGTAGGATTGCTTGTGCACTTTGTCATGCCATGCTTCATTAAACCAGACATGCATCATACTTGATTGTGCATCATGCCATGTTTATGTGATGGTGGTTTACTTTGTTGTTTGCTTCTTTCCGGTGTTGCTTCTTCGGTTTGATTCTGGTAACGTCGCGTTTGTGAGGAACCGTTCGACTACGTCCGTTTGTCTTCTTCATGGACTCGTTCTTCTTCCTTGCAGGATTTCAGGCAAGATGACCATACCCTCGAAATCACTTCTATCTTTCCTTGCTAGTTCCTCGCTCTTTTGCTATGGCTATGCTGTGATACCTACCACTTGCTTATCATGCCTCCCATATTGTTGAACCAAGCCTCTAACCCACCTTGTCCTAGCAAACCGTTGTTTGGCTATGTTACCGCTTTGCTCAGCCCCTCTTATAGCGTTGTTAGTTGCAGGTGAAGATTGAAGCTTGTTCCATGTTTGGAGCATGGATGTTTTGTTGGGATATCACAATATCTCTTATTTAATTAATGCATCTATATACTTGGTAAAGGGTGGAAGGCTCGGCCTTATGCCTGGTGTTTTGTTCCACTCTTGCCGCCCTAGTTTCCGTCATATCGGTGTTATGTTCCCGGATTTTGCGTTCCTTACGCGGTTGGGTCATAATGGGAACCCCTTGACAGTTCGCCTTGAATGAAACTCCTACAGCAAGGCCCAACATTGGTTTTACCATTTGCCACCTAGCCTTTTTCTTTCCCTTGAGTCGGCCAGCTCAAGGGTCATCTTATTTTAACCCTCCCGGGCCAGTGCTTCTCTAAGTGTTGGTCCAACTGAGCGATGTCCGAGGCTACCAGACGCAACTCTGGGCTTGCTTACCCGACGTCTTGCTCATCCGGTGTGCCCTGAGAACGAGATATGTGCAGCTCCTATCAGGATTTGTCGGCACATCTGGGTGGCTTTGCTGGTCTTGTTTTACCATTGTCGAAATGTCTTGTAACCGGGATTCCGAGCCTGATCGGGTCTTCCCGCTAGAAGGAATATCCTTCGTTGACCGTGAGAGCTTGTGATGGGCTAAGTTGGGACTCCCCTGTAGGGATTTGAACTTTCGAAAGCCGTGCCCGCGGTTATGGGCAGATGGGAATTTGTTAATGTCCGGTTGTAGAAAACCTGAAGTTGACCTTAATTAAAATACATCAACCACATGTGTAACCGTGATGGTCTCTTCTCGGCGGAGTCCGGGAAGTGAACACGGTGTTGGAGTAATGCTTGACGTAGGTTGTTCTAGGATCACTTCTTGATCATAGTTGTTCGACCGTGCTTTTGCCTTCTCTTCTCACTCTCTTTTGCGAATATGTTAGCCACCCTATATGCTAGCGCTTGTTGCAGATCCACCTCATACCTTTACCTTACCTATAAGCTTAAATAGTCTTGATCGTGAGGGTGCGAGATTGCTGAGTCCCCGTGACTCACAGATACTTCCAAAACCAGCTTGCAGGTGCCGATGAGACCGTGCAGATGACGCAACCAAGCTCAGGAGGAGCTCGATGAAGATCTTGTCCTTTGTGTTGTTTCATTCTAGTTGATCAGTAGTGGAGCCCAGTTGGGGTCGATCGGGGATCTATGTAGCATTTGGGGTAGTCTTCTTTTATTTTGGCTCTGTAGTCGGGCCCTGATTGCATTTGGATGATGTAATGCTTTAATCATGTATTTCTGTGAAGTGGCGATTGTAAGCCAACTATGTATCCTTTTCCCCATATTGTATTACATGGGTTGTTGTGAAGATTAACTCACTTGCGATATTGCTTTCAATGTGGTTATGCCTCTAAGTCGTGCTTCGACACGTGGGAGATATAGCCGCATCGAGGGCGTAAGACAAGGAGAGAGAGGCGCCCCTCCTCTGCTCTTGCGCACTTGGTTGCCAGGTTGAACAACTCCTGAGATGTGCAAAGCTCCTCATGGATAGCCAGCTCTTCCTTCATCTTGACGTCACGGACGCCGTCTGAGAATGCGGAGATGATGGCTTTGTCCGTCACCTTGGGGATCTTACGGCGGGTGTTGTTGAAGCGCTGGATGTATTTCTGGAGGGTCTCTACTGGTTGTTGCTTGATGCGGCATAGATTACCCGCTGCCGGTGGGCGGTCGCGAGTGCCCTGGAAGTTGGCGACGAAGCGGTCACGCATCTCGAACCAAGAGGAGATCGAGGCGTGCTGCAGGTTCAAGAGCCAGGAGCGGGCCCCATCCTTGAGAGCCATGGGAAACCAGTTCACCATGACTTTTTCATCACCGTTGGCCGCTTCGATGCTCAACTCATAGAGCTGCAGGAACTTCGTGGGGTCGGCGGTGCCGTCGTATCAAGGAGGTAGATCTGGCTTGAACTTGCCTGGCCAGGCAACGCTACGTAGTTCGGGGAAGAAGGCACGACAGCCAGCCGTGGTCGCCGGGGCCTGCTTCTGAGGCGGAGCTTGGTCTTGGCGAGGTCCGCGCTGCGCCACTTCAGGCGGCACGCGGTCTTGACAAGGTGGCGCGGGGAGCGCCGGCGCAGCTTCTCGCAGTCGCGGGATTTCTTGGAAGCTTCTTTCTTCATGCACGGGCGCCGGGCACGGTGGATCACGTCGAGGAGGCGTGCGCCTTGGTGCCAAGGCACCGTCTTGGGGTCGAGGCGGTGGAGGCATGCCATGAACCCCGTCGCCTGCGGCTGGTTGAGGGGGAGGCAGAGAGTGGGACGGCGTCGGAGAGCCCCCTGCGGCACGAACGAGCTCGGTGATACGGTCGAGCCACTCCTCATAGAGGTCATCGATGGGGCGGTAACGCAGGAGCTCGTTCGCCGCGATGAGCGTGACCCGTGCCTCCATGGGAGCACGGTGCACGTGAGACGAAGAACCAGCAGGGGTGAGTGATGGAGTAGCGGTGCGGCCGTCCTACCGCACAGAAGGATGCAGCAAGGACGCCAGCTGCTCGTTCCCCGCCGGGCCGGTGGCAGCGTTGGCGGCGGGAGACGGAGAACAACGAGGCGGCCCACCAACGGGAGCCGTCTAAGCGACGCGGTCAGGGAGGGCAGCCCGGCGCTCAGCTCGAGCACGGCGAGCGTCCGCCATGAAGACGACGGAGCGACGAACTGATGGAAGGGAAGCTATGGCGCACCACTACGTGGCACGCCAAATGTCGGATGTGGGGTTCCGGCAAACCGTTAAGGTTCGAACACTGGGGTGCGCGCAAAGTCTTTCCTTCCTACCGATCTACGCTCTTGCTCGCTAAGATCTTGCGGACGAACTCGACGAACTCGCAACACAGAAAGACACGGGGTTTATACTGGTTTGGGCCACCGTTGTGGTGTAATACCCTACTCCAGTGTGGTGGTGGTGGATTACCTCTTGGGCTGATGATGAAAAATACAAGGGGAAGAACAGCCTCCTGAGGTTGAGGTGTTCTTGTGCTTTCGTACTTGTGTGTATCTCTGGGTCCGATCAGCCCCCCCTACTATGGTGGCTAGTCCTATTTATAGAGGCCCTGGTCCACTTCAAAAATATTGAGCAGGAAGGGAGCCAACAATGGTGGGCTAATTCAAAGGAGGACAGCTAGTACAAGCTATCCTGACAAAAGCGGTCTTTGCCTGCGAAAAGCTCTGGGGTGATGCCGTCTTGGGCTCCACGATGACCTCCGCCTGGTCTTTGTCTTGTTGCACCGAAATGGCAACCTTTGCCTGAGGCCTCGGTACTCCGTGGCTGCGCTTGCCTCCTTTGCACCAAAGGGGAAACAAGGACGTTGCGCGCGTTGGCGCCCGCCTGGCACCGATCGTCATGGCTTACATCACGAGAGTCTCGTGAGGTTCGCCCCGCCTTGGTATCTCCGCTCCTCGTGAGCCTGCCTGACCATGCCACTCCAGAGGAGGTCTTGCGTCATCCGCCTCACTAGGCTTGGCCCCTCGCGAGGGTCTTGGATGCATTGTTAGTGAAGATGGGCCGTACTGCCTGCTGGCTCAGCCACACCATGGGCCGCAGGCAGGCAGCTTTAACACCCGCGATGCGGCTATATCTCCCATGTGTCGGAGTACGACTTAGAGGCATAACCGCATAGTAGGCATGTCGCAAGAGGGGTAATCTTTACACATCCCATGTACTGAATAAGATACAGATAAAGAGTTGGCTTACAATCTCCACTTCACACAATACATAAATATAGCATTACATCAACCAGAATACAATCATGGTCTGACTACGGAACCAAAATAAATACAACCCCAAATGCATAAGATCCCCGATCGCCCCAACTGGGCTCCACTACTGATCGTCTGTAAAGGAAACATAGTAACGTCCTGAATCCTCGTCGAACTCCCACTTGAGTTCGGTCGCATCCCCTGGAATGGCTTCATCGGCACCTGCAACTGGTTTTGGAAGTAATCTGTGAGTCACGGGGACTCAACAATCTCACACCCTCGCGATCAAGACTATTTAAGCTTATGGGTAGGAAAAGGTAGTGAGGTGGTGCTGCAGCAAGCACTAGCATATATGGTGGCTAACATATGCAAAGGAGAGCGAGAAGAGGATCAAGGCACGGTCGATAATCTATGATCAAGAAGTGATCCTAGAACTACTTACGTTCAAGCATAACACGAGACCGTGTTCTCTTCCCGGACTCCGCCGAAAAGAGACCATCACGGCTACACACGCGGTTGATTCATTTTAATTAAGTTAAGTGTCGGGTTTCCTCCAACCGGATATTAACAAATTCCCATCTGCCCATAACCATGGGAACGGCTTTCGAAAGTTCAAAACCCTGCAGGGGTGTCCCAACTTAGCCCATCACAAGCTCTCACGGTTAACGAAGGATATTCCTTCTCCCAGGACGACCCAATCAGACTCGGAATCCGGTTACAAGACATTTCGACAATGGTAAAACAAGACCAGCAAAGCCGCCCGAATGTGCCGACAAATCCCGATAGGAGCTGCACATATGTCGTTCTCAGGGCACACTGGATTGTCCAAGATTCCAGAGGCCAACGTAGAGTTGCCCCTAGTGGCCACCAGCTGCTGCCAGGTTGGACCAACACTCAGAGGAGCACTGGCCCAGGGGGTTTAAAATAAAGATGACCCTTGAGTCTACGGAACCCAAGGGAAAAAGGCTTAGGTGGCAAATGGTAAAACCAAGGTTGGGCCTTGCTGGAGGAGTTTTATTCAAGGCGAACTGTCAAGGGGTTCCCATTATAACCCAACCGCGTAAGGAACGCAAAATCAAGGAACATAACACCGGTATGAAGGAAACTAGGGCGGCAAGAGTGGAAAAAAACACCAGGCATAAGGCCGAGCCTTCCACCCTTTACCAAATATATAGGTGCATTAAAGTAATCAAGATATAATAATGATATCCCAACAACAAACATGTTCCAACAAGGAACAAACTCCAATCTTCACCTGCAACTAGCAACGCTATAAGAGGGGCTGAGCAAAGCGGTAACATAGCCAAACAACGGTTTGCTAGGACAAGATGGGTTAGAGGTTTGACATGGAAATATGGGAGGCATGATAAAGCATGTGGTAGGTATCGCATCAAAGCATAGCAATAGAGCGAGCAACTAGCAAGCAAAGATAGAAGTGATTTCGAGGGTATGGTCATCTTGCCTGCAAAGTTCTCCGAGTTGACGTAAGCTTGATCCTCGTAAGCGTACTCAACGGATTCCTCGATCATGAACTCGTCTCCCGGCTCTACCCAAGGCAAGAACACAAGCAAAAGATACCACAATCAACCACGGTGCAATGCGCAAGCAACATGATGCAAAACATGGTATGATATGTGGGATGTAATATGCAATGCATATGCGTGCTGCAGAAGGAAAAGATTGAACCAGGCCTCAACTTGGCAAACCAAGAGCGCCACTGGAAAGATGGGTTAATTTCAGTCGAAATCGATATAAAGATCGCCGGAAACGGATGCACGGTTTGCAAATGGCAAGCAAAACAATAATGGCACGATTTTGCGATTAACAGCACAATGCCATCTAAAATGCAACAAGAAACTAAGCTACTGCACTCTAACGTAGCAACAAAGCACATGGCAGTGATCTACTCAAGATGCTTGACAAAATATGAACACTGAGCTACGGCTAAATCACACAATAGCAGGTTCAAACAAGCATGGCAAAAGTGCAAAAGATACCAGCTTCACAGACTTAGTGAAAATACTAACATGTCAGGAATTAACATGAGGAAGCAAAGTTTAGAGTAAGATAACAACATGCTACAGGATCAGCACATAGCAAAGCAAGGCATGGCAGGCATCTACTCAAAGCATATAACAAAAGTCCCTTACTGACCATAAGCCAAAAAGGATCAGAAAATATGATGGCACCCATGTAAACATAGCACGTTTCGTTAACAGATCCAGACTTAGCAGAAAACTGGACATGGCATAAACAGAGTTACATAGGCATGTTTGCGAGCTCGATGCACTCAACACAAGGCATTTCATGACAATATAAGCATACACCCAACAAGAAGACATGATCAAGAAGCTAAACATGGCAAGAACAATCTCATAGCATGCATGCATCAACTACAACAACCTTGGCAAAATTGATTAACATGTAAACAATGTGCCAGGAACATTTTATAGCGAAAGTAGAGCAAGATTGAGTCTTGCTATGATACTCCATAAATGCAAACAAGGACATGGATGGGTAGAGCATAACCATATGCCCAAAACATCCTTACTGAACATACTCAAAAGAGTCATGGATCACTCTGCAGCAACATGAATACATGGCATAAAAATAACAACAGGGAAATGACTTAGTGAAAATCTAAGTCCCTGAAATCAGCAACATCACGAGAGCTACTTTGCATGCTTGTGCTAGTCAACACATTGATCACAAAAATACATGGCATACACCCCTGTAAAGATGGCATGACATAGCCCAAAACACATGTAAGGCTCAAGTTCATAGGAGGCACAGAATAATCATGGCAAAAATGGCAAATGCTCATAATCTGATAAGAATCAGGAACTAACATTTTATAGCACTCCTGCAACTGAATTTTAGGCACCAAGTTGGACTCAAACAATCATGCTGCAATGGAACAAAATGAAGAGGACATCCTAACGAACAATTTGATATATCACACGCCCAAAACAGAGCTACAATGACAAAGTTATGATGCGATGAACATGGCTAAAAAATATGCAGAAAAAGACTTAGAGGAAAACGGGTCAACTCTAGGGCTTGCTCAGATCCAGATCTGGGTGGCGCGGACTTCGAGGCACGCCGGAATTGATGGAGGAGGCCCGAGGAGGGAGGAGCTCGCCGGCGAGGGGGCACGTCCGGTCGCCGGGACGCTGGCGCGGGCGCCGGCGGAGCTTGGGGCGGCGCGTCCGGATGGCGACGGCGGCGCCG